>NC_041231.1:62543194-62600149 GCF_002837175.3 Physeter macrocephalus
CATTGTATATATGTGCCACATCTTTATCCATTCATCTGTCGATGGACACAAGTTGCTTCCATGTCCTGGCTATTGTAAATAGTGCTGCAGTGAAAAACCATTCTAAGACATACTTATTCAATTTAAAATTTTGAAATCAGGTGCTTCTCATAATCAATTTCCAAAAATTGCTGCTGTTTCTCTTTTATACTGAAAAGCTTTCATGAATTTTGTTTCATAGTTAAAGAAGTAGAGGATGTTGTATCACCACATCTAGAGAACTTTTGTGGATGTAATTTTATATTACTTGATTGGCCTCTATGATCTTTTATACAGTCTATTTTTTCTATGAAGTATTTATGAATGCTTATTCTACCTTGGTCATTAAGTTCTGTGATGTAGAGGTCACAGACATTTCTAATACTAGTTAGTCTTTTTTTCCAAAGGCCAAATTGTGAATGATGAATATGTATCTTAGTAAAAAAAAATATGGAAACAATGATCTAACAACTCCATACATTCTTGAACCAGCCTTGTGCCCTTAAATGAAAGTGAAAAGCTAAAGCACTGAAGTCACAAAAAGAGAATTTAATGAAAATGGAAAATTGTCTCAAAGGTGACTCAGATTCAGATCTTACACAACATGACCTAAAATGTCATTTTTTCTTTAAGTTTCTTTGAAAGAAGTAAAACCAAATTAATATAATGGTATTATAGGATATACTTTAAACTGGCCCAAAATATTGTGCCATCTTGAGTTTTCAATGGAACTAGCTGCATTTCTAATTACTTGAAATATTTTCACATTACTCCTTTATGTCTACATATGGGTCCTATGATACAATACATATGAGCCCTATGTCTTTACTTAGGGTAAGAGTTCAATTAACTTCAGATGGAGAAAGAGGAACAGACAGCAGTACCATCATCATGAAACGAAAGACACCAGGCACAGGAAGTCCTCTGTCACCACCACATGAGCGTCACCCTTTTCACTCTAATACAGTCAGATTATGTGATTTGTTCATTTGTTCAGTCATTATTTAGAACATATTTATTGCTCTATGTCAGGTGCTGTGGTAGATCCATGGAATTTAGAGATGAACACATGTTCTGCTTTCAAGGACAGCCCCCTGTAGAGACAGACGAATAATAACCAGATACATTCAATAACGTGTGGTATAACAATAATATAGAAAAACCACAGGAGCAGAAAGTAGTCAGTCATTCTAGCGCAGCGTGGCTTAGCAGGGGGGGAGGCAGGATTTTGTCCTATAGGAACAAGTGTCTGGCCTTGTTGCTGAAAGCCCAGCCTCTGTTCACTGCTGCCCAATAGAAACACAGAGACAGGGCTTTGGAAGAGTAGAAAAGAGTAGCTTTATTGCTTTGCCAGGCAAATGGGGCCACGGCAGGCTAACACCCTCAAGACTGTGCCCCACTTCCTGGGAAATAAGAAGGGGTCTTGTAGTTTCAGGGTGGAAAATAGGGCTGTAGGTAAGGATCAGGGCTGTTGTGGTCTTGCATTCTTCTTTCATCCTGGAGACATTGAGATTGCCAGGGCTGGCGTCAGGTGGTTCCAGAACAGGTTCTGGAGGTCCCTGAGCTTATTGTTCCAAGACCTTCTTTCTGGAATGAAGAATGCTCACAAAGGACAGGAGTGTTAAGGAGTGTGCTTAGTTAGCTAGAGGGCAATCATTTTCAGAGTGCAATCAAGCAAGAAAGAAAGGGGGAGAAAACATCTGTAGGAGACCAGTTGAATGGGTGGAAAGAATAAGGGCTGAATAAGGGCTAACATAATGGCAGTGTCTCAACTAGTTTCTGCTACAGCCTGAGTGATAGAATACAAGAAGGAATTGACCAAGTGGTTATATTTGTATGTTTCCTCCCCTTTACCAGATCTCATATTTTGTAACTTCAGATTTAGTTCTGGGCCCTCCTGCCTTATTTCTATATACTCCTCTTGTAATAGTATCATTGATTCTCATCGGCTTAATGCCATGTCTGTGCTAATTATTTCCAGGTAGACTTCTGAAGGCAGATCTTCCCTTTGAGCTTCTCTAGGGGGTTGCAGGTGATTTTGCAAGGAGATAGGTATGACAAGAGAGATAGGACAAGGTGGTAGTAGCACACAAACTTTACTGGGAGCTGCTCTGACAGGTTCACAGGTGATGAAGTCCTTCACAACAGGAGTATGTCCAGAGAAGAAGGCTCAGGGCTGCTACTCAGAGGAAATGGAGTCAAGGGAAATCCCAGGAGACAGAGTGCTGGAGAGGTGCTTCCGTGTGTGGGTGGTGTAACCCAGCAGCACTGCAGGCAGTATCTCTCAGTCAGAGAGCTCAGTGGGCAGCAGTGTCTTGGTGTCTTTATGGCTCTTTTAGAGCAAAGAAGATGGAATAAGCATGATCTACATCATTAGGTATTTAAAAGGTATAGGATGGAAACATCTATCGGGGTAAGAATTAAAGAAAAACTATTAAGAGGACATAACAAAATCCTAGTATCTTGACTTTCTACTATGCCTTTTGCTTTTCCTAATGCACCTATGACTATATTCCCTTTTCATACTTAATGTTATTTATGTGTACATTCTCTATTTTTCCCTTGCTCAGTCTTAATGAGAATTTATCCATTCTACATTAGAAGCAAAACTGCCTTAATTTGGGTATGGTGGCAAAAATAATAACACAAAGAATAAGAATATGATTAGTTAACATTTATGAGTGTTTTTTTACGTGTGAGGCATTATGCTAAGGACTTTACATGTTCTAATTAATTTAATCCTAATAAGTTCAATGAGTTAGGTACTATTATCATCTCCTTTTTACAAATGAAGAAATAGAAACAAAGCAAGATGACCTAACTCTCCTGTGATCTCAATGCTAGAAAACAGTAGACCCAGAGCTTGAAACCAGGCAGTCTGGCTCACAGTCCTTGTCAATGCGTGCATTCTGCAACTACTTCTATAGGTATGTCCCACTCTTTCTTTGTAGACATCAGAATTTTTATTTAGGAGAAAGATGTGCACATGCTATAAATGTATTCTAAAGATAATATGTTTGTGCTCATAGAGAATAAATAAAAGTAAATAGTAAAGCATCCAATTCATTTATTGTTACATTATTTGGAAATCATTAGCTTTTTGGTAAAATATCAGTAGTTTTTATTAGTGAGTAGCATCAACAATGGACAGTAGAAAATTTCTTGCTTTTCTCTTTTTTCCTCTGTAGATAAAAACAAACTGAGAAGTCTGAGGGCCTCTTTCTCAGAGGAGACATTATAAACCTATGAAATTTTGGAGTAGAGAGAAGGATATTGATTTAGTTCTCTCCTCTTTTCACTTTGTGGTCAGTAAACTTAAGATCTGATGTGACTAAGATTGGAAATAATTATTTGCTTTCATATCTTCATTTGGAAATGAACATTCACATATTATTTATTCAACAAATATTTATGAGTACCTACGAGATATGTCAGGCTTTGTGTTATTTTTGGGTTTTAAGCAGTGAAGCAAGTCATGGGGAAGAAAATCTGTGGGGGTAAGAAAAAATGAAAACATAAAACACACATGTATGTACACTCACACACATGGGTGTTTTTGTATATATTACTTATACATATATATGCATATATTTTATATCTACTATATATTTTACAAATTTATGTGAATTTAACTTTATTTACCTTGTGTGCTTATTCTACACATACTTCCTATTGTACTAATTATCACAAGTACCATGAAGGAAATGAACAAGTTCAGTGACAGAGAACAAACTATGAATGGTGGGAGAAGTAGCTTAGGGACATTCCTGGTTCCTGGTCTAAAGAAAAGTGACAAAGGATCTTGAAGTCTTTGTGTGCCCAGTCCACAGATTCTGGTATGGAATGAAGGAGCCATTCAGAGCTGTGTCCTATGTGGGTGACTAAATGCCCATGAGTCCAGCCGCACAGTGAGCACACCAGTGTTTTCATTCAATGAGGAGCCAAAAATATTAGCACAGATAGTGATGAAATCAGGAAGACATTTAGTCCACAAGCCTACATTGTGAACATGCTGTGAGGAGATGGAAAAGAAAAAGTACCCCCCTCTGCCAAGCTCTGAGTCTAATTGGGTAGAAGAAACAGATGCCTGAGAAATGACACCAGAGTCAATGGACAAAAATGTGCAAAGAGAACCACTATAAATTGAATAAACAGAGCACAGTTGAGCTCCTTTTCAAAGGGAATTAGTTAGAGACACGGTATTTACTTAACTGACAGTGGAGGCAATGGGAATATACTTAGATGGACACTGAAAATAAGGGCTTAAATTTAGGAAGACAGACATAGAAAGAGGATGCAACTTCTAGTGAAGGAGAACCTAAACAAGAGAAAGATTTGAGAAGTTTTGTTCTAAACTTGTTAAAGTGCTGTGTTGGACTTCATGGGAAGAAAGAGTACCAACCTCCTACAAACTTGCATCTTTATTAAGTGTTCTTATACATGTGTAACTGCATTTGGTGCTTTGTCTCAGTTGTAGACAATTCCTCAATCTCCTTTTCCAATTTATATATATCCATAATATTCTTAGCATTCTCTTCCTGGAGAATTCAAATCATTTCCCTAGTTATCAAAGTTGTTCAACAAAAGTGTAAGTACTTCCATATGTGGGGCACAAACACTAGGCATTTTGTGAAATAACCCTTTGCTGTTACATGTTGTTAGTAAAATATTCCTAGTATAAAAAACAAAGCAAGCCTTCCATTCCAAGATCCAAATATTAATTTTTTGTCCAGCATGAGAAGCCTTTGAACCTTTAGGGTGTTGTTCAGAAACAGTTAAATATATTTTGAATAATTCCTAAGTACCAAGGAAGTTACAGAGCACTAGGTCTACAAAGATGAAACATAGTCCTTTCATTATAGAGCTTAAAGTCTAACTGGAGATAGAGACATAAATATATTTCACACAAATCATTTTGGGGCATGAACAGGGGTCAAGTGAGTAGGAAAATTCAGAGAACACTTCTGGAAAGATGGTTATTTGATTGAGAATTCATAGAAAAACAAAAGAAAATAGAAAAAAAAGAAGATCATTTCAGGAAGGGGTAGCAGCACAGGCAATGCACTAAGACGGAGTGTAGGGAAACATGAAAAAATATTTATAAAATATTAGTTTTAGAAATTCAGCATTAATGTATGTTTCAGAATCCAAAATAAGTTAAACAAATGCATGGGCATATAACCCTAGCTTGATACTTTTGGATTAAGAGTATATTTATAGAGCTAATTTGAACTCCTTAAGACCAATTTAAGATATGAAGTTGTTTTGTGACCCAAATTTACTTCCTTGAAAAGAAAGCAGAAGGGATATAATTTTAGAATGGTAACAACTCACAGATCCATATTCTAGTCCTATCAGCACATACATGGAAACTATCTGGAGACTCTGTCATCCTTTGTGACTTTCTAAGAAGGGTACTATTATCTGAGAGAACTGCCACCCATAAGAGAATTTGAGGGGTGTGGCCTGAAGAAGGGGCAGGCTAGGCTAACAAGTGTAATGGCTGAGGGTCTTGTGACACTGATGTTAGCAGAAACAAAGAAAATTACTTTTTCTCTGTCTCCATCTCAGAGATCTGGCCCAGAGCAGGCTCGAAGTAGAACGGTCATTTAACTAAAGAGGAAGAGCTACAAAGGGAACAGTGATTGCAGGAGTTCATGCTCCAGAAGAGCCTTTGAGACCTTTGTGATGGGTACAGAGGAACTGCACTTTCAACAGCGTCACATGCCTAAGAATTCAGTTGAGCAGGTGGCCTGTGTTAGATCTTGGGTCAATCAGGGTCCAGTCAAGATGAACAGGATTCACCTGGAATACTTAAATGTTGGCTTCTCATGCAGGGAACTGATTAAAGCACAAAACACGTGCTGAAAGGGATAGATGAAGCCAACCAGAGAAAAGTGAGGCAACCCAGAAATTAGCAACAGGGGCAAGCCATAACCAACCCCAAGCTGGAGGGACACAAGGACCAGGAGGTGCTACCGCAAAACAGGAGCCTTGGGTTACCTGATGAGAGCTGCAACCATGGCAGCCTCCAGCAGTGGGAAGTAGAGCATGGAAGAGACATAGCTGCTGCCTGAGAAGGTGTAGGAGGCAATCTGGCTGTTGGGAGAAACAGCCTGGCTCCCCCCTTCCCCCCCAACCTTTAGTCTTGCACCATCGCCCCAACCCCCACCCCCATCAGCAGAGCCAGCTTTGGGAGAAGAGGAAGCCTCAGGGATCAGATCTCCCGCCCCATCATTGAGCCAGGGGATCCAAATGCAAACCCACCCAAGACTCAATTAAGAGATATCACAGGACTATGTGGCTGAAGAAAGGAAGCCTGCACTCCAAAGACTGGGTTTCTTAGAACTTTTGAGTGTAAGAAAATATATTTAAAACACGTTTCCTCTCTTTTTCTGCAGTGCTTGACTAGAAGGTCAATATAAAATGGGAACATCCGCATGTACACCCCCAAATTAGTTTTAATTTGGCTGGAAACAATCATCAGAAAAGACAAACTAATTTTTTTCTCTAAAAGAAATTTCATTTTAATATCCTATTTTGCAAGACTTAGCCTACATGTAAGATTTTCTGTTTGTTGTGCTAGTGCAGTCTACAAATCAGAAAATCCTTGAATTACCAAACAAAGGCTATTTGCCTAAATTACCATGCTGGCTTGACACTGAGATGTGATTTGAGTTGATGTGAGTCTTTGTACATTTAGTGACCTGCGGTATTTTGATAAATGTCGTTACCTAAAACTATTCAGTAGGAGGTTTGGGCACCATCTGTGTTTGTTTCTCTAGGAGCAGTAACAGCCTAGAGAAAAATCTGATGCTCATTTCAAAGATGCAGTATAAACAAAATTCAAGATGATGCCTTTTACATAATTATTCCACCTTTCATTACATAGTGCTTTATGCCTTTCAAAGTGATTTGATGTGCTTTCATTTAACTGATCCTCACGAAATATTTAGAAGGTGCGTATGGGCTTCTAAAAGATATAAAAGCTCAGCAAAGAAAATAACACAATTTAGGCAGCCTTTTATGCGAGGACTGTAAACAATCATATAGTCTCCTCTCCTGTTAATACTAATAGAAAATACTTATTGAGCACCTTCTCTGTGCTGGGCACTTTCTAAAGTGCATCACATATATTAACTCATTTAATCAGCAGAACAATTCTATGAAGTAGGTATTATAATGTTCTCATTCTAAGGGTAGGAAGAATAAGACACAAGGAGGTTAATTGACGGCTAATAGCAATGTGAGCCTTGGCAGTCTAACAAAATACCATATCTTTTAAGCAGTGTCTTTAAATATTTACCCAGCAAGCAATATTCTTAATTACAAAAACGTGTTTATATTAGGTTTCTTCTAAAATGTGCATGTAACTCCGTGGTTTGCTGGTTAAATGTCTCAGTGGCTCTCTACAAAAGAAAAATAGAAAACCCTGATTTGCAGAATGCTATGGTCTGAATATTTGTGTCCCACCCCTGCTAAGTTTACTTATTGGAATTCTAATGCTCAATCTGATGGTGTTAGAAGGTGGGCCCTGTGGGAGGTAATTTGGTCATGATGGTTGTACCTTCTTGAATGAGATTAGAGGTCCCACAGGGCTCCTTAGCCCCTTCCACCACATGAGGATACAAGAAGTTTGCAACCTGGAAGAGGGCCTGCACCTGACCATACTGGCACCTGATCTCAGATGTCCAGCCTCCAGAACTGTGAGAAATAAATTTCTGTTGTTGATAAGCCACCTAGTCTCTGCTATTTTGTTGTAACAGCCCAAAGGGACCAAGACATCCCATTTGCCAATTTCTGTGGTATAAAATTCCCACCAGGGTCCACTTCAAGCTACCAAAGTGAGGTGACTGAAGGCCTGGTTGAGGAAAGATGCATGTATTTAGATGTCATGGACCTGTGGCTCCAGCACATCCCTGTCTAATGAAAATTACTGGTGTACTCAAGATGACATGTAGGCCATGAATGTGATGAGCCACCCTTGAAATATTATTAAAACATAAATTCATTTTACTTTCAGCTGTTTTGTGCAACTAAATGTGAATTAAACTGTTTCAGATATATTCAGTTTCAATCCTTATAAATAATTATGTAACATGTTTATTTTTGGTATGTTTTTCACTAATGACATTCAGGCTTGTCTGGGATGAGGTGATCCTGAGGCAGCTGGAGGGGCCAAAAAAGTGCAATAGTATGATGGCCAGTAGATATATGACTTGAGCCAGGTACCAGACATTTTCAAAATCATAGTTCCTGAGTTCATTTTGCAGCCAGTATAGTTAGTAAGAGTCCAGTTAATAATTTAGAAGTCTTGAGTTTTGGTCCAACTAAGAATTCCACATGTTTGTTATATTGATAGAATGTAGTCACATCAAGAGTTCATTCAATAGTTCCTTAGGGAAAAGTGGCCATTTTTTAAGCCCCTCCAGCTTAGAGCCATGTCAACTGAACCATAACCAGTAAATGGGACAACCTGGACTTCTCCTGAATGGCACCAAGGCTGAGCTCACAGGCATCCTGTATTGTGACAGCTGCTTCTGCCCAAGCTCCCTCTTCTGGATGCTACCCCTGCTTTCTCTAATACCAGCATGAGTGTCTATCCTTATTATTAAAGCTGTCTCACACTAAACATATTTTACAAATACATGTCCATAACTAAACACTGTATGATACCTTCCATTTTCTTCCCCTTTATTCTCCAAAACATGTATATGAATAATAGAATCAAAGTCTTCTGTCAACAGCTTACCATACCCTTTTTCCATCTGTGCTTTGTTTTCTGTCCATTCTTTCTTTTTCTTCTTCTTTTTCCCCCTATGAAACTGTTTCCAAAATCATTTATAAAATTACACTGAGGAAATATGAATATCTTCTGACATTTTTTTCTATAACAACAATGGCGCCGAGGAGATGTAATGCAGCAAGATAGTCTTAGTGACCTTTCTGGCTGTCATGCTTTACAATTCTATTAACAATCCAAACCAAAACAATGACAAAATTGGGCAAGGTGGGGAGGCCTTGCTCCTTCCCATTGACAGGTTGGTGACTTTGCTTGCTCCTCCCTCTGGAGAGACTGGTCTGAGGAGAGGATTTTGCCAGCTGGTGTAGGCATACACATGGATGGAGAACTCCCCTGGTGTTAGGATGCTTGGAATTCTTTTGCCTTTTCCACTTTCCTTCTTTCTCTCCAGTCTTTTCATTGGGAAAGAAAAAGCCTAAAAGCTAATGGTTGTTGAAAGTCTTTGCCAGCTCATTTGTTCTGGATCAAGAAAGAAACAAAGAAACCAAAACATTTATAGGTAAAATTCTTGATCTTTCAAATGGAGGCTATTGAAATCTGCCCCACAAACAAGGTGGAATGAATAAACCGAGTAAATCCAAATATTTAATTCATTCAACAAATATATGTTATTCATCTTCTAGATACCAATCCCTATGTTAAAGATCTAAGAATCCAAATTTGAATAAAACACCAAAAGGCAATTTGTAGTATAAAATGCATTTACTAATTGTGATAAAATTTTTGAAATTAAGATATTAATGCTAATTTATAGAAATTTATGAGCTTTTAAGCAAGACTTTTACCTGAGTTTCATGTAACCGTATCATGGCTATATTAGAAGATAATTGAACATTTCCAGGTATTTATTGTTATAAGTTTTATTATCTACTCTAGATCAATCCAATTAGGAATCTGAAATGTAGAAAATATCCTTAAAGGTACTTTTTTATTTTGAGCTAAAAAGTAAAAGAAAAATGTCTGTTTCACCTACCTTCTGTCATATCTCATCTTTCATTCAAATCTCATCTCTTCTATGAAGCCATCTTTTAAAACCCAGCCCAAATGAACCTCTTCTTTTTTAATCTGCATAATTAACATATTAATGTTAATCCAGTGGTTGTTATTCATAGTGCATTTCAGAATCACCTGTGGAGTTTAAAATTATACATTTCCAGGCTCCAACCTTAGAAACTTATTTGGTCAACACATGTATGGTCCTGGCATCTGTATTTTAAAAACACAACACACATAAAATATTCTCAGTTAAAAAGCACTGTTCAAATTACACTCTATTATTTGACATTTTATAATAGTACCTAATCTATATTTGTGCATTTATATTCTTGTATCCCCACTGAACTGTGACCATTATTTGGGTACAGGCACAGACTCATATTTGCTTTGTTCTCTGCAGCACACAGAACTTACTTTGCACTAGTGAGAATTTCCACACTACTTGTTTGAAAAAGTAGCCAGGAATTTCCTTTCAAAAACGTCTATATGATACTATCACATCTGTTTTTCTATGCATGTTATTTATGCAGTGGTGGAACAAATTATATCATGAGCAAACACTATTTTTCATTTATATTTAATATTGATTTTCAGAAAGGTTCCTAAATTAGGGCAAATGCTAGAGAGTCAGAGAAGGATACTTTCTCTGGCATAGTGGAGTTAAATTTACATTGGTTCAAATTCAGATTCTCTTATCTGGCTTATGGTGAGGAGAAAAACAAAAGAAAAAAGTTTGTAAAATGCATGCCCCTAATAAGCACTCAATACATGACAGCTAATATAAATATAAGGCATCTCTGCCCCCAAGAATATTCCTCAGCAACCAAATTTTATGCCTTATATACTGATAATCAGTTACTCCCAAAGAATCTAATCTAGTCAGAGTTGGAGAGGCCTGTTGAAATTATTTAATCCCCCAGTCTTCATTTTAAATCTCCGAACAAATTTTGGGTGAAAGCAATTCATACACATTCATGGGGTACAGATGTTCTGCCTCACAGAGCTGTTTTAAGGGTCAATGAGAGAACACAGGGAAAACCCCATGTACAGTGCCTGGCCCAAACTAGTTACATAACAAACCATTATTACTATCACTAACTTAGTAATAGTAGTATACTGAACTACAATCCAGCTGACTTTTAGTTCAGTTCAGTACTCTTTTTCTGCCTCTTAAAATGAGTAGAAGTTATAAAGTATGTTTATAACAGCTAGGAATTATAACAAATTAGAAGTATTGGTAATCTTTGAATGTATTATGTAAAAACAAATTAATCATATCAACCAGCAAATAAGAAGATAGTATATCATCTTCTGGCATATGTTGTTATAGAATCAGACCTTCGTCTGGTGTCAGGTTTGCCTGCTATTTAACTCTATCCATGCTTTATCTCATTGTTTCCTCAACTGTGAAAACCTCTTTTACTGGGTTATTTCAAAGAATTCATTACACATGAAAGCATTTCAGTCTGACAAATAGCAAGCTTCCAATAAAGATTATTTTATTAACATTTCATTATTATTTATAGATAAAGTTACCATAATTTGTCATCTCTACTGGGACACCTCTGAGAGTGAAATGTGGTGTTATTAATAATTACACTGGGACAGGATGCATGGTCACCTTATCTACAATATATTTTCTAGCTCAAAACAAACTTCTAAAAGAGTGTTATATTATGCAGGAAAATTTACATGAGACTCTTTAGAAAGATGTTATGTCTGGGTCAGATTCAAGATGGGCACAAAATATGGTGCTGCCTCCTTTGAAACTCCTCTGAGACATAATGGAAGGAGGTGGGATAGTTCTATAATATTTATAACTTAGCCTTTCCTTTTTATAGTTTAGTCTTTCCTAGGGTATTTTTAAAGGTCAGGTCTTGGGAGATACACTTTAATTTAAAAAAAATTAAGTACTTTCAATGAAAATATCTGAAATCTTTACAATTTCCTGTCTCACTAAACAAACTTACTATAATTTATACTTTCTAAATGAGTTATTTTTTTAATAAAAATATGTATAAAGAGGAAACAGAAACTTCTATTTTGAATCATCTGTATCACTGACCATTCATCCAACCATCTATTTATTTTTCCTTATTAATTTTTAGAACAAATTAGGCTTTTAGGAGGGAACAAATATGCATGGTCCTCATCTATCATGTTCTTTCCCACTCTGCTCCATTCCAACCCATTTAATTCTACAAACATATATTTGGAAGCACACTATATATTGACCCTCCCTCCAATAAAACTAAACTTTCCCTCTAATACAAAAATGGCATATTGGGAAGGATGACTATAATAACTCTTTAGACAAATGCTCCATGAATATCTATCAGGTATGGTGGATGAAATTTCCTCTCTTCAGGAACTTTTTGTCTCCTACCACCACTTACTATCAGAAATAGTGTGAATATTCATCACAATCTATCAAAAATATATTTTCTTAATAATTTTTTTGTTTTTACTTTAATACAGAAATTCATAACCTCAAGTTCTTGTGATTAAGACATATGAAATCATGTGCATATAAGAATCAATACATTACTGCCATGTTGCTACAATGTAGAATAAAACTAAATGTTTCTCACTTGTTTGACATTAATTTAATGTCCCATTTATCTTCTATCAGATATAAAGAGATGCTTCATCCATTTAAGCATTTCTTTTTGGGTCCATAATGAAGTGTTCAGTACCTGTCTTGTAAACAGAGTGCAGACATGAAATCACAAAGTGATAAGGGGACTCACCTCCACTGTCAAAAACATTGAACCTCCAAACAGTTAGTGTCAGATTTATTCCAGCTTTTGGTTTTTCTATCACACATCTTCACCTATATTCCCAGATGAGCAGAACAACTTTAAAGCATCATGCAATCACACATACAGACATCTATTCCCATATGGAATATCAATTAAGTTCACAGCAAATTTGACAAGAGTAGCAGTTGTCAAACATACTCAAAACAAAATAAATTATTCATCCAACTTCTTGTACAAAGTGCTTTTTATATTCTGGCTTAGAAAACCAGTTTAAGTAGTATTCTAGCTATGATTGGTCTCTCCTGAGGAAGTATTTTATGAGATTGATGAAGATAATGACAAACATCAGTCACTGCCATTAGCATAAGGCATGAGGCACACTACAATATTAATAAGCTGCTAAGCCACGACAGTCAAAATATGACTTTCTATACCCCAGGTAGGCTTCTGAGCACAGCTGTCTGCTATTCTGTGAAGTGTGTATCTGGGCTCAGACTGGTAGGAACACAGTTGATGGCATATTCATCATAAGACCTAATTGTTTTTGACCACAGGATCCTCTATCAGCCCAAACCAAACAATCTTACTGCTTAGTGGTTGTTGAATTAATTTTATGTGTTACTTTTATACCCTGAATTATTTGATGGATAAAATCTAAGAAGCTATTTGAAAACTAGGTTTAATGGAACCTCAATTATTATTAAAAATTTCCAGGTTCTAGAGTAGCTCAAACTATCAACTAGGGAATATAGAACACACATAGATATTCAAAAATCTTCTATTCTCCTATAAGAATGACAAGTCAAATGTTTGAAAGGAAATGATCCATGTAGCTTGAGGTTTGCTGCCTTCAAATTGAAGATCAAAATAGGGTTAGAATAGAAATGACCCAATCAAACCAAGTCAAAAGGTGAAACTTTGTTATACTAGAAAGGCTCAGCTTTTGTATTTCAATTGCTTTCTTAACTTTTAACTTCACACCTATCATATAAGACTTAGCAGAAATCACTATTTGATTGAATGTATTAATTCAACACTCTTCCTTTGGTAGAAGTTTTGTAAAATTACTGAAAATATATTTTCACTGAAGGATTGTCATTTTTGAATTTTTGAGAAAGAAATGACTTCTGGCCTTTGTAGTTATTTGGATACAGCATTATTATATTCCTTCACTATTTTTCATTCTAATATAAGAGCCCTGATGTCTCTGACACAAGGGCAATTAATTAGTAGTGTCCCTTATTGTCCCAAATTAGTTGGGTACCACTAGACACAAGAAAAAGAAAGAAAGGTTTAAAAAAAAAAAAAAAACAAGAATTGAGGAAATGAGAGACATTGCACATTTAGTATTGGAAATTAAGGGTCCTTTTATTCCATGCATGATATTTGCAAATGCTGATGTATATATTTTAATAGAGCCGTGGCTGTCCTCTTCTTCCTGTCCTACAGTTTAACATATCAACATGAGGTTCATAAGCAGGGATAAATGAGATAGTAAGTTTAAAAAATGTCAACTGTTCTTGACAACTTTCCATTAAGAACAAGTGAGACACGACAAACTTGCCACATGGTTGGTTGAAGTTTAAAGCTCACTGCTTTTGATTGTAAGGTGATGAATCTTTGATTTTTTAGCTTGTGATTTTTAAACACTCTTTCACTGAAATGTATGTAATTGAATTGGTTTGAACTTGATTATTATTGGTAATAAATAAAGGTGGCTCTATGGTGTAAAAGCACATTAAGAAACATTTTAGCAGAGCAATCGATTTACTTTCATTGTCATTTAAAAATGTATCAGTACTTGATATTGTAACCAAATTTATTGCAACTTAACTGGATACATTTTTCTAATTCTACATATTGTTAGATACTAACTAATATTCTAATTAATGTCTAGTTTAATTTTGAAGCTACTGAGCATGTGACAGAAGTAACATGTGATGTAAAAATTTGAATGTGCTGGATGGGCTTTAGGTAGATAAATGATTAGGAATGAAATAATAAATCCCAAATTTTACTTCCAGTTAAAAATCCATATGGTATGTTTCTCAGTTATTTTATAACTGATTTTCATATGTCAAAAATTCGAGTAGAGGAAAATATTTTTGGAAATAGAACAGTGGGAATAAGTCTTGGGTGTTATTACGTTAATATAAGACATAAATCATTGGTGTTAAGTGCAGTCAGAACTATTACATAATATTTAAGTGTTTTGCATTATACATATTTTCTGTTAACTCCATTATAAGGGTATGTTTTAAAATGTGAGAGGAATTACATCACTTGTAAATAACGCTTACATTCTCCACAAATACAAAGTGGAGAAGAGAGTGGACAGCTTGTTGGGTAATTTTGGCAAAAGTCTTATTTTGGATGGCTTAGTGCAGATAATACTTATTTCTAAACTTCATTGTTTTAAAGCAGAAAATAAAATAAACTTTCTAAACTGCTCAATTAACAAAATTGGAGGCTGGGTAAGTATACAATATGGAAAATAAAAAATGTACACAAATTCAATTAAAGTCTTAAATAAGATTCATCTATTTACTTAAGTTCTGATAAGATTTGAATATCTTTTGAAGGAACAAGTATACCCAGCATTAAAGATATTGTAAAACTGATATTTTATATAATATAAGCAAGACTTTATTTTGTTATTTTTAAAAACCTTAAAGATGATTCATAGCATATTTTATACTCCAGTAATTTGATTGTGAAATTTAATTTCATCATAATACATAGTCATTGACAAATTAACAGACTGTGCTTGTCCTAAAGTTCTGTTCTTAAATTCTGCTTTCTTGTCTATTTGTGAAGCCAAATCCAGCCTCTGTACTTGACACTGAATTAAATCTCAGAGACAGAGTTTTGGGTGAAGTAGACAAGAATAGCTTTATTGCTTTGTTAGGTAAAGGGGACCACAGCAGACTAATGCCCTCAAAACTGTGTCCCAACCCAGGGGGTTTGTGAGGAATTTTATAGTCAAGGGGCGGGGTTGCTGATAAGGAACAGGATGCATGAAGGACCCACATTCCTTCAATCCAGAGATATCTGGCATCAGGTGGTAATGGGCAAACTATGACCTTCTCTGGAATGAAGAGTGCTTCATCAAATAGTTAACATCTTCCATTTGGTGGGGGTTTTAATTCTGCAGAAGAGCTCAAACATACTGTTATGTATATCCCTTGAGGGGAAACCAGGACCCTGCCCCCAAGACTACACTATTGTTTCTTTTTTCTTTCTTTTTTTTTTGTAGTATGCGGGCCTCCCTCTGCTGTGGCCTCTCCCGTCGCGGAGCACAGGCTCCGGACGCGCAGGCCCAGCGGCCCACGGGCCCAGCCGCTCCGCGGCATGTGGGATCCTCCTAGACCAGGACGCGAACCCGGTTCCCCTGCATCGGCAGGCGGACGCGCAACCACTGCGCCACCAGGGAAGCCCCTACACTATTGTTTCTTGACTGCTCCTCCCTTTTCTCCACATCCCCTCCCTTCCCCACTTAGCAACAGTTTGAACCTGCCCTTTGGAGATCAGGGAAGGGACACAGAAGGACTTTTGTGCCCAGGAGCTTCACAGGGTCCTGCTCTGTTTCAATACCCCTTTTCTCTGACACTCCTCAATCTTAAGGAGAACAAGTGTTGGACAAGAAAAGGAATAATCATTTTGGATAGAGACATTAATCATAAACTCAGCAGAGGAAATTGGTTTCAGGGGGCATAGTTTCAATTTCCTGCCCTTTTTTTTAACCTGCTCACATCTTTCAGGGAATGGGGTAATACTTGCTCTGGTTATTTCCTGCTGAAATGGGACGTAATCCTGCCTAAATTTGGGGGGAATGGATACTGAATTAGAAATATTTGAATTCCAAGTCCTGGATCTGAGTCTTATATGATTAAGGTCTCAGTCCCTTGGTCCACCAATTTTGGTGCAGCAGATCCAGTTAGAAGTGGTTGGAGGAATGACAACTGGAACTTTAAGAGACAAAATAGATCTCATTCCCTTAGTAATTCAGGAGAATAAGCCTGAAATCTAGTCTGGACTTGGCACTTCAAGGCAGACTTGCAGCCAGGTAGCCAGTTGTTTAATTTTACCTTAGTAGGTTTTAACTTCTGATGTGGTATCAACATATATATAACAGGAGCTATTGGCCACTACACATCTCCTCTTTTTGTTAATATCTGATCTAAAGCAATTTTATTGTTTAAAAATTTAATAGCTGAGAGGAGACCTTGAAAATATAAGGTTCCAGCTGCCATCACCAGCAGACACTGCTTTGAGAATGGCTGGTGCTCTTCCCTGGTCTGACACAGCTCAGAAAATTCAAGTTCTCAGTAATACAGGAACGTGTCTGAAAATCCACAATGGCCACTTAGTTTTACCTTGGATGTCTGAACCACAGTTAACTCCATTTTTGACTTTTAACTGCATTTCTCTCTTGTATGGCCAAAGCAGATGTCAATGTTAATGATTTCAGTGCTTTTCTGGATATGAGAAGATGCAAGAATTTGGGATCATAAAATCTTTTCCTGAAAGTTTCTAACTACCTGAAGGCCTGTTGTTCCAGTTTTTCCCAAAGCACAAAGTGCCTCCTTCCTGATCTCCACCCTGAACTCCTTTCAGGGGGTGTGGGTCAGTGGCTGCAGTGACCATTGACTTAATTCTTGCAGAGGTAGATGGCAAGTGCTAATTTTCAGTTGACAGGACCCCTTCAGGGTCATAAATTTGACCATGGTGTGGGAGGCATTTCACGGCCATTTTGTCCCATGGTGCTAGGAATGCTCATTCCCAGGTCTGGCAAAGATTTTGTTGATAGGTCACTCAATGTGCTATTACTGGACTAGGCCTTTTTAACAGTAGCCAAAATTCTCCAGACCACCTGTCTTACTAGTCTCTTATGGTCCAAGAAAATATTCCCTCTTGTTGCTTCTTCCCATATTTAGTATTACACTATTACAGTCACTGATCTCATATGGAACTATATATCATCATTTTATCAGGGACTTAGAACACATTTGTTAATGCAAGAAAGAGCAATTTTGTGAAACAGGCAATATAAAAAATTATATAACTAGCAGTGTTAGTAAGGTCATAAGAAAGAATTTAAGTCAAGAACTTACATTAGGTGCAGCCCAGTATATTCCAGGTCATCTGACTTAGTCTGTTCTATACCAGTCCTTATCTTTAAGGGAAATTATATATTGGCATTGTCCATAAGGCAAACAGCTTGCTTTCCTACTGTTATTAGGCTGGTTATCCCTAGTATGGTTTAACTGTCCCCAACATAAGGGAGCCTTTAAATTTAAATGCTCATAGACAAATGTTAATCTCCTGGTTGCAGATCATGGAGCATCTGACCTTCATCCATAGAGAGATTGCTGAGTTAAGTTTCAGATACAATTTTAGAGTGTCCTTTCATTAATTCAATTAAACTTTGCAACAATATAACATAACAGCAAGGAACTATCTGGGAAGTTAAGTCTTAATGAATACAGACCTCAATAAACAGAATTAGAATTTAACATCCACTGAAACATAATATTGTTCTCTCTAAAATTACCCTCATCTCTACCAATCACAGCTAGTCAAACCTAATTTGTTTGCAAAATAAGTCTGGTTAATTGACCATATAGGCTCTTCCACATTGGCTGTAGTGGAATTCCTGAGGAGTCTCAGACTGAATTCCCAATAGGCCTCTCAAGGCCATGAATGCCATGCCAAAGACCTGCCATCAGGCTCTGCCTTGGTGGATTTTTTTGAGAGGTCCCCCAAATATTGAGATTCCTACACATGCCAGGAGACAGTCTTTCCCATTCAACTGATAAGGCTTCTTGAAACCCAAGAGCCCCCAATTTCTGGAGACCCCAGGTAGAGAGAAAAGAAAAATGCTTTAATCTTACCCACAGGTGTAGTTTACCAAATTGCTATAAATCATAACCAACTCGAGGGGAAGGGCTTCCTTATATCTGGAGAATACAGAGCAAAACTATTAACATTCCAGACAAAACCCATAAACATTATAACCATATTCACCAGTTCACTCAGTAACCAAACCTTTTGTTAACTTTTAATGAAGCCATCAGGTTTTCGCTTAGGATGCTTTAATTTCTTACTCAGTTCCCCAGTATAATCTGAGATTTATCAGAGTACGATAATTGCCTATAAATCACAGAGAGACTTCAAAGGTCACAGGTAAACATTTGATCACAATGTAATTGACAAAAGAAACTTAGTTATTGCTGTGACATACATTTTAAAATAACTGCAATTTTAACTGATAACATCTTATCAGAACATACTAGACTTTTAGGAATTCCATGTAATTTAACATGCTAATTAAATATTTCTCTCTGAGGTGCCTCAGGGGACTTATAAAGCAACTCAAAGTTAGCTGGAGGTCAAAAGAACTGTTAGAATACATGAAAGGATTTCAAAAGCAAATACAAGTCACTTAAAGGCAAAGAAACTTAAAATCTGTTATCAGGGACAGATCAACATTTTAAGAAAACTTGTCTTCTTAACTGATAAAAGCCAAATTCAAGTTTTGCACCAGCTTACTTTTAAAATTCATTTACTCAATTAAATTTATTCTAAACTTAGCCAGTCTCAGCCATATACAAAACTCTTTTCTCAGAGTCCACTTCCCACAAATCTTCCATCACATTCTGCATCCATAGTAGCCTGTCCCCCATTTTTCCACCCAAAAACAACCAACTCCAAGACAGACTCACTTTCTTTTTCCTAAATGCAATGCAGTTCCATTCCTCATACCTTCTTTTACTGAAAACATGCATCCTACTTTCCTTAAGAAACCATGAACTGTCTTCTGTATCAATACTCTGTAGATTGGTGAAGATAAATACCAATAATTTCTAAAAAAATATGTTCTTTCTCATAAAGAACATCTTAGGGTGGCACCGAAATTATTCATCAATAGCCCTAAATACCCTTAATTTCTCTGCAAAGGGAAGCCAATGTTCAGTAATTAATGTTTCAGTATCTTATTTTATTTGGAAATGACCTACGTATTTAATAAACTTCCATCATTTAACTTAATTTAAAAATGCTAAATTTTAAGTTGCCAAATATCTGGGAAGATTATTCTTAAGTAGACATTCCTAAAATAGTTATTCCTAAAGAGTTCACCCAAAAGTCCTTATCTCATTTGCATGTAATTTACCAATAAGAATTTCATCATATCAAGTTAATTATTGTTTTTTCTTTCTGCTGAAAAACTCTGCAACCGGAGTAACATAAACTTATTGAACTTCAGTAAACCTAGGTACAATATATATTAATTAAATCAACTAACAAGACACCTTTTAATAGCAGATATCAATTCAGTACTGAATATTTCCCAGATCATATGAGCCTGAAACTCATTTCAGCAAGTTTCCTAAATAATTATATTAAATTTGTAACCACTTTTAAGTCAATTAAATAGAGTTCATTTACAAATTAACCTCAGCAATATTATCCAAGGCAAAGATACATACTAAGACATACATAAATCCATAAATCATTGTTTCATCTCAACCTATTTTCTCCAGAGTCTAAAGAATACTGTGGTCACACAGTGTTCCCTATTCATAGGTTCATAGCTATAGGTGTACCAGTGTGTCAGAATGTTCCTTAAGGGGATATCAGATGGAACTGAAGAAGCACTTCACATATCTGATTGAAAAACACTCACATGTGGACTAAGAACAAACCAGAACCCTCACCAGCTGGTGGAAGGCTTACACCCGAAAAATGCAGACAGCACAAAGCTCAGAGTGGCCAATTCCAAGTCCCACTAAGCCAGTGACCTTAATCCAAGTGGTGCCTTATAGGTGGGATTTCCAAAACAGAAAATCCCCAGACAGGAACTGAATGTTCCCCAGATGGAACCAAAAGTTTCTCAGAGGGACAAGGTCCAAGTGGTCTCAGACTATATGCCAGAGGACTTACCCAGGTTCTGGCAGCAGTGTTGCAACATCAGACACTATCTTTCTCCTTCCCCAAAATAATTCCTCAGCGTAGGAATTTCAGGCTGGCTGAGACAGGAGGAAGAAACGCATGTCCTCAAGCCAAAGGTGGCCCTGGCAGCTGCAAGGATGGTCCCTCTTCTGCTGCTCACTCCTGCCTCAGAGTTCTGACTACCAGGATCAGGTATGACCAGAACTTAGCCTTTCCAGGCAAGGATCCCAGGTGATCTGCCCTCTAAAGGAATTCTCCTACTCTCTGCTCCCTCAAAAGAGGCTGGTGTGGAGAAAACCTTGGGGCATCCAGTCAAGCCAGGGGACCCTTCTGGGGCCATCCTTAGGTCAGCCCCATGTTGGGTGCCAAAATTTGAAGCCAAATCCAACCTCTGTACCCCTACACTGAATAAAATCTCAGAGAGAGTTTTGGGTGATGTAGTAAATAATAGCTTTATTCCTTTGACAGGTAAAGGGGGCCACAGCAGGTTAATGCCCTCAAAACTGTGTCCCAACCCAGGGGTGTTTGTGAGGGGTTTTATAGTCAAGGAGTGGGGTTGCTGATGAAGATCAGGGTGTATGTAGGACCCACATTACTTCAATCCAGAGGTCATCTGGTGTCAGGTGATGATGGGCAAACTGACCTCTGGAATGAAGAGTGTTTCATCAAGTAGTTAACATCTTCCATTTGGTGGAGGCTTTAGATGTGCAAAAGAGCTCAGATATTGTTATGTGTATCCCTTGAGGGGGAACCAGGACCCTGCCCCAAGGCTGCACTATTGTTTGTCAGCCGCTCCTCCCTTGTCTCTGCATCACCTTCCCTTCCTCATTAGCAAGTGTTTAAACCTGCCTGTCCATAATCAGGGAAGGTCAGGGAAGCTAAATGAAGCCTATTTCCTGTAATCAAAGAAATGGGGGACACAGAAAGGCTTTTGTGCCCAGGAGCCCCATAGGGTCCTGCTGGGTTTCATTTGAAGGGAAGATGATGCAGAGACATTGAAGGCAATTAAAAATAAATTAAAAATAAATAAAACAACTACTATATTTAGGAACAAATAATCTGATTAACTAATTATATTTTTACGTTGTCTGTGGTCTTACTAAGAATAAAAATATTAGTTATAAATACAAATCATTTAAGAATTGAGATATGTGTCATTTCTATAAAATTTCTATAAAATTGACTAAATACAGCAGTGATATATTAATGCTAACAATCATGGTTACTTTGAGTGATAAGGTATATTTCTACTGCAGTAATAATGAAGTCTAATTAGAAAATAAATGAAATGAAGCATTTATAATATATTTTAACAAGTTAAAATCAAATTCAGCCAAAGAAGAGAAGGAAATAATGCCCAATTGATATTTACTAAATATCATTATCAAATAATCTATCTGTATAAATAAATACATGTCTTAGAAAAGCTGCAGCATAACGTAATTTTGCTTTTTTTTGGTGTGGGCATTGTAGACATAATTAAAGTCATCTCTCATTTATTCTGCATTTCTAGACCCTTCTTTCTTTTACATTGGGGGAAGGAGGCAGCAAGGATCATCTCATCAAAAACATATGTATGGCTTCCCTGGTGGCGCAGTGGTTGCGCGTCCGCCTGCCGATGCAGGGGAGCCGGGTTCGCGCCCCGGTCCGGGAGGATCCCACGTGCCGCGGAGCGGCTGGGCCCGTGAGCCATGGCCGCTGGGCCTGCGCGTCCGGGGCCTGTGCTCTGCGACGGGAGAGGCCGCAACGGAGGGAGGCCCGCATACCACAAAAAAAAAAAAAAAAAAAAAAAACAAAAAAAAAAACATATGTATTCATTTCACTGTTTGCCACTTTGGTGCCATATCTCATTTATAAATGTGCACTAATATTTTAATTAGTCACTTATGCTTAATAAAAAGGTGCATTTCCTGATCTCAACAGTACACCAGAAATCTGTGATGTCTGAGCACACCACAATAGGAAGTGTATAACACAGGCCAGCCATCTGACCCCAGAAACAATATTTCAGGAACTCATATCAAATTCAGGAATGAGGTTTGACCTGAAACAGAGTAAGCCTAAGACTCTCAAATATGCTGGTATTTTATTGGAAAAGTAGTTAGAATATTTTCTATACAATGTAATGCAGCAGATTAATTGAAAAACAATAAAATCTGTGTTGACTGGCCATGCATTGCTTCAACAGTGGGTCTGTGACAAAGAGATATTTTTGGGTCCATTCAATACATTTTAATAATAAAGGTGGAGATAAATTGGACAAAATAGCAGAATCCTTCAAGATGACTACATTCTATGGAAGAATCACAACTCTTTGCACAGTTAAATGAAATTGCTTATTAAATTAAATCAAGATCAACTGCTGAGGGAGACTTTCAAGATGGCAGAGGAGTAAGACGTGGAGATCACCTTCCTCCCCACAAATACATCAGAAACACATCTAACTGTGGAACAACTCCTACAGAACACCTACTGAAAGCTGGCAGAAGACCTCACACTTCCCCAAAGGCAAGAAACTCCCCACTTACTTGGGTAGGGCAAAAGAAAAAAGGAAAAACAAAGACAAAAGAGTAGGGACAGGACATGCACCTCAGGGAAGAGCTGTGAAGGAGGAAAAATTTCCACACACTAGGAAGCCCCTTCACTTGCGGACATGGGGGTGTGGTTGGGGGCGGGAAGCTTCAGAGCCACTGAGGAGAGTGCAGCAACAGGGGTGCAGAGGGCAAAGCAGAGAGATTCCTGCACAGAGGATGGGTGCCAACCAGCGCTCACCATCCTGAGAGGTTTGTCTGCTCACCCGCTGGGCTGGGTGGGGGCTGGCAGCTGAGGCTCAGGCTTCCAAGGAAAGATCCCAGGGAGAGGACTGGGGTTGGCTGCGTGAACACAGCCTGCCAGGGGCTAGTGCACCACAGCTGGCCGGGAGTGTGTCCAGGAAAAGTCTGGACCTGCCTAAGAGGCAAGAAACCATTGTTTCTGGGTGTGTGGGGAGAGGGGATTCAGAGCACCCCCTAAATGAGCTCCAGAGAAGGGTGTGAGCTGCTGCCATCAGTGCAGACACCAGAGACAGGCATGAAATGCTAAGACTGCCACTGCAGCCACCAAGAAGGCTGTGTGCAAATACAGGTCACTATCTACACCTCCCCTCCCAGGAGCCTGTGCAGCCCCGCACTACCAGGGTCCCATGATCCAGGGACAACTTCCCTGGGAGAACACATGTTGTGCCTCAGACTGTTCCAACATCACACTGGCCTCTGCCACCACAGGCTTGCCCTGCATTCCATACCCATTGCTCCCCACCGGCCTGAGTGAGCCAGAGTCCCCTAACCACCTGCTACTTTAACCTAAACCTGTCTGAGTGAAGAGCCTGTGCCCTCAGGCAACCTACACACACAGGTGGTGCCAAATCCAAAGCTGAATCCCAGGAGCTGTTTGAACAAAGAAGAAAAAGGGAAATTTCTCCCAGCAGGCTCAGGAGCAGTGAATTAAATCTCCACAATCAACTTGATGTACCCTGCGTCTCTGAAATACTGTACAGACAATGAATCATCCCAAAATCGAGGCAGTTGACTTTGGGAGCAACTGTAGACTTGGGGTTTGCTTTCTGTCTGCAATTTGTTTCTGGTTTTATCTTTATCTTAGTTTAGTACTTAGAGTTTATTATCATTGGTAGATTTGTTTATTGATTTGGGTGCTCTCTTCCTTTTTTTTATATATAGATATATATATATATTTTTTTCCTTTTTCTCTTTTTGTGAGTGTGTTGTGTATGCTTCTTTGTGTGGTTTTCTCTGTATAGCTTTGTTTTTCCATTTGTCCTAGGGTTCTGTCTCTCCTTTTTTTTTTTTTTTAGTATAGTTTTTAGCACTTGTTATCATTGGTGGATTTGTTTTTTGGTTTGGTTACTCTCTTTCTTTTCATTTATTACTTTTTAATTTTTCATTTTTAATAATTTTTTCCTTTTTTATTTTCATAACTTTATTTTATTTTAATCTTTCTTTATTTCTTTCTTTGTTTCTTTCTTTCTTTCTTTGTTTCTTTCTTTCTTTCTCTTTTTTCTCCCTTTCCTTTGGAACCATGTGTCTGACAGGATCATGGTGCTCTGGCTGGGTGTCAAGCCAGTGCATCTGAGGTGAGAGAGCCGAGTTCAGGACATTGGTCCACCAGAGACCTCCAGGCTCTACATATTATCAAACAGCATAAGCTCTCCCAGAGATCTCCATCTCAGTGCTAAGACCAAGGTCCACTCAACGACCACCAAGCTACACTGCTGCACATCCTTTGCCAAACAAATAGCAGACAGGAACACAACCACACCCATCAGCAGAGAGACTGCCTAAAAACATAATAAGGTCACAGACACACCAAAACACACCACCGGATGTGGTCCTGCCCACCAGAAAGACAAGATCCAGCCTCATCCACCAGAACATAGGCACCAGTCTCCTCAACCAGGAAGCCTACACAAGCCAATGAACCAACCTTAGCCACTGGGGACAGATACCAAAAACAATGGGAAATACGAACCTGCAGCCTGTGAAAAGGAGACCACAAACAGAGTTAGTTAAGCAAAATGAGAATGCAGAGAAACACACAGCAGATGAAGGAGCAAGGTAAACACCCACCAGACCAAACAAATGAAGAAGAAATAGGCAGTCTACCTGAAAAAGAATTCAGAGTAATGATAGTAAAGATGATGCAAAATCTTGGAAATAGAATGGAGAAAACAGAAGAAACGTTTAACAAGGACCTAGAAGAACTAAAGAGCAAACAAACAATGATGAACAACACAATAAATGAACTTTAAAATTCTCTAGAAGGAATCAATAGCAGAATAACTGAGACAGAAGAATGGATAAGTGACCTGGAAGATAAAATAGTGGAAATAACTACCACAGAGCAGAAGAAAATAGGATGAAAACAATTGAGGACAGTCTCAGAGATCCCAGGGACAACATGAAATGTACCAACATTCGAATTATAGGGGTCCCAGAAGAAGAAGAGAAAAAGAAATAGATAGAAAATACTTGAAGAGATTATACTTGAAAACATCCCTAATATGGGAAAGGAAATACTCAATCAAGTCCAGGAAGAACAGAGAGTCCCATACATGATAAATCCAAGGAGAAACATGCCAAAACAAATATTAATCAAACTATCAATTATTAAATACAAAGACAAAATACTAAAAGCAGGAAGGGAAAAACAACAAATAAAGTACAAGGGAATCCAAATAAGGTGAACAGCTGATCTTTCAGCAGAAACTCTGCAAGCCAGAAGTGAGTGGCAGGACATATTTAAAGTGATGAAAGGGAAAAACCAACAACCAAAATTACTGTACACAGCAAGATCTCATTCAGATTTGACAGAGAAATTAAAACCTTTAGAGATAAGCAAAAGCTAAGAGAATTCAGTACAACCAAACCAACTTTACAACAAATGTTAAAGGAACCTCTCTAGGCAGGAAGCACAAGACAAAGAAAAGACCTATAATAACAAACCCACAACAATTAAGAAAATGATAATATGAACATACATATCAAAAATTACCTTAAATGTAAATGGATTAAATGCACCAACCAAAAGACATAAACTGGCTGAATGGATACAAAAACAAGACCTATATATATACTGTCTACAACAGACCCATTTCAGACCTAGGGACACAAACAAACTGAAAGTGAGAGGATGGAAAAAGATATACCATGCAAATGGAAATCAAAAGAAAGCTGGAGTAGCAATTCTCATATCAGACAAAATAGACTTTAAAATAAAGACTATTACCAGAGACAAAGAAGGACACTACATAATGAGCAAGGGATCAATCCAAGAAGAAAATATAACAATTGGAAATATTTATGCACCCAACTTAGGAGCACCTAAATACATATGGCAAATGCTAACAGCCATAGAAGGGGAAATTGACAGTAAGACAATCATATTAGGGGACTTTAACACCCCACATTGACCAGTGGACAGATCATCTAAAATGAAAATAAATAAGGAAACACAACCTTTAAATGATACAGTAAACTAGATGGACTTAATTGATATTAATAAGACATTCCACCCAAAAACAACAGAATACGCTTTCTTCTCAAGTGCTCATGGAACATTCTCCAGGATAGATCATATCTTGCCTCACAAATCAAGCCTTGGTAAATTTAAGAAAATTGAAATCATATCAAGTATCTTTTGCTACCACAAGTCTATGAGACTAGATATCAATTACAGGAAAAATCTGTAAAAAATACAAATACATGGAGGCTAATAATACGCTACTAAACAACCAAGAGATCACTGAAGAAATCAAAGAGGAAATCAAAAAATACCTAGAAACACATGACAATGAAAACATGATGACCCAAAACCTATGGATGTAGCAAAACAGTTCTAAGAGGGAGGTTACCGCAATATAATCCTACCTCAAGAAACAAGAAACATCTCAAATAAACAACCTAAACTTACACCTAAAGCAATTAGAGAAAGAACAAAAAACCCCAAAATTAGCAGAAGGAAAGAAATCATAAAGATCGGATCAGAAATAAATGAAAAAGAATGAAGAAAACAGTAGCAAAGATCAATAAATCTAAAAGCTGGTTCTTTGAGAAGATAACCAAAATTGATAAATCATTAGTCAGACTCAGCAAGAAAAAAAGGGAGAAGGCTCAAATCAGTAGAATCAGAAATGAAAAAGGAGAAGTAACAACTGACACTGTAGAAATACAAAGGATCATGAGAGATTACTACAAGCAACTATATGCCAGTAAAATGGACAACCAGGAGAAATGGACAAATTCTTAGAAAAGCACAATGTTCCGAGACTGAACCAGGAAGAAATACAAAATATGAACAGACCAATCACAAACACTGAAATTGAGACTGTGATTAAAAATCTTCCAACAAACAAAAGCTCAGGACCAAATGGCTTCACAGGCGAATTCTATCAAACATTTAGAGAAGAGCTAACACTTATCCTCCTCAAACTCTTCCAAAATATAGCAGAGGGAGGAACACTCCCAAACTCATTCTACGAGGTCACCATCACCCTGATAACAAAACCAGACAATGATGTCACAAAGAAAGAGACTACAGCCCAATATCACTGATGAACATACATGCAAAAATCCTCAGCAAAATACTAGCAAACAGAATCCAAAAGCACATCAAAAGTATCATACACCATGATCAAGTGGGGTTTATCCCAGTCATGCCAGGATTCTTCAATATATGCAAATCAATCAATGTCATAAACCATGTTAACAATTTGAAGGAGAAAAACCATATGATCATCTCAATAGATGCAGAAAAAGCTTTTGACAAAATTCAACACCCATTTATGATAAAAACCCTCCAGAAAGTAGTCATAGAGGGAACTTACCTCAACATAATAAAGGCTATATATGACAAACCCACAGCCAACATCATTCTCAACGGTGAAAATATGAAACCATTTCCTCACCATTTCCTCTAAGATTTGCAAGAAGAAAAGGTTGCCCACTCTCACCACTATTATTCAACATAGTTTTGAAAGTTTTTCCACAGCAGTCAGAGAAGAAAAAGAAATAAAAGGAATCCAAATTGGAAAAGAAGTAAAACTGTCACTGTTTGTAAATGACATGATACTATACATAGAGAATCCCAAAGATGCTACCAGAAAACTACTAGAGCTAATCAATGAATTTGGTAAAGTAGCAGGGTACACAATTAATGCACAGAAATCTCTTGCATTCCTATACACTAATGATGAAAAATCTGAGGAGAAATTAAGAAAACACTCCCATTTACCATTGCAACCAAGAGAATAAAATACCTGGGAAGAAACCTACCTAAGGACACAAAAGACCTGTATGCAGAAAAGTAAAAGACACTGATGAAAGAAATTTAAGATAATACAAACAGATGGAGAGAATTACCATGTTCTTAGATTGGAAGCATCAACATTGTGAAAATTACTATACAACCTAAAGAAATCTACAGATTCAATGCCATTCCTATGAAACTACCAATGGCATTTTTCACAGAACTCGAACAAAAAAGTTCACAATTTGTATGGAAACACAAAAGACCATGAATAGCCAAAGCAATCTTGAGAAAGAAAAATGGAGCTGGAGGAATCAGGCTCCCAGACGTCAGACTATACAACACAGGTACAGTGATCAAGACAGTATGGGGCTTCCCTGGTGGTGCAGTGGTTGAGAGTCTGCCTGCCAATGCAGGTGACATGGGTTTGTGCCTCGGTCCGGGAAGATCCCACAAGCCACGGAGTTGCTAGGCCCATGAGCCATGGCCACTGAGCCTGCGCATCAGGAGACTGTGCTCCACCACAGGAGAGGCCACAACAGTGAGAGGCCCGGGTACCGCAAAAAAAAAAGAAAAAAAAGTATGGTACTGGTACTGGCACAAAAATAGACAGATAAATCAATGCAACAGGATAGAAAGCCCAGAGATAAACCCACTCACATATAGTCACCTTAGTTTTGATAAAGGAGGCAAGAATATACAATGGAGAAAGGACAGTGTCTTCAATAAGTGGTGCTGGGAAAACTGGACAGCTACATGTAAAAGAATGAAATTAGAATACTCCCTAACACCATAAACAAAAATAAACTCAAAATGGATTAAAGACCTAAATGTAAGGCCAGACACTATCAAACTCTTAGAGGAAAACATAGGCAGAACACTCTGTGACATCAATCACAGCAAGATCCTTTTTCATCCACATCCTAGAGGAATGGAAATAAAAACAAAAATAAATAAATGGGACCTAACGAAACTTAAAAGCTTTCGCACAGCAAAGGAAACCATTAACCTGACAAAAAGACAACCCTCAGAATGCGAGAAAATGTTTGCAAATGAAGCAACTGACAAAGGATTAATCTCAAATTTACAACTAACTCATGCAGCTCAATACCAAAAATGGGCAGAAGATCTAAATAGACATTTCTCCAAAGAAGATATATCGATTGCCTACAAGCACATGAAAGGATGCTCAATGTCACTAATCATTAGAGAAATACAAATGAAAACTAAAATGAAGTATCACCTCACATTGGTCAGAATGTCCACCATCAAAGATTTTACAAACAATAAATTCTGGAGAGGGTGTGGAGAAAAAGGAACCCTCTTGCACTGTTGGTGGGAATGTAAATTGATACAACCACTCTGGATAGCAGTATGGAGATTCCTTAAAAAACTAAAAATAGAACTACCATACGGCCTAGCAATTTCACTACTGGGCATATATCCTGAGAAACATAATTCAAAAAGAGTCATGGGGTCTTCCCTGGTGGTACAGTGGTTAAGAATCCACCTGCCAATGCAGGAGACATGGGTTCAAGCCTGGGTCCTGGAGGATCCCACATGCTGCGGAGCAACAAAGCCCATGCGCTGCAACTAAGCCCGTGTGCCGCAACTACTGAGTCTGCGCTCTAGAGCCCGTGAGCCACAACTGCTGAAGCCTGCGCACCTAGAGCCTGTGCTCTGCAATGGGAGAGGCCACCACAATGAGAAGCCCACGCACCGCAGCGAAGAGCAGCCCCCGCTCGCCGCAACTAGAGAGAAGCCGGCGTGCAGCAACAGAGACCCAACACAGCAAAAATGAATAAATAAAATAAAATTTTAAAAAGTCATGTACCACAATGTTCATTGAAGCTCCATTTACAATAGCCAGGAGATGGAAGCAACCTAAGTGTCCATTGATAGATGAAGGGATAAAGAAGATGTGGCACATATATACAATGGAATATTACTCAGCCATAAAAAGAAACGAAATTGAGTTATTTGTAGTGAGGTGGATGGACCTAGAGTCTGTCATACAGAGTGAAGTAAGTCAGAAAGAGAAAAGCAAATACCATATGCTAGCACATATAAATGGAGACAAAAAAAAAAGTTTCTGAAGAACATAGGAGCAAGGCAAGAATAAAGACACATACATAGAGAATGGACTTGAGGACACAGGAAGGGGGAATGGTAAGCTGGGACAAAGTGAGAGTGGCATGGACATATATACACTACCAAATGTAAAATAGATAGCTAGTGGGAAGCAGCTGCATACCATAGGGAGGTCAGCTCGGTGCTTTGTGACTACCTAGAGGGGTGGTATAGGGAGGGTAGGAGGGAGATGCAAGAGGGAGGAGACATGGGGATATATGTATACGTATAGCTGATTCACTTTGTTATAAAGCAGAAACTAACACACCATTGTAAAGCAATTATACTCCAATAATGTTGTTAAAAAAAAAAGAAAAATCAACTGCTGATCTGTTTAATTTAGGTTCAGATCATCTGGAATCTTTTCCTCAAAACAAGGTGCTTGGTTTCAAATTAGGAAATTTCAGTGACCTTTTTTGGTCTTTGCAAACCAAGCCAAAATTAGATTTTGAAACTCTCATTGTATTTAAAAATCTCAATTATCCAATATTCATAAAGTCCATTTAAAAAAAAATTAAGATGGATGGACGATAATACACGAATTCTTATCTAGTGGTGGAATAATTACCCATTTTTTTGTATTCAAGTTCTTAGAATCAGAGATGCTATGGAACTGGAGTCACAATCTTGATGTATTATAAATAAAAATTAGAATGCTTCTATTGATTTTTCTTAATTTCAATCCATCCTTTTCCAACTAAAATCAGAAAAATCATTACTTAATTTCAATATTACCAATTTACTGTATACTTTTTTATCAATTAGGCTCTTGATTTTGAGTAATTTCATATGCATCAGACACCAATATTTTTTTTAAATTATTTAATATTATGGCATGTTTTTAGGAGAAGGTATCTAATTCTTAATTATTAAAGTTCTGAGTAAATATTTATATATAGGTAAAAGTAAATCTCAAAAATTTTGGTTAAGTTAAAATGTGTTTTATTAAAAGATGCTTAATAATTACTTCACATGAGCAGTGTCCTCTCTCATACAACCTGATCTCTCTTCCACCACTGGACACGACCACTTACAAAAATGAGATGGTTAGTTATTTAGGAGAGGTTAATGTTTCAGACCAAGTCATGTGGTTTTGCACAAACCTCTTAACGCATCGAAGTTTTATTTCCTTATATTTAAAATAAGAATAGGAAAATTTGGCCTGTTTTCTTCATAGAGCTGTTGTGATAATTAAATCAATATTATCTTAAATTTTTTAAAGTAGCAATGCATATAAAGGTAGATGGATATACATATGTATGTATGTACATATAATGTCATATACAATATTAGCATTTTACAGATAAATCAATATAATTTCCATATATCATAAATAGTACATAAGAAATATGATTAGAAAAATATGGAGGCAAATTGATATTTATTCATTTAGTTGTATTTGCTAAATGCCTCCCATCTATTTTGGATCAATATACTAGATTGATCCAAAGATTTAAAAGTTAAGCCTTTTCCTACGAGGTCTTCAATTTTTGCTACAAGAGAGGTAAAGCCTGACTGTTCTTTCCCAAAATATTTCTTGAACATCTTCAAACCAGGATGCTGCACCTGATGACAGTTTTTCTTTATGTGGCAGCTAGCAATGCACTTAGCTCAGTGGACTATTTGGCATTCGCTGAATATGTTTTAGCCGTAAATTGTCATAAAGCCACTTTCTTTTGAACCTATTTCATTTAGTCACAGGCTCTCATTTCTAGTCTCATTTTCAGGTAAAAGTGTTTCCTTGAGGGATATAATTAACTGACAGATTTAGAAATGGAAAACTATGTGGATTTGGTAAGCCATTTGGATATTACTAAAAATACAAAAACACCTTGGACTTAAATCCTGAAAGAATTAATTAACGGTCTTCTCCTACTTCTGAGCAATCAAATCAACTCATGACCAAGTTTTACTTATTAGTAATTAATGTTTATGATGTCCTATTTTAGATATCTCCCTAATCATCTCGATACAAGAAACAAACAATTCATATTGAGAAAACATATGCTTCCAACAGGGTCTATTGTTTTACTCATAGTAGATAGTATACCAAACTATAGACTTCTTAAAATATAGGTTGAAAGACAGTATCTCTCAAACATCAATATGTTTGAGAGCAATGTGATAAAACTATTTTGGCATACACTTGAATTATAGATTTAGTAGTCCTATTTTTTAAATATCTCTGAACAATTCTAAAGCTCCATATATGTAATTTGTAATTTTCTAAAAGCACAAACTGGTACAAATTTTTGTTCTTTACTCAACATTGTACACGTAGAAATTTTCTTGAAGCGGTAAAAAGAAAAAAAACTCTGCTGGTGGAAGTGAAGGGAAAATGCAGTGGTCCACAAGGGTGACTGTTCTGAGACAGACAACAGACATTTCAGACACATGCAATAGCTAAGTATTCTGTATTTGCTGTAGAAGCAAGGAATGTTTTTAATTTCTAAAGTTACTACCTTATGTGATAAATTGCACATGATTGTGACTTATGAGAATTTTCAGATGTCAAGACACTCCATTCTTCAAGGTTATAAGGGGTGGGTTATCTTTAGTTTTTCATGTTGCTACCTGTTTTGTCATAGCAATTCTAATGGGTCTTTCTCAGCCTTTCTGTTACATTTCTTTCTAAATCTATTTTTTCCTTACTCTCATGTTCATTTTCATTTTAGTAACCTATTATTAAGTTTAATAAAATATAAATACATTATACATTTAAATGGTATATATCATCTATATAGGACAAGACATAGTAAAGGAAAACTACATTTTATTTTTGCAGTCACACAGATTGAGACAAATCAATACAATAGAGCATGCTGTTAGTAAACAAGTAAGTGACCATGACTATTTTTCTAGACATATATTTTTCCAGTTTATTTTCATTTTTCATTGAAGTTTTATATCAACCTCCATGAAGGCTACATTCTATACTTAGATACACATAACTTCCATTTAATCAATGGTAAGATGTGCAAATAAATATAGTCAGGCACAACCTATATAGAGTCAAGGTTATTATGCAAGACACATTTTCTAGATTATTCAGGAAAAAGAGATATTATGAATATTTTGGCTTATGCATATAGAGGCATTTAGAAATTTATCATCAGACTTCAAATTTAGTACTGATCTTGGCAGTATTCATAGTAAAAGGGTTTATTCTAATTCTTTTTTACTAGATTGATGAATGAATTACATATCTGCATTTTGGTTTCCTCTAAAATTTAGTTTACTACATAAAATGTGATCAAAGTCAGAAGGGACAGTAGAGTGTAGGAGTTGAGGATGAAGTCTCTGGGTTTAGAGTCCAAACCACTGGCCAGTGTGACCTTGGGTGGGTTACTTTGCCTCTCAGGCTCAGTGTCCTCATTCAGAAAATGAGAATGCCCTAGAACTTATATCATAAGGTTGTTGAGAAAATATATGAAGTAATTCCTAAAAATACAGTGTTTGACGTGTATTATGTATCCATTCCATTTTTGCAAATACCTCTTTATTCACATTATTCTTACTATTGAAACAGTTATACAAACATGGCTAGTCTTTTGTTTTTAGCTGTATTTCAATGTGAGCAATATATGTGCAACATTATAATAAGATTCTTGTGTATAAACATATAATACATGTTATGAAGATATCCAATACATGTTTCCTTATGACTATAATGATGAGCATTTTAAAAACTGTGTTCTAAAGCCTACATTATCTGGTTTCAGTAAAGAATATTTTTAAAAAGTCTAAGCTGCAAATTGATTTCAGTAATATGAATATATTTATGGATTAAACTAGCTTCTATTTACACATTTGATATAAACCATGAAGACAGCTTAAATTTAAAATTTTTAGTCAAGGAAAAATACCTTGGGAAAGAATATTAACTAAATTTGGGGAAGATATACGTATGATTTTTCTTTACATGCCTCACAGTTCTATGAGTAGGTACTATTATTATCATTTTTTTTACCCATTTTACCTGCAAAAAAACTGAAACTCAAAAAGTGAAAGTAAGTTTGCTTACACTCTAGAGCATGTGCTGTGGGTTAACATTTCATAGGGTAACAATACAACTTTAATTCTCCACACAAATCAACCTTATGGAAATGGGTCACTTTTTCACAAAAGAACAAAATTCATCTCACCTCTGAAAATTAAAATGACACTTCTGGATAAAGCAGAATCTCACTGCAAATGAATAAATAAGTAACAAGAAGTTGAAGAATGGAGGAAGGAGAGAAGGGAAAGAAGATGAAGAAAATCAGAAGGAATACAAACCGACATATTAACAGAGTTATCTCTGAGGAGTAAGATTATAGAATTTTGATTTTTACATTACATATTTACATTATACAGTATAATTTTTAACCCTGAATATGGATTAATTTTGTAATTTAGAAAAGGAGACAGTATTTAAAAAAAAGAACCCCTTCCCCCAAATTACCAATTCACTGGCAATTCTGCCATATTGTAAGACAACCATTGTTTGTACCTGAATGATTTACTCACAAGAAATGAAGAAAGGTCTTTAAGAAGTTAAACCAATTTGTACTTTGTTTGAGGTTATCAGTATTTAAAGGGTTTCAGAGAAGTTTATCTGATGGATTACTTATTTTAAAAACTATTGCCTTAAAAGAAGGCAACATACCTAATATTAGTTCTAAATAAGTATTGGTCAATAAATACATTTATATTCTTAAACCTCCAACAAGAAAGTGGAAAGAAACAGTTTAAAAATTCAGCATTAATTCCATTACGAAGATTATCTTTATGCAACATGTAAATATAATCTTCCCTGCTTAAAGACATTTAAAACTGGCTTCCTTCCAGTCACAGACACTATGAACTGATCTTTGTGAATTCCATTAAGAGGATTATTTATTTATTATTTTAAGGTTTATATTTTGGAATAGAGAAAGACTAATTGAAGACATTTTCTTACCTTTTGCATCGCCTTATATCTTACAGCTAAGAAATCAAGATTTTGTGACCAGTAGGTTATAAATAAATGTTATTATTTTTCTGTTTTAATTAAGTGTGATTTTGTTTTCTTTTCATACTTTATGGTTTACAATGGTCATACTTTGGTTTAATAATTAACACAACATTTTTTTAATGTGGGGGCCCTGTTGTATAGATTGGACAGCACTCCCTTCCCTAGAGTCATCAATTAATTGTTTTTCTCTTTGTCTTCTCACATCCCATGTACCATTGGAAAAATGACAGACTTTGAGAAGGAAGGGGTGAGATGATATCAGAAAAGGTTGAAAAATGTCCTGATGTCAAAAAAGTCAGGCTGTAAGGTCAGAATACAGGAAATGTGGTGCCCCTTTGTGAGGGCAGACAGAGATTGAGACAGGAGGGAGGGAACATTTTCCTGCTGGTGGAAGTCATCCTGAGAGGCATCAAGGTGACAGGAAACCTGTGTCTAGTGGTGATATTTGCTTCCAGAGAGGTTCTAGGAGGAGGATCCAAGAGTCTCCAAATTTCTCTTGGAAATAGATCATTCTCTATATCCCACTGTGAGGTATAAAATATGTTGAAATAGAAACTTGAACAAAATAAGTGTTCAGTAGTTTGTTACCAATTTTTAAGATGGCTCATTCTGTACTTGTTTTTGGTAAAGGCAGAGAAGCTAGCTGTTGTTAAGGCATCCAGTGGTGTATGAAACAGACAACTTCCTCTCCTATTTTCTCAAATTCTCTCACAGTAAAGTGTAAGAGACTGAGATATAAAACAGCATATCAAGCAGTGACCTTATTACCCACTGTAAATAAACTTTTGAGTACCAATTAATCAATTCTGTGTAAAGAGACTAGAAAATTAATCTTCATAATGGATATTGAAGACCTGTGCTTGCCAGTCAACAAGAACTATCTTACTGTTAACTCAGATATTTTAATAGAAAACTAGAATGTCCAGGCAAATGCCACACATTATATTGACAACAGGAAATGCTTTGTTTTAAAATATTTAACATTGAGTGATAGCTTCACTTTGTGTTCTTAACACATGACTGCATGGCTTATACAAAGATATTTCTGATTTGAATTGACTCTCATACTTTAAAGCAGAGTTCTGATTTACAGACTGAAGAATAAAAGCCTGAAATTTATTTTATGCTTATTTAACCACGTGAGGGTTTTTTAAATATTAAAATAGAACTTAGATTATAAATGAATCCATTTGTTCTACAAAAGACTATATCATTCACCTCTATTTTCTATGATGGAACTTTTGACAGAATGACAAATTTGAGGAAATATCAAAGTAGATGAACTTCAAGCTAAAATATTTTATCTTTTTTTTTTTTTTTTTTTAAGTTAGGATTCATCAAGTTGCTACAGAACAGAAATTATGTTATGGCTACCTGAGATTTTAGATTCACTTTTTTTTTTAATACATCGTTATTAGAGTATAATTGCTTCACAATGCTATGTTAGTTTCTGTTGTACAACAAAGTGAATCAGCCACATGCATTCATATATCCCCATATCCCCTCCCTCTTGAACCTCCCTCCCACCCTCCCTATCCCACCCCTCTAAGTTGTTGCAAAGCACCGAGCTGATCTCCCTGTGCTATGACTCAAATTCATTAAAAGTTGGAAATCATGATAGCATTTTAGAAAATGTATAGGTTATAAAATTTTGTTTTAAATATTGGTTTTCCTATATACTAGTAGTGTGACATTAGCTAAACCTCTGAACTTCAACTTCCTCTTCTGTAAAACAGGGTTAACTGTGCTTCCTTTGAAAGCTTGTTGTAAGGATTACAGGGGTTCCATGTATGTCTTTATGTGAAAATTCTAGTACTTTGCCTGGTATGTATGCTCAGAAAACTGATGGCTTCATTATTATTATTGTTGTTATTATTCTTTGGCCTCATACAGAACACAAATAATGTAATCAGTTTTGTAAATTACCATTCACTTGGATATATGCAATTATTCACTGCATAATTTTTTGCAGTAAAAATTAAACCTTTCAATGGAATCCGCAAGAGTGGCAAACAGATGAAATTTTCAGTTAACAGTTTTTTGATATTGAAAAAATACTTGATATTCAACCAACTTGACAGATTACTGATCACTGTTTTCTATTCCCTTTAAAACCCCTAAAAGTAGACAAACTTCTATATTATATTAACCAAGAGACACAGAGATAAAGATATAAAGAAAATGCTATATAATTAAAGGTTTACATTTTTAAGGGAAATTCGTGGTTTCAAAGTACAAGCCTATATACTTTTAAGTGAAAAACTAAAGAAACAAGAGTAATATTTTAATAATATAGTTTAAAAAGCAATTTCCTTTAAAGGAATTCATGAAAACCTTTAACATGTCATTCTGTGACAAATTTATTTAAAAACTGTTAGTGCTTCAATTGTTATTAAGCTAAATGGCCTTAGTTCCATTAATATACTGAAAGTGAAAATTATCTAAATATTAAAAATAAGACCTAAAAGTACCTAAAAGTACTATTTGGTCTCATAAATGGCATCAAACTAATTCTGATTTAATCACACTTGAGTGTAGTAAAACTTTTTTTGGACATATATAAGCAGGCATAAAGACTTTCTTACCCATTAATGTCTACTGTCCAAACTAGCAACATTTGTTGAGTTCCCTGTTGTCATAGGATCATTATAGTATACCAAGAGCTACAGCATTATCTGAAAGAATGTCTGGAGTATGCACATGAATAACGTCAACTGTAATTTAAAAACCTTATGCCATGTAACTTGCACAGGTGAATGTCAGACATGAGAATATCTATACAGACACTGGCTCTAGAACTGGCATGGTACCTGTTTCTGCCATCTTTGGGAGCCAGCAATTTGAAATTAGTTAGAGGGGACATGATTTCATGAAGGGATCCAATGGGACCAGTGTCACTGACAAGAGAAGAAAGCTCCCTCCAGCTGAGCAAATGTTCACTGTTGGGGCCACACTGAACAGTTTTCATTCTATCAAAGGTTTCTGCTGAGAGGCCACTAACTTAGGGAAATTCTCATTCCCTGTTGCCAGAGAAACCTACTGTATTCACCTCTGATTATTTTATGAGTTGGGAAAGTTATGTAATAAATGATTGCAATGTATACATAATTATATTTTTCTATACCTCAACTTGATTTCAATCTCAAGTTCCCATACTGCCAGTGGAGAAAAATTATCTCAGCCAGTTCAGATTAATTTTGGTCACAGGTTCCCTTGTCAACTCAGGAATTTATTTTCCTCCTCTCTTTTTCTCTGGGTTGGATTTAAAGTTTGGAGGTGTTGGTAGCAAGGAGCAGCTGATCTTCTCACCTCTCCACATATACATCTGCATTCTGGTCAGTGTTGGTCCAAGCTGATGCTACTTCTCCCTCCCCTGCCTTCCTGCAGAGGTGACTGTGAGTGGCTCTCTGCCACATCTGCTCCACTCGAAATAGAAAAACATTCTATAAAAGCATTTTTCTACAGGATTGCACGTAGAACACACTGAGGTGGGGGAATTCAGTGAAGCCTCCCCAGGCTCCACTTTAGACAAATATTCCCTCTGTGTTCTAAACCTATGGGAGGCTTTTATTGGATAATCGATTTAGTGTACAGACTCAGACTCAAGACCACACTAATGTCTTACACTAATATCTTAGATATTGTTACCTCTTGAGCTTTCGTCTCAGCCTGAACAATGTTTATCTTGTAGATATATGGAGGCAGGTGGACAGGAGTCTTTATTTATTTATTTTTGGATAGGAGTCTTTTAAATCTACTGTTTCATGTCCTACTCAGAACCTACTCAAAATACAAGCGTTTGTAACTCAAAATCCCCTTTCTCGCAAATCATTGTTATTGAACTTCAAAAACTCTTAATTTAAACTCAATAGCCAAGAATGTTCTCTTATTCAGCACTGGTGTTTCTGCTGTGATAGCCCTGCCCTGAGTTAATGCATTGAAAGATCGAGTCTGAATGGTGAGACGCCCATGGGTTATAAAGCAACAATAACAGCAATGATAAAATAATTACAATGGACACAAAAATATATAGATTAATATATCAAAATATAACAAACTGTGACTGATTTCTCTGTCATTGCTATACAAGATCAAACTTATTGTTTAAAAAGGATCAAAGGAGAACAGTAAGCATGATACCTGGATTACAGGTTCTTTCTCCCCTTGGAGCCTGCTTCCTGAACTGTTTGGACTCCAAGACCTGACTCAACCTGTTCTCTTCCCCAGGCGGCCCTCCCCTCCACCTCCATGCATAGACTGCCCTTCTCAGTCCATGGTTACCTCAGCCTCTGGCCTCCCTCTAGTCATGAGGAATCTCCAGGCTCTCTCATCTCTCTCCTATGGCATTTGTTTAACTCTACACTGTATCAGGGATATCTGTGTAGTGATAAGAGGACCAGACCTAGAAGGAGAAAACTTGGATTTTATCCCTGTTTCAAATATCCTGGCAAGACCATTTCAATTCTCAAGTCTGTCTGTGGATCTCATAACTGCCCTTGCATTGTTTTCAGTCTGAGGTTTATTGGCTAAAGTTTTCAACTCCTTGTGTATAGAAATCAAATCTCAATTTCCAATAGTGCTTTGTACTTAGTAAATATTTGCTGAATCAAATAGAATGGCAGATGAGAAACAAGGAATTTACTGATAAATAGGGAAAATAATGGTAAGTTTATTTTAGTTGACTAAATAAATATCATCTTATTGACAGAGGGCAGGCAAGGGGTTGGTTATGGGGCTCCCTTTCCCATTCCCTCCATCTCAGTCAACAATTGTGATTTCCTTTTCTTATGTCTGCAGAATAAAAGTTTTAATACTCTTTCTCTGCACAATTAAGAAGAGGTAATATATAGTAGTTCATTGCAAGGAAAAGGGCTGCAGATTAACTATGAATTCACCTTTCTGAATAAGCTCAGAAAGCCTTGCCAGGTGAATACCAAGTTAGATCACTTTCTTTGAAAGAAGGTACAAATAACTCAGTTTCTAGACAACAATCTAAACCTTTTTAGTATTTCAACAAGTGGCAGTTGGTGTTTTAGTTTACTACATAGCTTCATGTTGCTAAAGATTATCTATCTATGTCAAGATAAAAATAAGCTTACCTCTCTCATTCTTAGCCCATCACACCTGCTATTCAGTTATGTGCTCTTTGCTTGTGGGTACCTGAAACAGTAAGAAAGAATAGAAAACAAATTAAATATAACTCAATAGCATTTTGTGAAAGGCAAATATTACAAATTTAATTGATGACAGACACACACTTCATAAAACTATTAGCATGCAACTCCAGCTGCAAAAACTGAACAATATGCCTAAACTGGTTAGCAGCAAAAAAGTAAACCAATTACATTGACAAAAGCCACCATAAACAAAAAAACTGTATTTAAAAGATGAACAGTTTTGGCATTCATCCCTACCATCGAGTCTTTCACTTTCTTTTTTCCATCAAAATTTAGCTTACGTTTGATGTTAGCAAGAATTGCATTACTATTATTGCTAATTTTAGTTCTGTTTATTACCTTGAGGGTTATATATTGTAAAATAATTTTGGTGCCTCTAGTTAATGTTAATTAGTTTTTTAATAACCTATAGACCTATTTGTTATGTTTTTGTAGGTTTACTTTTTTAACTATCAGGAACTTAATAACTGAGAATATTTAACATTACTGTTGCATAGGCAAAATTACAGAGTTACTGTTAGTGTTACCTGTTTAACGTTTAGTCATCCTTTGAGTCCTGCGACATATTTCCTTAACAATCATCAGCCATCAAGTCTGATAGTCTCAAAAGAATTATCAGCCCTCTAAACTGCCTTCAAGGGCGGTGATATTTAGCACTGAAAATTACAAATAAAGTTTTTGAGGTTGAATAGCAACAACTGGCCAGTGACACTGATGATTTGTTTGTCAAAACAAATTGTTATAAACTACGCAAATGAAGTCCACACACTCCTTTGAGTGAAAATAAAGTGAATCTACGCAATGCTTACATGTTGGATGGGATATTTAATGTGCGGGAAACTCAAAGGTTGAAGAACTAGGCATTTAGACAGTGGTAAGTGGTAATCTTACCTCTTTATACTCCATTACTCTTTCTCACGAGAGACATGCTAATGCAAACAAGTCAACCAGAATTTGTGTTTAGCAAGATAAAGCTTAGAGGATAGTTTAAAATCCATTTATTATTCTAAATCCATTTTTTTCCATTAACATGTTATACATTAGTGTTTACTAACCATGATTCATGTAACAGTTTAGTTTGTTAACTTTTAAATTATTTAACAACCATAAGTTATTAATACACTTTTAAAGTATTACACAAATATCTTAAAACAGGCTTGGGTTCATTTTTGTAATTTTTAAATAGAAAACAGTTTAGGCATCTCTTGAAAAAGAAATAAAGCAGGCATTTAAAGCTAGAAAACAAGTAATTCCAAATTTAGTTTTTACAAAAGTTTTCAGCTTTATTGACAAATTATGGCAAACATATTTGACAAATTGTGGTTTCCTATTTAGAGAAGCTTACACATGGAACTTTATGTGTGTGTTTTTTTATTTTTTAACAAATACAGGTTAAAACACTAAACAAATTCAGTTAGCTACATACATACAGTAGCTGTTTGTTTTCAACCCCATTAAAACAGCATTTAAAATTAAATTTACAAACTTAATATCGAACAGCTTCATCTAACTAACAGATATTAAAAGACAGGTTAAAACATCTTATCTACAACTTTATTATAGCTAGTTCAAATATCGTGTTACAGTTTTTTAGCAACCCTAAACAAAGTTTTTGCTAGTTGATTGAGACTCAAAATCTATTAACAGATTCATGCTCTTTCTTTAAAAAAAAGGAGAGAAAAAAAAAAAAGATTACACACAACAATGAAAACAGCCAAGAGAATATCATCTTACTGAATGATTTACAGACAATGCTTGCCGATGCATTTTTTAGTCTGTTTTATAAAATAATACTAGTGTCAGTGTCACGCCAACAGTATCAGGGAAATACAAGAAATATATGGGAGCAATCATGAGCAGTTATCCCTAGAATAGGAACAAAAAAAAGGACTATTACTTGTCATGTTGCTGTTTATGTGGAGACCACAGGCTATGAATTGTCTTTGAGGTGAGGTCACAGGCGAGGAGAACCCTCAGTATCTACTATAGGGGTGCTCCCTGTATGCCCCTCGGGCTGACCTTGGTGGTGGTGCCTTCAGGCTGGAGCGGGTCATGGCCCATGCTTCTGGTGCTATGAACAAGAGAAAGACAGTAGCATTCACTTGGCTTCACAGTTATCAAAAACAGTTATTTAAGATGCAATAGTCGAAAAGAGAATAAAGGATCTTAACACTGAAGGCTCTAGACTTACTACATTTTCCATATGGTGAGATCATACAAAAAAGTATATATTTTGGAATACAGCCACTTGGAATTAAACTTGAAGGGCATTTTTCAAAGCAGAGAAAGTTAAAGTCCATTTATTACGTGTTAAATAGAAAGAGGAGCATCAAGGTAAACCGCCCCTTCCTAATCCTTTGCACAGACTCTTAAAAGAAACTGGATATAGGAAACCAGTGGTTCTTAGCCCTTGATTAACATAGGAATCACCTGGGAATCTTGAAACCAAACCAAACCAAACCAAACCAAACCAAAAATGACTAATGCCTATTCTCTATCTCCCAAACCAAATGATTAGAAACTCTACAGGGTGAGACCTAGGGTTTGGTATTTTTTCAGTGCTTCCCTAGATGACTCAGGGTCCAGCATTGAGGTTCATTGTGCTAAACTATCTAAATCAGTGAGAGGGAAGAGGATATGTAGTAAATTTTCAGTAGCAAAATCAGTAAAGAAAAATCTTCTATCAGTTTTTCAAAAAACAAGTTGGAAAATAAAGAGGTATTAGTACACTAGGAAAATTCCTCATTTACCTGTTAATCTGACTTCCAGTAACCTCAATGCTCTGGGACCTGGCCAACAGATAAGAAACAAGCAGCCAACCTTCTGAGTGTTGTGGAAAATAGCTTTTTAAAGTCTATGTACGCAGAAGGGAAATGTAGTGCTCCTTCAAAGGGCTAAGGGGTTTATGGTGACTTAAGTGGTTCCAGAAACTAGGTTATCTGGGTCTTTCAATCAGAAATAATTCGTTCTTTATTAGAAAGCAGATTTTATGCATTGGGCTATGGAGGGAGGAAGTATGGATATAAGAAAAGGGATTACTAGAAATAGACACACTGACATTGATAGCTGACATACACGGTGGTGCTAATGGAAATAACTGTAAAATCACTGCAGATTGAGGCCACTGATGTAGGGCATATGCACCTGGATAGCTCAAGTGCCTCTAAGAATGTTTTTAGCAAAAACAATAAGAAAAATTTAAAATGTACTTACTATACTATAAGGAAAGGAATAATGATCTATAATATAGAAAAATGAACAAAAGTTGGATCAATATAGGGGAAAATAGCATTAAAAGGGGGAACATTAGGTTTCTGAGGATATCCTTCATCAGGATACCTTTATTACAAATGATATCTGATGATAAATGAAAAATTACCTCTCTTTCACTACTTAAGGTACATGCTTATGATTATTTCAATATATGATAGGACACAAAATAGAAGTGTGATCCTAAATAAATATGAGAAGTGTTACCTTTCGTCAGAACACAGATCTATCTAGATGAGGGGTTGGCAAACTTAGGCCTTTGAGCCAAATTTGGCCAGCTGCCTGTTTTCATAAATGAAGTTTTACTGGAATACAGGTATGCTTACTTATTAACATATTGTATGTGGCTGCCTTCGCTCTACAAAGGAAGACCTGAGTAATTGTAACAGAGACCATACTGCCTGCAAAGCCTAAAGTATTTACACTCTGGGTTTTTACAAGAAAGGTTTACAGGACCTGCTCTAGATCATGTTGTCTTTTTTGGCGGGAGATTGTAGATGTTGGTCTTTTTCATGTGATCTCTTGAAGACAGCAATTTACCCCTAAGCTGCTAGACTTTCTCAACAGAGACATTTTGGAGAAGAATAAATAAAGAAAAGTTTCTTTGATGTACTGGAAGGGAAAATGGATCTTGTTTGCAAGCTAGAAAGTGCCTTGTCAGCCTTATATAATATGAATTTTACACTTTGTCTATGAATAATCAAGAATATGTCAGTACCCTCATCCTCTGGAGGTAAAATCTAACCCATTTTATTACTTATTTTTAGCAAAGGGAATGCACCACTTTTTGCTTCATTTGTTCTAGAGTGTTAAAGATCCCTGGGTGGGAATCTATGGACTTTAGGAGCTGCAATAATATAGGTTTCAAGTTTTCCCAGGGGATGGAAGTCCTGGATTGTTTCTTAGATGCTGAATGTTCCTGCAAAACAGTGAAACAACAGCAGGCAGAGTGACAGCCATACCTGCCACATCTACCCCCAGATTTGTTGGAACTTTTAAACTGGCATAATCTTGAGGACTTGCCACAGAGCAAATGTGTTTAATGAAAACTCACTGACTTGGTTTTATTTGACTTTACCTAAAACTCCAGGGCAGAAAACTGATGGACTAAAACCTTACATTTTTTAACTGTTGCCCAACGTTAAAATGGGGAGTGACACTGTTCACTGCTGTATCCCCAGCACCTGGAAAAATATGCAGTTTATAGTGGATCAGGATCACATAATCCAATAAATGTGGGAACTAGGAGGCATAAAGAGCTTCCAATGACAACCTTAAAAACACTTACAGTTGAGCTGAAGAAATTCAACTTTAATTTTAAAAGCTCTATAAATAGGAATCTTATATACTTGTTATAAAGTCAGACTTCTTACTCACGAGGGTTAGTTAACTAAGTATCAAAAGTATTTCACTATTAGATTCAATGAAACAATCATAGCGGAGTCCTATTACAAAAAGTGTTAAAACTTTTTTCATTGTACAAAAATATGCTCTTTCATAATTCTCTATTGGTATGTGAATTAATACTATGTTCTTTTCTCCTTGCTGAAGGCTAGGAAAATGGGAAATACTATTAGCCCAGCATAATAGTGATACTGAGCAGGGCCCTGTAGGGCTCCTGTGCACAAAAACCTTTTGTGTCCCCTATTTGTTTGACTACAAGAAATAGGCTTCATTCAGCCTCCATGGCCTTCACTGAGTTCCAAAGTGCAGATTCAAGCAGTTGTTAATTAGGGAAGGGAGAAGATGCAGAGACAAGGGTGAAATAGTCAAGAGAAACAATAGTGCAGCTTTGGAGCAAGGTCCTAGTTCCCCATCAAGGGATACACACAACAATATCTTTGAGCTGTTTTGCAGATACTGAAACCCCCATTAGGTGGAAGAAGTTAATGGTTAAAGATGGTATGCTGCCCACAAGCACATAGACCCCAGACCAGTTGGAACCTGAAGGTCGATGATGTTGACTCCTACTTACCTCACCACCAACCAATCAGAAGTATGTCCACAAGCTGATCACTCCCTCTTGGAACCATTACTATAAAACTTCTCATTACCCTCTCCAAGTTGGTACACACAGTTTTGAGGGCATCAGCCAGCTGTTGCCCCCATTGCCTGGCAAAGTAATAAAGCTATTCTTTTCTACTTCACCCAAAACTCTGTCTCTGAGATTTAATTTGGTGTCGGGGTACAGAGGCTGGATTCAGCTTCAGTAGTAACCAGAAAGGCAGCTAAAATGAATTCTTAACCAGGCAAAGTAAGTTTTAGATTTTCTAAGATTCCTTACCATTAGCAGAGGAAATCAAGGATTAATTTCACTTAATTCAGATCTTGGGCCCATTGTTTACATGTTCTCAATAATAATTGAGATCAGGGAAATACTATTTCTATTTGTGTCAAATTTCCTTTGTCTATATTTTTCCTAATATCATAATGTTTATATTTAGACACACATTTAGTCACCACATTACAATACAAGCCAGCTTCTCTCAGCAAAGTTTATGGTCTTTGTGTCTGGACTGGAGAGCACTGACTCGAATGTTTTTCCTTTGTCATGAATCATATAGTGTGCCATTGAGCCTTGCTTGGTCAGCCAATATCCTCACTGCTCACCAGAAACTCTTGGATTACTTCAGAGATAGAAGTGGTTTTTAGAAATCCAGAGGGATTCTAACTTGAATCCATCATGGAACCTTGCACGTAGGAATAGACAAATCATTATAAAGTCTTGATGATGGGAATTCTCTAAAATGTGAAGTTATAAAGGCCCAGGAATGGACTTAGAATTTATCTGTCTTCTTGGGCTTCGACTATTCAGCAGATAAAGTGGATTTAAATGCTTTAGGACTTCATACAAATTTTGGAGTCCTGGCCAAGTGTTTCTATTCCCATGAAGGACGTCATTTAAAAAATCATTACAAACAATAAGGTTTAGAGATCTTTCTTTTTACTTTTGGAAAATGATAAAGGAAGTAAGATTCTCTCAGTATCAGGATGATTGTCATCTGAGAGGCACTAGGTAGTCTATGCATGTAAACAGGAGCAAATAAATACATTATTCCTTAGAGAAGGCGCAAAATAACTGTCTGTCAAGCTGGAAATTACTGGAATGGTTTACAGAATTGTGGATCTGGAAAAAGCAAACAAAGATATGAAAAATAGAGTTCAACTGACTTGATTGAATTTCCATTTCTGGGTTTCCCAATTCAGATTTTAATGTACCATATGGTATATGAATAGGAACGAAAGGGGTCAAATAAAGCATTCATTAGATAATATTTTCTTGTTTTTTCTTCACTAAAGATCTCCTATATGCCAGTCCTTGTATTAAACCCTGCATATGAAGATAGTTTAAGGAGCCCTAAGGAGATCACAGGACAACACTAACATGAAATGTCATAGATTACAGCACAATTGTAATTGATATTTGAAGAAAATGCTGAGGAAAGCGTAGAGAAGGGAGCTACTAACTTCCATCATTCAATTGAACTTGGATAGAATTCTAACACTGAATCATTTCAAAGAAGTAATTTTCTGAGCAAATATATGGCATAACTAAGGATTCAGGTACTGTTTAACCTATTTAAGAGAACTCACATTCTTTAAAAACTTTCCTGTATTAATTATTTTGTATCATCTGGCCTGTTTTTTTAAACTGGATTCTAAGATCTATGAAACAAAAAACTTTCTACAGTGACAAAGAAGTAGTAAGGACACCATAAATATTTGTAAGCTACATATAAATAAATGATGTTATTAACTAAAAAAAATTTAAAAATCAATTATGAAAAATAAGTAAAACAGGACTAATTCAGAAACACATTGTTAGAATTAGGTTATAGTGTTTTATATATTTGAAATATATCAATATTTCTTTTAAAAAATTATCCCATCTCTGGTGTTTTAAACTCAGACTGATTTTTTTTTACCCAGTTGATTCAAGTTTTACAGAATGCATAGTGTGTAATCTCCATTACATGCTAATAAGCATCATTGAGGAACATTTTACTTTGATAAAGGGGTGTAAATTACCCAGGTAACTCTTCTTGTGCATTAAATGCTACTCTAGTGACTTAAAAAGCTATTGCATCTCAAATACTCTGTTCTCAGCAGAATCAGGACTATTAAGTGACATTTATTTCTCAGTGTTCTCTCATTCCTGCCATGGGACTAGGTACTTTAGGGAGCATTCAGAGTGGGAAAGAAAAATCTTGATGATTTTTAAACTTGCAAAAAGGCATTCTCTGAGTGCTCCAGAGATACTATAAACATTGAGGTTGTTAGGGGGAAAAAAATGAAGCACAAGAACAAGGCACCAATTTATGAAAAGTCAGCATTATTTATCTGGAAAGTAAACTTTTAATGCTTATCTATCTCTCTGGAAGTATGTTTAACATGCCACCTTCAAAATAAACTAACTTTAGAGAATAGTTCAGAAAGGACATAGGGTGTCATAAAGATTACCGAGGACATAACTCTTATGCCCACACTTTGCTAGACCTAGATAGCTAGTTATTTATATTTCTGAGATCTGAAAAAAAATCTCAAAAAAATATTTTTTAATCACACTACAACAAAAAAGGATAGCTCTTGCTATTTATTTTTGGTGTACTGTAAACCAATTTGCAAAAAACACAAGTAATGTAAGAAATGTAAATTAATCTCTACTATTACAAGCCACTAGTGTCTTTGGTTTTAATCATTTAAGAGCATTACAACAGGTTGATTAAAGCTCACACTGGCTCTGAGCCACTCAGTTTGTTGGGCTCAGTTAGGTTTCTCATTTCTTAGCGGAATATCTTTCTATTTAAAAGCATATGTCAAATATTTAACTACTTGTTGCTTTATGGCTATTTATTCCCAAAGAGAATATGTTAGGTTAGATGTTTTGTAGTTGCTGTTGTAACTCACTAAAATAACAATGTCCATTTTCTTTAATTTTAAAATACCTATCCTACTAAAAAAATGAAGATACTTACTACCATTACACCTTCTAGGTGTCAAGCATAGTGCTAGGCATTTTATGTATATTATTAGCTAATAAAATTTTCTTCCAAGATGGGTGCTAATGTTGTCTTCTTTTAAAGATGAGAAAACTATAGCTCAGAAAGTTTAGTTGTTGGGAAAGCCCAGAATTTTTATTTGTAATTGTCTCACCATCTTTCCACTACCCTTTTTATTTGAAAGAAGCTCCTGATTTCCACTCTCTTTTTCCTTTTCTTTTCTTGGCTGGAAAATAAAACAATTTATTTTACTCCCTTCTGATTATATAATAATTGGTGATTCCAGGACTTCTCTGGTGGGGCAGTGGATAAGAATCTGCTTACCAATGCAGGGGACATGGGTTCGATCCCTGGTCCTGGAAGATCCCATGTGACACAGAGATACTAAGCCCGTGCACCACAACTACTGAGCCTGCGCACCTAGAGCCTGTGCTCCACAAGAGAAGCCACGGTAAGGAGAAGCCCAAGCACTGCAACAAAGACCCAACACAGCCAAAAATAAATAAAATTAAATCTTAAAAAAATAATAATAATAATTGGTGATTCCAACAACAAACAATTGATTAGCTAAATGAGGAGATTGTAGGTTTAATTTTGTTAGCAAAAGTATAAGCTGTTTGAAGTGAATTTGCTAAGGTGCAAATCTAGGTGTTTAAAGCAGAAGGCAGGGTTAACTGATCTGCTCTGAGCATTTTTAGATATTACTGGAATATTAGAACCTAATGGTTCAACAATTTCATCCACACAATTTGTATTGTCACTATATGTAATTGCAGAGTTTATTGTTTTAAGATGCAAAGGGTAAAACAGAATAGTACTGAAGGAGAAGTATGGATGATCAACATTTCTTTTCAGAGATGAACATAATGAGTTATGTTCTAAGAAGAGTGAAATTTCAGTTCTTTATCATTTATGCTCTCTGGAAATTCAGGCAGCATCTGGGAAGCAATTACAGCTATTATCACTGTCACAAATTTTTAATTAGACATTCCCTGTTAGAAACAAGTAACATTTGAGATAACCCATTTAGAGAATAATAAAGGACTGTACTCCATTCCCAATTCTGGAGTTTTAAGACACATATGACAGGTACTCAGTAATTACTTATTGGATAAATTAATTAAATTTAAATATTTTACATCTTCATTTTGTACCCAGAAAGAAGTCATAGACCTCCCTCAGATGGATCCCTTCAGTTTGAATGGAAGTCCCATGAGTCCTATAGCCAGGTATGCTTTTGAGTTCTAGTTCTGCCTCTTTCTTGTTGAAAGGCCTCTTTGGCAAGTCAGCAAGTCTCTTCATCTACATACTGATGGCACATTTTAATTGTCAGAAAACATTCTGAGCTTCTGACATGCATATCTAAATGCCTCTGGGACATCTCCTCAAGTGTCTCAAACTCAACTTTTTCAAAACTAAACATCTTTTTCTCCATGCTACTTAATACTCTAAGTTTCCTATTTCAGTGAATGATGCTATTACCTACAACTTACCTAGTTATACATCAGAAACCCTTGGCATCTTCTCAATTTTGCTCAGTAGATCTAAGCAATCATCAAGCTTTTTCTTTTCTTCCTTAACATGTGTTTCACTCATACATTTCTTCCTATCACCACTAATCCTTTTCCATGGCAAGCCATTATCCTCTTTGCCCAGAGTACTCAGCTACCTTGTTATCTTTTGTGTTTTTCCATGATTTTAAGTATATATACATATATATGTATGTATATATGTATATATATGCCATAATGTATATGTGTTCTATTGTACATATGCATATATGAGTATATATATATTCCCTACTGTGTGTGTGTATATACATGTGTGTGCTTGTATACATTCCCTACTCTTCTCCACCTTCTTGAGAGAGGAACTTGTCCAAATACAATTGATTAGGCCTGTTAGTTGCTCTTGTAGCATACTCAAGATCAAGTCCAAATTTTTTAACAAGGAATTCCACACAAGGCCTAACATGGTCTGAACCTTGACTTCATTTTAGACAATTAGAGTTGATGACTTTGGTGATCATCTAAAGTACAAGTATTCTATGTTGTTTATTGAAAAAAAATTCTTGTGTTTCAAAATACAAGTAATGTTGCTGATAAATTTAAGACTTTAAAATCTTTTTCTCAAAGGGAAGGTCATCTTATTTTTGCATGGAAATGGACCAATTAGGAGAAGGAACCAGTAAAACAAACCAGTTTAAGATTTCAAGTACAAAATACCGAAACTTTAGATACCTGTTAAATTTTGGCAAATGAATGATTTCACCTTGTTTAATATACTGAGAAAAAGCTTACATTTTCCCTAACAATGACTAAATGCTTATGGATAAGATTTTTTGGTCACTCACTATTTTGATTCATTTTAAGAATGATGATGATTTCTGGTAGTGTTCCCACAAGCCAGAGATGGGTTGGGTCATTGGGACTTTTGAAGTGCTTCTCTTTGTTACTGGGGAACTTGTCCTAAATACCAAAATTTTCCTCAGAAGTGGTGAGATCCATTTTAGTCCTTGAAGATGTTCTTAGGTGAAGTCCCTAAGTGGTTTTTGAAAGTATGTATTTCCAATTGGCTATCTGGACCATGAAACAAATAAAATCTGTCTCCAAAGTCCAAACTTAACATAAACAACAAATATGAATGTTTAAAATGTGGTACATATTGAAAATATAAATGGATAAATTCAGAAAGACAGTTGGTAAATATATGAATAATCTATAATGAGGAACATTGTAGAAACTTTGAGAAAAAATTCTGAAATACATTTGTGGCCCAGTAGTTCGTGCTTGGTATTTCTCTATTAACTTAAATTCATCACAATGGAATGTGTGTCTGTGGCCATGGCTGGTTTTTATAATATGAGAATTAAATCCTCTTCCAGTTTCTTTTTTCAGTCTAGATATGGAAATCCTGGGGCCATTTTTCTTAACTTTACTGCATTTTTATACATACCCTTGTTTAGTACCCCCAAATTTACTTCATGTATATACCTAATTTCCAGATAACAGTGTGGTTTTGCAATTTTATCTTCTGTGACTAAGATTAAGTTATTTGAATTACTGCTATTCTGTAAGCTCCAGGAGGATTAAAAAAATGCCCAACAAACTTAAGGCTGTGCCAAGAAAGCATTCCAAGTAGTTTAACATGTAATGAGTGTTTTTTACAAGCTTGTATGTTCCCAGGTGAGGCCACCACGATTTGAAATAAGACTCACACTGTAATTTAAATATGCTGTGATTAGTATAACACTCCTCTCTTTGGTGGTGGTGCTATTTATTTTTATTTTATTTTTTAATTTTTTTTTTTTACTTTTTATTTTATATTGGAGTATAGTTGATTTACAATATTGTGTTAGTTTCAGGTGTACAGCAAAGTGATTCAGTTAAATGTATACATAGATCTATTATTTTTCAAATTCTTTTCCCATTTAGGTTTGCAACATAATATTGAGCAGAGTTCTCTTTGCTATACAGTAGGTCCTTATTGGTCATCCATTTAAAATATAGCAATGTGTACATATTAATCCCAAACTCCCTAACTATCCCTCCCCCTCACCCATCCCTCTGGTAACCATAAGTTCACTCTCTAAGTCTATGAGTCTGTTTCTATTTTGTAAAAAATTCATTTTTATCATTTTTTTAGGTTCTGCATATAAGTGATATCATACGATATTTCTCTTTCTCTGCTGGATTTACTTCACTCAATGTGACAATCTCTAAGTCCATCCATGTTGCTGCAAATGGCATTATGTCATTGTTTTTAATGGCCGGGTAATATTCCATTGAATATATGTACCACATCTTCTTTATCCATTTCTCTGTTGATGGATATTTAAGTTGCTTCCATGTCTTGGCTATTGTAAAGAGTGCTTCAGTGAACATTGGGGTGCATATATCCTTTCAGACCATGTTTTCCTCTGGATACATGTCCAGGAGTGGGATAGCAGGGTCATATGATAGTTGTATTTTTAGTTTCTTAAGGAACCTCCATACTGTTTTTCATAGTGGCCACACCAATTTACATTCCCACCAAGAGTGTAGGAGGGTCCCCTTCTCTCCACACCCTCTCCAGCATTTGTTGTTTGTGGATCTTTTGATGATAGCCATTCTGCTGGGTTGAGGTGATATCTCATTGCAGTTTTGATTTGCATTTCTCTAATAATTAGTGATATTGAACATCTTTTCATTTGCTCTAGGCCCTCTGTATGTCTTCTTTGGAGAAATGTCTATTTAGGTCTTCTGCCAGTTTTTGATTGAGTTGTTTGTTTTTATGATATTAAGCTGCATGAGCTGTTTGTAAATTTTGGAGACAAATCCTTTGTCGGTCACATCATTTGCAAATATTTTCTCCCATTCTGTGGGTTGTCTTTTCATTTTATTTATAGTTTCCTTTGCTGTGAAAAAGCTTTTGAGTTTACTTAGGTCCCATTTGTTTATTTTTGTTTTTATTTCCATTACTCTGGGAGAGAGATCAAAAAAGATATTGCTGCAATTTATGTCAGAGAGTGTTTTTCCAATGTTTTCCTCTAAGAGTTTTACAGTATCTGGTCTCACATTTATGTCTTTAATCCATTTTGAGTTTATTTTTGTGTATGGTGTTAAAGAATGTTCTAATTTCATTTTTTACATATAGCTGTCCAGTTCTCCCAGCACCATTTATTGAAGAGACTGTCTTTCCTCCATTGTATAGTTTTGCTTCCTTTGTTGTAGATTAATTTACCATAGGGCATGGGTTTATTTCTGGGTTTTCTGTCCTTTTCCATTTTTGTGCCAGTACCATACTGTTTTGATGACTATAGCTTTGTAGTGTAGTCTGAAGTCAGGGAACCAGATTCATGCAGCTCCATTTTTCTTTCTCAAGATTGCTTTGGCTATTCAGTGTCTTTTGTGTCTCCATACAAATTTTAAGATTTTTTGTTCTAGTTCTGTGAAAAACTGTCATCGGCAATTTGATATGGATTGCATTGAATCTGTAGACTGCCTTGGGTCGAACAGTCATTTTGACAATATTGATTCTTCCAATCCAAAAACATGGTGTATCTTTCCATCTGTTTGTGCCATCTTCGATTTCTTTCATCAGTGTCTTATAGTTTTTGGAGTACAGGTCTTTTGTCTCCTTAGGCAAGTTTATTCCTAGGTATTTTATTCTTTTTGATGTGACTCTTTTGTTTCCTATTGAAACAAACAATAGAATTGTTTCTTGAATTTCTCTTTCTGATCTTTTATTGTTTTTGTACAGAAATGCAACAGATTTTTGCATATTAATTTTGTATCCTGCAACATTACCAAATTCATTGATGAGCTCTAGTAGTTTACTGGTAGCATCTTTGGGATTTTCTATGCATCAGATCATGTCATCTGCAAACAGTGACAGTTTTACTCCTTTTCCAATTTGGATTCCCTTTATTTCTTTTTCTTCTCTGATTGCCAGGGCTAGGACTTCCAAAACTATGTTGAATAATAGTGGTGAGAGTGGACATCCTTGTCTTGTTCCTGATCTTAGAGGAAATGTTTTCAGCTTTTCACTGTTGAGTATGATGTTAGCTGTAGGTTTGTCATATGTGACCTTTATTACATTGAGGTAGGTCCCCTCTATGTCCACTTCCTGGAGAGTTTTTATCATACATGAGTGTTGAATTTTGTCAAAAGCTTTTTCTGCATCTATTAAGATGATCATATGGTTTATATTCTTTGATTTGTTGCTATGGTGTATCACACTGATTTCTGGTTATTGTAAAATTTTTGCATCACTGAGATAAATCCCATTTGATCATGGTGTATGACCCTTTTAATGTATTGTTGGATTCAGATAGTATTTTGGTGAGGATTTTTGTGTGTATGTTCATCAGTGATATTGGCATGTAATTTTCTTTTTTTGTGGTACCTTTGTCTGGCTTTGGTATCAGGGTAAAGGTGGCTCACAGAATGAGTTTGGGAGTTTTCCTTCCTCTGCAATTTTTTGAAACAGTTTCAGAAGAATGGGTGTTAACTCTTCTCTAAAAGTTTGATAGAATTCCCCTGTGAAGCCATCTAGTACTGGACTTTTGTTTGTTGGGAGTTTTAAAATCACAGTGTCAATTTCAGTGCTTGTGAATTGTCTGTTCATATATTCTCTTTCTTCCTGGTTCAGTCTTGGGAGATTGTACCTTTCTAAGAATCTGTCCATTTCTTCCAGGTTGTCTGTTTTATTGGCATACAGTTGCTCATAGTATTCTCTTATAATCCTTTGTATTTCTGTGGTGTCTGTAGTAAATTCTCTTTTTTAATTTCTAATTTTATTGATTTGAGTCCTCTCCCTTTTTTTTCTTGATGAGTCTAGCTAAAAGTTTATCAAATTTCTTTACCTTTTCAAAGAACAAGCTTTTAGTTTCACTGATCTTTGTTACTGTTTTCTTCACCTCAATTTATTTCTGCTCTGATCTTTATGATTTCTTTCCTTCTACTAACTTTAGTTTTTGTTTGTTCTTCTTTCTCTAGTTGCTTAGGTGTAAGTTTTGGTTGTTTATTTGAGATTTTTCTTCTTTCCTGAGGTAAGATTTTATTGCTATAAACTTCCCTCTTAGAACTGCTTTTGCTGCATCCCATAGGCTTTGGATCAATATACTTTCATTTTCATTTGTCGCCAGGTATTTTTTGTTTTCTCCTTTGATTTCTTCAGTGATACATTGTTGTTTAGTAGCATATTGTTTAACCTCCTGGTGCTTGTGATTTTTACATTTTTTTCTTGTAGTTTATTTCTAAACTTATAGCATTGTGGTCAGAAAAGTTGCTTGATATGATTTCAATTTTCTTAAATTTACCAAGGCTTGCTCTGTGACCCAGCATGTGGTCAATCCTGGAGTATGCTCCGTGAGCATGTGAGATGAATGTGTATTCTGCTTCTTTTTGATGGAATGCTCTATAAATTAAGTCCATCTGGTCTAATGTGTCATTTAAGGTCTGTGCTTCCTTACTGACTTTCTGTCTGGATAATCTGCCCATTGTTGTAAGTTGGGTGTTAAAGTCCTCCACTATTACTGTGTTACTGTCAATTTCTCCTTTTATGGCTGTTAGTATTTGCATTATATATTGAGATGCTCTTATGTTGGGTGCATAGATATTTACAATTGTTATATCTTCTTCTTGCATTGATCCTTGATCATTATGCAGTGTCCTTCTTTGTCTCTTATAACAGTCTTTATTTTAAAGTCTATTTTGTCTGATATGAGTATTGCTAGCCCAGCTTTCTTTAGATTTCTATTTGCATGGTATACATTTTTCCATCCCCTCATTTTCAGTCTGTATGTGTCCCTAGGCCTGAAGTTGGGTCTCTTGTAGACAGCATATACACATGTCTTATTTTTGTATCTATTCAGCCAGTCTTTGTCTTTTGGTTGAAGAATTTAATCCATTTATATTTAAGGTAATTATCAATATGTATGTTCTTATTGCCATTTTAATTGTTTTGGGTTTGTTTATGTAGGTCTTTTTTCTTTCCTTCCTCTCCTCTCTTGTGGTTTGATGACCATCTTTACTGTCATGTTTGGGTTACTTTTTATTTATGTGTGTGTATCTATTGTAGTTTTGGGGTTTGCTGTTCCCATGAGGTTTTGACATAGCAGTCTATATATGTACAAAGTTTTGTAAAGTTTCTGGTCTCTTTCCCACCTGGAGAATTTCCTTTAGCATTTGTTGCAGTGCTGGTCTGGTAGTGCTGAATTCTCTTAGCTTTTGCTTATCTGTGGAGCTTTTGATTTTGCCATCAAATTTGAATTAGAGCCTTGCTGGCTAGAGTATTCTTGGTTGTCGATTCTTCTCTTTCATCACTTTAAATATATCACCCCACTCCCTTTTTGTCTGCAGAGTTTCTGCTGAGAAATCAGCCAATAACCTCATGGGAGTTCCCTTATATGTTATTTGTTGTTTTTCCCTTGTTGCTTTTTTTTTTTTTTTTTTTTTGTGGTATGCGGGCCTCTCACCGTTGTGGTCTCTCCCGTTACGGAGTACAGGCTCCGGATGCTCAGGCTCAGCGACCATGGCTCACGGGCCCAGCCGCTCCGCGGCATGTG
>NC_041231.1:62600216-62604468 GCF_002837175.3 Physeter macrocephalus
AAACCCGTGTCCCCTGCATCGACAGGCGGACCCCCAACCACTGCGCCACCAGGGAAGCCCCCCTTGTTGCTTTTAATATTTTTCTATGTCTTTAATTTTTGTCAATTTGATTGCTATGTGTCTAGGCATGTTCCTTCTTGGGTTTACCCTGCCTGGGTCTCTCTGCTTCCTGGACTTGAGTGACAGTTTCCTTTCCCATGTTAGGTACATTTTCAACTATTATCTCTTCAAGTATTTTCTCAGGATCTTTCTCTCTCTCTTTTCCTTCTGGGACCCCTATAATGTGCATATTGTTGTGTTTATTGTTGTCCCAGAGGTCTCTTAGACTGTCTTCATTTCTTTTCATTCCTTCTCCTTTATTCTGTTCCATGGCAGTGATTTCCACCATTCTGTCTTCTTAGTCACTTATCCGTTCTTCTGCCTAAGTTATCCTGCTATTGATTCCTTCTAGTGTATTTTTCATTTCAGTTATTGTATTGTTCATCTCTGTTTGTCTGTTCTTTAGTTCTTCTTGGTCTTTGTTAAACATTTCTTGCATCTTCTAGATCCTTGCCTCCATTCTTTTTCTGAGATCCTGGATCATCTTCACTATCATCATTCTGAAATCTTTTTCTGGAAGTTTGCCTATCTCCTCTTCACCTAGTTGTTTTTCTGAGGTTTTATCTTCTTCCTTCATCTGGAACATATTCCTCTGCCATTTCATTTTTTCTAACTTTCTCTGATTGTGGTTTCCATTCTGCTGGCTGCAGGATTGTATTTCTTCTTGCTTCTATTGTCTGCCCTTTGGTGGATGAGGCTATTAAGAGGCTTGTGCAAGCTTCCTGATAGGTGGGACTGGGGGTGGGTAAAATTGGGTCTTGTCCCTCTGGCGGCAAGGCCCTGCTCAGTAAAACTTTAATCCACTTGTCTGCTCATGGATGGGGCTGTGTTCCCTCCCTGATAGTTGTTTGGCCTGAGGCAATCCAGCACTGGATCATGCAGGCTGTTTGGTGAGGTTAATGGTGATCTCCAGGAGGGCTCACACCAATGAGTACTTCCCAGAACTTTTGCTGCCAGTGTCTTTGTCCCGGCAGTGAGCCACAGCCACCCCCTGCCTCTGCATGAGACCTTCCAACACTAGCAGGTAGGTCTGGCCCAGTGTCTTATGGGGTCACTGCTTTCTTCCCCTGGGACCTGGTGCACACAAGACTTTGTGTGTGCCCTCCAAGAGTGGAGTTTCTGTTTCCTCCAGTCCTGTGAAAGTCCTGAAATCAAACCCTACTGGCTTTCAAAGCCAGATTCTCTGGAGATTCCTCCTCCTGTTGCTGGAGCCCCAGGCTGGGAAGACTGATGTGGGGCTCAGAACTTTCACTCCTGTGGGATAACTTCTGTGGTATATTTGTCTTCTAGTTTGTGGGTGGCCCAATCAGTGGGTATGGGATTTGATCTTATCATGATCATGCCCCTCCTACCATCTTGTTGTGGCTTCTTATTTATCTTTGGATGTAGGTGTCTTTTTTTGGTAGCTTCCAGCATTTTTTCTGTCAATGGTTGTTCAGCAGTTAGTTGTGATTTTGGTGTTTTTGTAAGAAGAGGGTGAGCTCACATCCTTCTACTCCACCATCTTGAGCTAATCAGCTGGTGCTATTTATTTTTAAACTGTCTAGTCTGTTTAACCCCTACCCTGCACATTTTACATGTTATCATATTTAATAATAACTTGATTCTATGTGTACTATTGCATTTCTAATTATCACCCCTTGATTATCATCCCTTACAAATTGCATATGTAGTTTGAAATTTTAACTTATATTTTATTCTTGACTCTGCTGTACAATATCTTGCTGCTGTAGACAAATAAAGGTAAGTTCTCAATATTTTAAATTAAGTATGTAACTTTCTTCTTTCTTTGGAGTTAAGATTCCATCTCAATAAAAAGGAAATAAATAACCCAGTTAGAAAGATTTCCAAAAAAACAATGGTGAATGATAATGGACACAATGTAGAAGCTTCTCTGACATGAGCCAAAAACAATACTTCAATTATTGTTGAATAAAATTCTGAATCGATCAAAACCTGCAGAATTCGGTCATAGACCTTTTCTTTTGAAATGTACGTAAGGGCTTTATGAGAAATAATGGAAGGAAGAATAAGAATGATGATATAAAATAATATTTTATGATCCTCTTCTCAAAGAAGTCCAATAACATCTTTAATTCAGTGAAGACAGTGGGCTTGGTGGCATACCTTTGTAGATAGAGACTGAACCTGTAGTTCCTGGATTTCCTTACACACGCCACCCCCCACCCCCACTCACAACATCTGTCATATCTATACTTGATAATAGAAATGAGCCCAGATTGTATTCTCAGACCAACTACAAGTTTTGGGAGTTAAAAATACAAATCAGACTTTAAACTCAGCAGAATGTTACCCTGGCTGCTTGACCAGCTCTGGCTCCCTCTGATTTTGCCCCACAAGCCTCTGCCTGCTTTCTCAGATTGGTGTCCTCATCTGAACACCTGTGTGAAAACAATTTTGGCCACCTTTGTCCCTGGTTACCACAAGGTAACCTTTAAACTCTGGAATTTCCTAGAGTAATTGGAGTGTCTTGGTTATGCATGATGGACCCCTCTGACCACACCTGACCTGATAGTTCATGCTAACCAGATGACTCAGGATGGGGGGTGGTCATGCCAGAAAGACCAACTATGAGATTAGAGGGTTTGGACTTTTACCATGTGATACCAGTCCACCCTGAGGAGGATGGGAGGCTGTAGATAAGATGATCTAATCAATAATGCCTATGTAATAAAACAATGATAAAAAAACTCTGGGCACTGAGATTTACATAAGCTTCCCTGGTTGGCAATACTTTTCATTGCTACACATCAATGTTGCCAGGAGAATAACACTGCCCTGAAGGTTTTGAAAGCTTCACATTTGGGATACTTCCAGACCTTGCCCTATGTGTCTCTCCCTTTGCTGGTTTTGCTCTCTATCCTATTGTTATAATAAAGTTAACTGTAAGTATATCACTTTCCTTAGTTCTATGAGTTATTCTGGCAAATTATCAAACCTAAGGAGGTAGTGGGAACCTCCAAATTTGTAGCCTGGGGTAATCTAAACTTGTGTCTGTGTGTAAAGTGGGGACACTTTTGTGGAGAACTGTGCCCTTAACTGGCGAAGTTTGGCCTGACTCTGGGCACCCACTCTAGTCTCTTTGTTTGCTCTTCCTGGTCTTCTCAGCAACCTGAATCTTAGCCCTTTGCCCATGACTGGATCTATCCCTGCTGGAACTTCCAAACACTGAAAACCTCCTGGGTTTCTGTCAGTCCCCTGAGACTGAGGGGGCTGCCCCTGAAATCTTCGACAATGACCAGACACCAGAGAGACTGACCTATTTTTTTTTCTTCTTCTTGGCACGTCTTACAACTGAGCTAAATGTTTGATAAGGTACCAGTATGGTTAAGTAATTTCTTCAATACAAAAAGACATCAGTTATTACTCATCAATAATTATAATTCCATTTTCAACAACTGACATAGTTTTTCAGCAATTCATATATATCAGTTCCCATTGAGTCATTCAATAAATTATGACATATTTGATAAATGAAGTGAAGCACATTTATTTCAGAACAATGTATCTTAGTCTTTTTTTTTTAATCCATGCCCTCTTTTAATAAACATTAAATCTCCCTAAACTCTGGAAATTCTATGAAGACACACTAAGGTGACATAGCTCCTGTATATATATCTTCCTAGTTGGTGTATTTCCACGTTGGCAAGAAAATGTTCCCCCAGCTTTTAATTTTGTACTCTGTACTTTGTGTTTTTTTAAAAAAATTCTTTTTGTACATTCGAAATACAAATATATATCATATTGAATATATTTTTTGTACATGATCAGTTCATTCCAAGATTCTGACAATAAATCACTCAACTTTTGCCTCCCATTCAGTTAAAATTATTGTATTATTAACTCAGCAGAAAGTTAAGTAATGAAAGAACTTTCCTATGACTTGTTTTATTGGCTCGTCAAGAGAGTTGTTAAATGCATGTGGATTATAATTTTTTGTGGGCTTTCGATTGGGTGAATATTAGACAAAATCAAATTTGAGATGTAACTGTTTAAACACACTTGTTCAAAAAGGCACTGTTTGTTTAAAAAAGGACTAAATTTTATTTTCCATTATTTAAACTTATAGTTGTTTTTTTAAATTAATTTAAAATGCTTGGTTCTTTTTTTTTTTTTTTTTTTTTTTTTTTTT
>NC_041231.1:62604832-62624501 GCF_002837175.3 Physeter macrocephalus
GGGCACGAAACCGTGTCCCCTGCATCGGCAGGCGGATGCGCAACCACTGCGCCACCAGGGAAGCCCAAAATTCTTGGTTCTATAACACAATGTTTTCTTATAAAATCCCCAGTGTTCTAAAAGTAGACTGAACATAACTTGTGTGTTGCCTTCAAGAATGCAGATGGCTAGCACAGTTTTGACCTTTCATATTAAGACCGTAGGCCGCTTATCAGCATGCTCCCATGTATCCATCTAAAACTTATTCTCAACCTGAGTGTCCAAGAAGACCACCCAGGAACTTTTTAACTGATGCCTAGTTCTCATCTTCAAAGATTATGATAGAGATGAATTGGGATGGTAACTGGACACTGGTATTTTTTCAAAATTCACCAGGTGATTTGAAAATGTATAATTAAGGTAAAGAATCTCTGATCTAAAATACTGAAACGCAGGTTCCAGGATTACCTAAAATCGTTGAACTCAGAAGTGCATGATTCAAAATAAAATTTAAACCACTGTTAAGTACATCTAACTTCAAATGAGCAATGCAAGCAGTGAAGTGGTGGTGCCCTGCTCATTTTGGCTGTTTCTTGGTGAAGCAACATATTCTGAATTTATTATCAAAACTAGCTGGATTAGATATCCATTTCATTGCAACCTCTGAAATAGTAAAGAGCAGAAAATTAGCTTCTCCTTAAGGTAAGTTTACAACTGGATATTAAAATACTTCAGAAGCACAATTTCTTTAGTTCTTCTTTCATTAAAAATAAAGTTTAAAAATCTATATTAAAAGTTAAATTGAATAAATCACAGTGATATTTTCTCAATATTTCTCAATAACAACTTCGATATTAATCCTATGATAAATACTTTGTATACACTACTATTAAAAATGACTGATAAATTCTTGCCCATATTAAGAAAACTCATCTCCATTTGTAAAATCAATTTCCTCAAATTTCTATTTCTATTTACTATTGCAAATGAACTGTGTTTGCTCTTGAATAACATGGTGGTATGATTGCCAGGTAGCTTCATTTTCCTTTGTTGTTTTCACAGCTTAATCAAAGCAGGGCTTATTTTCACATGGGGATAATAATCATTCCAGCTCCTCATCACAAAATGAATGCATTTGTGTTCTGCAATCAACTTGAAGTGAGGCACTCAAATGCCCTAAATAGGGTACAAAAATTCTTTCTGCTTTCATTCATTTCAAGACAGTGTATTAATATTACCCTCCTTGATTCCACACACCTATCATCTAAAATGCCACTACAGAATAGACCCATAATTAGCTCTTCAGTTCTTACATTAAATACATTTTAATAAACAGCTCTCTTCTCTGAGAATAGAATATTACTGTCCATTCTTAGCTATCAATCTCAGATTAGAGGGTGTTTCTTATTTGAAGTATTGATAAGACAAGCTGATCTGTGCACTGTACTTAAAATGCACCCTTATTGAATTATGAGCTATTCAGACTTATCTAAAACAATTATAATGACTCTGATAAGGTAGGAAATATTATAAAACTGCAAAAACTGATTTGGGTTTCTGTAAGTCAAATATTCATGTTCCAAAAAGAAGTTTAAGTTATCAGAAATTTAATACTTAAATATTAATTTAATAATAATTTAACATCAGTGAAATGTTTAATAATCATTAATACAATAAATAATATAAGTAAATTATTATATATTATATTTTATATATGAAGTAAATATAATTATATGATATTTTCATACTAATATTTAAAATACTTAATATTTAAAATTTTATATTTATATCATTGTAAGAAAATAGTTTAATATTCAATATTAAATTGTACAAAAATAACTTGAATAATTTAATTGCAATGAAGCCCAAAGGGATACATGATATTCACAGAAGTCAGCATATTTGTTACTTCACCATGAATTATGGGCCCAAAAGAGACAAATACATTTTCATTCTGGTGATACGTGAAATATGATGTATGAAGATTCAGATTGAAGTGTCACACTGAATGACTGGATTTTTGCTTCTACTGGTTTATTTCAAACTATTTTTGAAGGAATCCTGAATGAGAGATTCCATCCATGAGTCTTTTGAATGCAGGACACCGTTATTCTGGAGAGCATTCCATTCCTCTCCCACAGCTCTTTCCTCAAGCCTGAGCAGCAGAGGAAGTTCTGGGGCAGCTGATTGGGAGCCTCCTCACATACTAAGTCTGGGTGTTGCCAGGAAACTGAGAATTGGAGATGTTTGTTTTATAAAAATACAGATCTGTACCCATGACACAACCAAAATGTAACAGAGAGGAATTAGTAATTCAAAATATAAGTGAATAAGCAGAGATGCAAGATTTACATTTTAGAGTAAATGTTATTAACTTAAAAGGTTGTGCACAGTTCATTAAAAATAATCTATAAATGGATACTTGTTAACATGTGAGGTATGGAAAATTAGTGAAAAACATCAATCTATAATTGACATGAGTGGGTCCTCAAATCACTGCTGCATGTGCATATTTAAATGTTATCATCTGCCCATTTGGACGTGACAAGCTGAGTAACCTATGGAGCAAGAATCCTGAACTTAAAGTTCCCTTTACATAATCACCTAATACCAAAATCTGAGGACATATAATGCATATTAATTTAATTAGGCTTTATGATGCTGAGCTCTTATTATTTCTCATCATTTGACTTAGGCCTTTTTCTATTTTCTGTATAGAATATAGGAACATGGACACTCCCCAAATTTAAATCTCATGACTATATTGATTGACATGCAAGCAGTTTATTTTCTGGTCATATAAAAGGAGTGTCCCTTTTCAAATCTACATATTTATGGTTAATTATAATGGCACATATGAAAATATATTAAATTCTGCATTTTGTCAAGGTATTATCCTAATGATTAAGAACTGAAAAAAAACCTTTTATTTTATGGTGGAAAAATCTTATAGGAATTTTTATAAAGCAATCTATGTTGTATTTTCTTTTTAAATAAGATGTGTATCATGATGGATTTAAAAATTGGTAAAATATATAACAAACAGTAAAGAATGAGTAAATATAGTGTAATTTAAATTTCCTTTTTTAACCTAAATTTTCTATAGTGTATGTGATTATTTTTAGAGTAAGAAAAAAATAACTTATTTTTAGATTAATCATACCTATGTATCTACTTAGATTTCTTAACATCTGTGGCAAAAAAATTTTTTTTCTAAAAATATATAATTACTTTCACATGTGCATCATTTAAAACAGTCGCTTTTGTTCAGAGTTCCCGACTGCATTCTGTGGCCCAGTGTAGCAGAGATGAGTCACAGTGAGCAGAGAGGATTCTGGGGCAATAGAAGGGGCCTGGGCTGCTGGTGGAAGGGGCCCTGACTTGTGAGCAGCCTCCTTGCTGAACTCCACTGTTTTCTATGAGCTGCACCATGAAAAAATGTTGCAACGTGTTGGTTAGATTTATTTGCCTCTGTCCCTGGAATGTCACCTCCTGACCCCAACAAAATAAGTAAATAAAGTCTGTCCTGAATAATTACCCTTCTGACGTGAAAATCAAGAAGCGCTTTCCAAATCAGAATGCATAGAGGGCTGATATATCAACATTTACAAGCAAAGAGTGAAACCATCTTGAATGTGAAGTGTATTCTTGAATTAATGCTTGCTCAATGATGCCAGAAAATGGCCACAGATCCTGGTGGCCAAAGAAAAAGTCAAGACCCTAAAGCGAAGTCTACTTGTAGGCGTAAATGTGTCTAATCTTTCAACGTTAAGAATATGGCCAATTTGGCTGAAATTTTAAGTAATAAAAGTTATTACTTAAAATTTCCTGCCTAATATAATTCTTACTCTGTCCAGACAGTCTAACAACTATCCACATTTTCTTCATTACTTTATTGAAAAGATTTATCAACTGCTTTCTGTGTGCAGAGAATTGCTTGTTGGTAAATTTTAATTTAACCCAGAATGAAAGCTAGTGCTTATGAGCAGGTGTAGCTTATAAAGTGATAGAGTCTGTTTGTCTCTAGACTTGGCAGCAGCAGAAGAGCTAAACACCCAGGAAAGCACACAATAGGTAACAGAGGTGAGCCCAGCTCTCCTTACAATGACTCCTGCATCTCCATTAGAAGGTCTGAGAAGTAATAGTTTGTATTCACACATTTTTCCCTATTGCCTTAATTACATGGCATTAACATTTTAAATGTAAACAATTGAGAAATAGATGGCCTACATGGGAAAAGAATCTAAAAAAAAAAAAATGTGGATATATGTATATGTATAACTGATTCACTTCACTGTACACCTGAAACTAATACAACATTGTAAATCAACTATACTCCAAGAAAAATTTTTTTAAAAAAACAAGAAAGAATAAAGAAATATGACAACTAAATGCAATGTGGCACTCTGGATTGAACCGTGGGACAGAAAGAAAATATTGATGGAAAAAGTAGTAAAATCTAAATAAACTCTGGAGTTTAGTTAAAAAAAATAAGAAAAGAAATCTCATACCCTATTACCAACTATGCAGTCAGATATCATCAAATTCATCCCTGCCATTGATTTCAGTGCATGTAATTCTGTAAAGTAAAGCTCATAGGGGATTTTTCCTCAAACTTATGTGCCATGTGTAAAAAACAGTGACTGTATTTTGCAAATAAAAATTCCATTTTAAAAAGTGATTTATAAATAAGATATCTTCTCATTAGAATGTAAGCTTTAAGTGATTGTTCACTGCAGTATCTCCAGGATTGAGAACAATGACTTACATGTGTTAGCCATTAAATAAATATCTGTTACATGAGTAATGTTCTCTGACCTTCTACTGAATCACATGGTTTATAGTCTGGCACAATTTTTATAGGTAGGAATACGTTTCTCAACAGTAGACAGCAGGAACCAGGGAGGAAAAATATCTATCGTGTACACCATCATATTCCTGGAGACTGACAATACCTTTGTGCACAAAAGACAAATGTCCATTTGTACTATAAAATGGAGATAAAATACTTCAAATTTCAATATATTATAAAGAAAAAAATAAGAAAATATATGTAGGTACTCAGCTTATGGATAGCAGTGATTGTGATGGTGGCTTATTTTTATGGTCCTACTTCTGAGTTGGCCTCATGAGAGTCACCAGAGAACTGAGTTGATTTGGTACCTCTGGTTCCAAGGAGGGTGCACTTCTTTTTCTCTGATGTCTGGACCTTCCCTTCCCTGTCCTGATGGAGCAATACATCTTCATCATGTGGAGTCCTGAACACAGGCAATGTTCATCATTTCCTTTACTGCTCCTCATAAAGAGGAACAGAGTGGCCTTGGTATTATTTTAATAAAAATCCAGGACTGGGAACACTTAAATGAGTGTTATTTTTCAAGGCAGTCAACTGATGATGCTGCACATATATTTTCAGGAACCAGAAACTACACTTCTAAAGTGATGTACTATATTGATATATCATAGGCACTCAACAAATCTTACTGAATTGTTAACTTTAAGTGGTTTTTAAATTAAACAATTTAATTTTGAAATTAATTTTATAGACTTAGACTGGTATTTTTATTGACTATTAATTCTTATGAGTCAATCATTATTTGGCACTTTCAGGAACTACACATGCTATAAAAATAACTTAAAATTTACAATTTCTGCCCTTCAAAGTTTTTAAATCTTTTAACTGTATATTATTCTAATGATCATTGTGATAGCAGAAAGACAGCATTGCTGTCATATCAATGAGTCAGACAATGGACACAGTGAAACATGTAAGAAAGACACTATTCTTAATGTTCACTGTTGCTGTTGAAAGTTTTCTATGATTGTGATTAATTGCTTTTGAAATTTTGATCAAAATGGATCTGTCCAATTTTCTGTCACTGGCTCTCTACATCAAATCTCACCCTGGAATTACATAAATCAATGTAGTCTGGACTTCTGTAAAAACTGGGGGAGAGAAAGATAGAAGTAATTTCTGAGTTGTCAATGACTGATGGATGTTTTGATTTCACACTTTTAGTAAAGTAAAGGTCTTACCGTAGCTGTCATAGGCATCCTCACTTACTCCATGACCATAGTCATAGTACTCAGGCACACTGCAATAGATTTAGACAGAGATCAATGTTACTGTATTCAGGAGGAATCAACCCAAAAACTCATACGGAATTTGAATGCAAAATGTGTGCTAAGGTAATATCCCAAGAATCTCTAGGCATAAATCACATATTTGAACATAAATAATAATAGAATAATATTCATCAAATAATAGAATTCAAAGAAGAATATTCAGTAAGAAAAATAAAGGTTATTGAAAAAGAGTGCTATGATTTTCTCACCCCACCTCAGTCCTTTATCTCTATCCTCCAATTATATAAATCAAATTTCCTCTAAAGCACAAGTATGATACTTCAAGAGAAGAGTTATAAAAGGTCTATTTCTAAGAAAAATGCTACATAAGATGACAATCTGGTCAATTTTGTGTGGGTTTTAATGCAGTTACCTTAAGAAATATACATCAATTTCATCTTCACTTCCAAGCACTGAAATTATATTTATACTCCCTTCCAACTCTTCCACAGTATGTCCCTAAGCTTTTCAAATACATAAGCTATTTCTTCTCACTTAATATCTTGCTAGATGCTTAGCCTAATGTTATCAAGTCATAATTTTTATAAACACTATACAAAAAGTGGAAATTATTTTAATTTAGCTTAGTATTTGGATAATTAATGCATATTTTAATTTTATTTAGGGATCTACAAATATTCGTGATACACTGTATTTTTCACTCAAATAAGCTCATTCATTTAAAGTTCTCTACCTCCTCTATACAACGGAATATTACTCAGCCATAAAAAGAAATGAAATTGAGTTATTTGTAGTGAGGTGGATGGACCTAGAGTCTGTCATACAGAGTGAAGTAAGTCAGAAAGAGAAAAAAAATACTGTATGCTAATACATATATATGGAATCTAAAAAAAAAATCGTTTTGATGAACCTAGGGGCAGGACAGGAATAAAAACTCAGACGTAGAGAATGGACTTGAGGACATGGGGAGGGGAAAGGGTAAGCTGGCATGAAATGAGAGAGTAGCATTGACATATATACACTACCAAATGTAAAATAGATAGCTAGTGGGAAGCAGCTGCATCACATGAAGAGATCAGCTTGGTGCTTTGTGACCACCTAGAGGGGTGGGATAAAGAGGGTGGGAGGGAGATGCAAGAGGGAGGGAATATGGGGATATATGTATACATTTAGCTGATTCACTTTGTTGTACAGCAGAAACTAACACAACATTGTAAAGCAATTATACTCCAATAAAGATGTTAAAAAAAAAAGATGATTCCAATGGAATAAAAAGAAAATGTTCAAATTCTTTTACAAAGTAATTAAAACAATGAATCAAAACCTGACAAAACTGCAAAAAAGAAAAGGATAGTTCAAATCAGAGACTGATCATATTATTGAGTTCACTGGACTATCTGAAAATAAGATGAAAAGATGTTTAGTTAAATTTCATATCCATTCTTCTTTTACTTTACTTTTATTTTTTTCTAGGTTTAATGAGCTATAATTGACAATTAAAAATTTTTCTAAATGTAAGTTTTACATCATGATGTTTTGATTATATATACATATATATGTTGTGAGATGATTACCAAAATTAAGCTAATTAACATAGGAAAATAAAGTTCTCTGCCTGAACCTTAATTTATAAGCTTATATATTATATACATATATATTTACATATATAATTTGTATATATAAATTTATAAATTATATCAAGATATACTAATTTCTCTAAGTATATAAAAGTGTGGCAAGAAAATGGCTTAATATCAAATGCCAAATTGCATAAGGGCTGAGGGTTGGTGATAGATGCCAAAGCGTTAGGTTGGAAGGAAGAAATAAAGGCCTAAAATTATTTGGTTGTTATTATCCTTCAAGGCAATCCCATAGGTCTCATTATATTAAATACTTGAGATTTCATTGATAGTGAGGAAAGAGAAGCAAAAAATAAAATAAAAGTCTGTATATTAGAGATGAAAAGAGAGGTGGACAGAGTTTGGCCATTTTTATCTTTCTGGGAGGCAATTGATAATGCACAAATTCAATTTCAGTGTAATGTAGCTGGGATAAAAAAAGATAACCTAGGTTTCATTGCCCAGGATAATTATATACAAATTCTCTAAGAAAAATATGGAAGTAAGTTTTTCTCCCCATCTTTCTAAGACTTGAGATTGTAGAGTTTAAAGTCATTGGCTGGTGGCTGGATGTTTATCTTAATAGAAATGATGCAACCCAGTTGAGAACCCTCACATATGTATAGCAAAGTCCTGAAAGTTCTTTCACTGATTTCCGGGATGATCAAGAATTGGCAGTCATGAGAATGTGATTAACGAGCAGCATTCCCATGTATCAGGATGAAGAGAAAATGAGGGCACTGAGAGCAGCTGTTCCCTGCCTTCCACACAATCAGTAAATTTCTCAGGAGTAAGCCTGATTATGTTTCCCAAAGTGTGTTGTATGAAGACCAGTAGCAACAAACACTATCTAGTAGCATTACTATGTTTTTAAATGGATTTCAATTTTGATTGCAATTGATGAAGCTGAGAGGGAAAAAGAACAGTAGTGAGAGAGACCATGACAGAGAAGCTGAGTTATTGTCTACCATAAATGATACATACACACCAAGAGGGAATTTTAACTTTCAAAACTCTAAAAGGGGAAAATGAAACATACAAGACATTTGTAAAATAATGGAGAATGCAAAATAATGGAAGAATAATGGTTAACAATCTTAATGGACTCTTCCAGAGTCCATACCTTTGCTTATCCAAATATTACTTCTCATTTCTCCCAGAAGAAAATATTTTACATGGACAAATGGCCACACAGTGAGTGAAATATACTCCTTAGCCACGCTTGCAGCTAGCTGTGCCCTTGTGTCTGTGTCAGGAAACATGGGATGTGCACAGAAGTGAGGGTATCAACCTTGAGTTCATTTCCAAATGAAGAACAAGCTCCTCATCTTGGACTTGTTCACAGTCACCTCCTCAGATGGTAAAATGCACTCAAACTGATGATCTAGTATGACCATACAAATACAGATAATGCTAGGAAGTCCTGCACTGCAGCATGGGAGGAACTTGTGTCTAAATGATCACATTGGAGCAGACTTACTCTAAATCATTGCCTACCTCAGGGATTGTTATGAGGCAAAAAATAACTTTTTCTCTTTTTTGAACTACTGATTTTTGAATCTCTGTTACAACAATTTAGTCAAAAATAAAAATAAATATGTAGGAGTGTAGAACTGCCATTAAAAATCTAAAAATATGGGCTATTAGTTCACAGGGAGGGTGGAAAGTGCAAGGAAAAAAAATCCTGTAGGATGGAAAGCTGATGACCCTTGTCATGCCATCACCAGTGAAAACCTGAATGGCAGGCTATAAGCCTAGATATATTTTGGCACTATGGGAAAAAGCCGGACAAAGCCCAACTGTTGATAATCCTTGCTGTTTTTAAAAAAGGTTTAAAGAAGTTATGAGCTCAAATAAGAATGGGCCATTTTTCCAGAAGAAACAAAATTGAATAGAGCTTTGCTAAGGGAAGTTATCTCTGCCTAATTTATGTGTTAGTTCTATAATTTAAAAATGAGAGAAGGTTCAGAAATTTAGGGCTTAACAGGATTAGAGAAGTCAACTGTTTCTGTATTCCAATAGCAAGAGACAATGAGTGTTGTTCAAAGATGCCCTTACATCGTCCCATTAGACTTTGCTACCATATACAATCCCAGGGGCAACCCTCAGGTCCCCAAACACGTATGGAAGCATGTTGCAAAAATTGTGAAGTCCCAATGAGGGCATGCTCTACTTTAATTATTTCAGATATGCCCAGAGATAAGACCATTTATCCATAAGGATAAGGAAGGGCCTTCTGCTAAGTCTGGCTTAACTCCCAGAAAAGAGAACCAAGGTTGCCAGATGCACTCACCAAAAAATTTATTTCAATGCTGTTGCTTAGATGCCTCTTAACCTCTGCTTAGCAGGATTTTGTAATTGTTATTGCCTGTGGAGTGTTTCCCAAAGGATCTTTCTATTGTAGTTATTCTCTTCCTTTTACACTAATTTATATTGCATATTTTGTATGGGGAAGAAGGTCAAGAACAAGAAAGATATTCTGTCTATCATTTTACAGGTTGTGAGACTTCAAAGAACCATTTGAAGACCTAAACTTCCCAGACTCTAGATTTTGATCTGGTTGCAGTAGTTGGAATTGAACTTGGATTTTCTCTCTTAAGCAGAAGGTAGTTATTTTTTTATGTTTGTTTGTTTGAATGAGAAGATGGGTATTCACTCATATTTGGATGATGAGAGGGCTGGGCCACAGAAGACTTCAAGTTGTTCCAAAATCCATTTGGCTCTTCTTTCAATAAGAGAGACTGACAATTTCAAGACTACATTTCCTAGTCTTCCTTACATTTGAGTGTGGTCATGTGCAGAGTTATGTATACAAATTCTTCATGATTTGCATAAAATTAAATTCACTGTCCTCTACTTCTTTTCAGCTTTCATATAACTGGCTGCAAACGTCAATGATTGGAGCCACTTTGGAAGACGTTAACGATGGTGTAATGGACGGTATCTTAGTATTTTCCAAAATTTATTTGTTGAAATCTCAATTCCCATTGTGATGGTATTAAGAGATGAGACATTGGGAATTAAATTAGATATTGAGGGCGGAGCCTTAGTGAATGGATTAGTGCTTTTAAAAGGGGGGACCCCCAGAGAGCTCTCTTGCTCTCTTTCTGCCATGTGAAGATACAAGAAGACAGCAGTCTGCAACCGAGAAGAAGGCTTCACCAGAACCCAACCATGCTGGTACCCTGACCTGGGACTCCCAGCCTCCAGAACTATAGGAAATAAATTTCTCTTGTTTATAAGCCACCCAGTCTATGGTATCATGTTATAGCAGCCTGAACTAAGACAGATGGCATACGACTAGCCTGGAAGCCTGAACAGTGTCATGGAGCAAAGCCCACCTACTTGCCTTGCTTTATTATGAGTGAAGGAGATAAATGTTTCCCTTGTTTGGGCCACTGAATTGTGGATCTCCTTATAATGGAAGCTTAGCCCATATCCCAAATAATAGAGTTGGCAATTAAAACAATCCCTTGAAGATGAACCATTATTCAGTAAATATTTGTTCAATGAATAAATGATTAAATAAAAGAATTCAAAATAATAGAACATTTTGCTAAAATATCATTATAAAATTTTGTGTATGCTTCAGAAGTGATGTCTACTTACATCAACAACAATGGGAACAGTAAAGAAGAAAAACAAACCACAGGTACAATAGCCAAGATATGGAAGCAACCTAAATGTCCATTAACAGATGAATAGATAAAGATGTGGTATATATATGCAATGAAATACTACTCAGCCATAGAAAAGAATGAAATTTTGCCATTTGCAACAACATAAATGGACCTGGAGGGTATTATATTTAGTGAAATAAGTCAGACAAAGACAAATACTATGATTTCACTTATATGTGGACTCTTAAAAATTTTTTTTTAAAACAAACAAATACAACAAAACATGAACATACTCACAGATACAGAGAACAAACTAGTGGTTACCAGAGGGGAGAAGCATAGGGGTATAGGCAAAATCAGTGAAGATGATTAAGAGGTACAAACAGATGTAAAATAAGTGTAAAATAAGTTACAAGAATGTAATGTTCAGAAGATGGAATAGAGTCAATATTTTATAACAACTTAAATGGAATATAATCTATTAAAATATTGAATTACTATGCTATATATAAATTGAAATTAAAATAATATTGTGAGTCAGACATAATTCAATAAAAAAAGAAAAATAATCTCTTTTATTTTCTGGTATGAATGAAATTCAGGTTAAAAGTTTAAAAATATTGTAACTAACCTATGCATGTGTAATTTTTATATTGTTATATTATTTTTCAATTTTAAAAACATATATGACTTGGCTAGAAAAAGTAAACTATGGTATTAGCTCTATGACTTTCATTTCGTTATTTCAGAAAGCCATATTGAATTACTTTTGTTTTAATTTATCATGTTATTTAATTATGTTACATACAAGTTAAAAGTGGACAAATGAATTCAAACACAACAAGGTTATTTAATTTGAATGGACATTATTATTCCATCTTATATTTTAGAAACTATAGCAATCAAGGTTTGTAAACACACTGTTACAATTAGGGAGGTGTTAGTTAAAATTATGACAATTATTGGTGGTTTGGAATATAATTACTCTGGTAGTTAGAACGGATATAATTTTCCTAGGAACTGTTGTATATATATAAAATCAAGATAGAACACGTTAGATGCATTAACTCATTAATCCATGTTTAGTTATTCATAAAAAATTCTACACAACATTTTGGTTTTTTGACATCAAGACTTAGACACTAATAAACATTTGGAAAAAATAAATAAAAGTTTTGGCAGAAAAAAATACCAGATTAATTAATTAATGGTTGATTATAAAATTTGAAAAAAATCAGAGATGGAAAATTTCAGTTCTTTTTTGGAAGAAGAGCATTTTACCTTAAATAGGCTATGTTAGCAGTTTACTAAGACAACTAATTAAATGCAAATGAACCAATAGAAAAAAATTACGATGAAATTTGGTTTCTAGGAAACCAAATAATACCTTCACCATAATCAAGCTATTTTTGAAGCAAGTGAGTCCACCTGTGCCATGTTGACACTGCCATTTCCAGCATGCTTCTCATCCAGCACTTGGTGCTCATGTTCCTGTGGTCAGAGCACTGATGCTGGGACAGACCTGTTCACACGTCAGTCAGACTAAACAAGCTTGTAAATGAAATCTTTTAGATGCTCAATTATTGCAAAAAGAGATATTGGCAGTAATATAAATGAGATCTCTGTTCCATAGGATGTGCTCATATAATCAAACCAGTTAGATCTGTAAAGTGGGGGGGAAACAGAGGAGGCAATTTGTTAAACAGCAACACTTTGCTTAATTTTTTTAGCTATCTACTTTGGTAGGATATAAAAATTATCAGAGATGATTAAACACTTTACATATACACCAGAGATTGTTGTGGCCTGGTAAGATTAAAACTCTCACATTCATAGTTTCCAGTTTATTTTGTTTACACATTGTGTCCTTCATTTCAACCTTTTTCTGATTCTTGACTAAGCTGTAGATTTGCGAGTATGAAAGTAGGACAAATACATGAGTGTGAGTTTCAATTAAAGCTTTATTGATTACTTTCTGAATTGAGGAGAAGTAAAAACTACAAAATAATATTTCACATGAAAGGATAAAGGGATTTAATTGCTGTATTAATATGAAGGAAACATAACTACCCAACTATTCTAGCACTTACGTGGGTTTTCTTAATGTTTGTTCTCTTAAGCGTTTACTCTGCAACTTTGTTATACTGTGCATTTACACTGTATTTCCAGAGATATTTGTTAACTAAAGATAAATTTACAGCCCAGCACCCACCCTTGAATTGCAAATTGATAGTTCATTTTTAAAATCCATTTATATGATGATCAAATCCTTCTGTTAAATTTCATAAATCTTCATGAAAGTTCCATTTACAAAGCTGGGAATCTAGTATGTAGATTAATGAGGGCAACGCACAAGTTCATGAATCAGTTCTCAACACCAATGACAACCTCCCTCAGTGTTATTCAGGACATTAACCAAACATTGGTGGGAAGGAGGCATGAGAGACCCTTCACCAAACAGCTCAAGACTCCACAGCTTTCTTCAATGTCATGTTACCTACTAATTCTCATAGCTGTTCCCAGATCTTCCCTGGAGGGTGGGGTCATCTCCTATTATTTCCAGCACTGAAGGTGAAGCTTGCCAAAATAAGATCAACTTTATGTTTACATTAGAGAATATGAACTATTTGCAAATAGGTTCTTTTTTTTTTTTTTTTTTTTTTTTTTTGTGGTATGCGGGCCTCCCTCTGCCGCGGCCTCTCCCGCTGCGGAGCACAGGCTCCGGATGCGCAGGCCCAGGGGCCATGGCTCATGGGCCCAGCTGCTCCGCGGCACGTGGGATCCTCCCAGACCGGGGCGCGAACCCGGCTCCCCTGCATCGGCAGGCGGACGCGCAACCACTGCGCCACCAGGGAAGCCCGCAAATAGATTCTTAAAAATGATTTTCATTTGTCCATATTTTCTAGAACAAACCTTACCTTCCCACAGAAACTAGTTGCATTGTCTCTCTTCTCTCACTTCTCAATATATTCTTTCATTTTCATTATTCCTGGCTACACACGTAACAGTACAATAACCATTAAAAAACACAGCAGCTACATATAGATATTCAGTCTACTTTGTAAAACACTAAAAATCAAACAGGTGGCACTGAAGCAGCCCTCATGGAAATTACAGTCAAGCAGAAAAGCAATTAAACAAGAGATAAGGAGTGACTCATTATTTTTTTTTCATTCATCAAACCTTGAAAAGAAAGAGAAATTAACTACTCAAGTGAAATGGAATGAAGAAGACTGACAGGTATGGCATCAGCACCAATCAAGGCTCAGAGGCAAGAAAAAGCATGGCCTGAGCAGCTACTTCTTCAGAGCAGGAGGGGGCGAGTGTGAGCGAGACAGGGATCAACAACAGATATGAGAAAGAGGCAGGGGTCACATCTTGAAGGAATTTTATTAGTCATGGTCAGGCCTTTGGATTTTACCTTACAAGGCATTGAAGACAAGGAATGATTTAAGCAGGAGACAGGAGGAGCTTCAAGATGGAGGAGGATTAAGAAGTGGAGATCACCTTCCTCCCCACAAATACATCAGAAGTACATCTACATGTGGAACAACTCCTACAGAACATCTACTGAACGCTGGCAGAAGACCTCAGACCTCCCCAAAGGCAAGAAACTCCCCACGTATCTGGGTAGGTCAAAAGAAAAAAGAAAAAACAGAGACAAAAGAATAGGGATGGGACCTACACCAGTGGGAGGGAGCTGTGAAGGAGGAAAGTTTTCCACACACTAGGAAGCCCCTTTGTGGGCAGATACTGTGGGTGGAGGAGGGGGGAAGCTCTGGAGCCATGGAGCAGAGGGCAGCAACAGGGGTGCAGAGGGCAAAGCAGAGAGATTCCCGCACAGAGGATTGGTGCCAACCAGCACTCACCAGCCCGAGAGGCTAGTCTGCTCACCCGCCAGGACGAGTCGGGGCTGGGAGCTGAGGCTCGGGCTTCGGAGGTCAGATCCCAGCGAGAGGACTGGGGTTGGCTGCGTGAACACAGCCTGAAGGGGGCTAGTGCGCCACGGCTAGCCGGGAGGGAGTCTGGGAAAAGGTCTGGAACTGCCAAAGAGGCAAGAGACTTTTTCTTGTTCTTTGTTTCATGGTGCACGAGGAGAGAGGATTAAGAGCACTGCTTAAAGGAACTCCAGAGAAGGGAGCAAGCCGCAGCTATCAGTGCAGACCCCAGAGACAGGCATGAGATACTAAGGCTGCTGCTGCAGCCACCAAGAAGCCTGTGTGCAAACACAGGTCACTATCCACACCTCTTCTCCCAGGAGCCTGTGGAACCCACAAATTCCAGGGTCCCATGATCCAGGGACAACTTGCTTGGGAGAACACATGGCGCACCTCAGGCTAGTGCAACATCATGCCAGCCTCTGCCATCACAGGCTCGTCCCGCACTATGAAACCCTCCTTCTCCCTGGTCTGAGTGAGCCAGAGCCCCGGAACCAGATGCTTCTTTAACCTCGTCCTGTCTGAGCAAAGAACAGACGCCCTTAGGTGACGTACATGTAGAGGCAAAGCAAAATCCAAGGCTGAATCTCAGGAACAGTGCTAACAAAGAAGAGAAAGGGAAGTCTCTCCCAGCAGCCTCAGGAGCAGTGGATTAAATCCCCACAGTCAACTTGATGTATGCTGCATCTGTGGAATACCTGAATAGACAACAAACCATCCCAAAATTGAGGAAGTGGACTTTGGGACCAACAATATAATATATATATATATATATTTTTTCCCTTTTTCCTTTTTTGTGAGTGTGTATGCATATGCTTCTGTGTGTGATTTTGTCTGTATAGCTTTGCTTTTACCATTTGTCCTAGGGTTCTGTCTGTCCGGTTTTTTGTTTTTTGTTTTTTAGTAAAGTTTTCAGTGCTTGTTATCATTGGTGGATTTGTTTTTTGGTTTGGTTGTTCTCTTATTTTTTAAATTACTGAAAACAATGTTTTTTAATAATTATTTTGTTTTTTAGTATAGTTTTCAGTGCTTGTTATCATTGGTGGATTTGTTTTTTGGTTTGGTTGTTCTCTTATTTTTTAAATTACTGAAAACAATGTTTTTTAATAATTATTTTTTAGTTTTTATCTTAATAACTTTATTATTTTATTTTATCTTTTTCTTTCTTTCTTTTTTGTTCCTTTTATTTTGAGCCATGTGGATGACAGGTTCTTCGTGCTCCAGCCAGTCGTCAGGGCTGTGCTTCTGAGGTGGGAGAGCCAAGCTCAGGACATTGGTCCACCAGACACCTCCCAGCTCCATGTAATATCAAATGGAGAAAATCTCCCAGAGATCTCCATCTCAATGCCATGATCAAGCTCCACTCAACAACCAGCAAGCTAGAGTGCTGGACACCCTATGCCAAACAACTACAAGACAGAAACACAGCCCAACCTATTAGCAGAGAGGCTGCCAAAAATCATAATGAGGTAACAGACACCCCAAAACACACCACCAGACATGGACCTTCCCACCAGAAAGACAAGATCTAGCCTCATCCACCAGAACACAGGCACTACTCCCCTCCACCAGGAAGCCTACACAACACACTGAACCAACCTTAGCCACTAGGGGCAGACACGAAAAAAAACGGGAATTATGAACCTGTAGCCTGCAAAAAGGAGACCCCAAACACAGTAAGTTAAACAAAATGAGAAGACACAAAAACACACAGCAGATGAAGGAGCAGGTAAAAACCCACCACACCTAACAAATGAAGAGGACATAGGCAGTCTACCTGAAAAATAATTCAGAATAATGTTAGTAAAGATGATCAAAAATCTTGGAAATAGAGTGGAGAAAACACAAGAAACATTTAACAATGACGTAGAAGAACTAAAGAGCAAACAAACAATCATTAACAACACAGTAAATGAAATAAAAATTCTCTAGAAGGGATCAATAGCAGAATAACTGAGGCAGAAGAACGGATAAGTGACCTGGAAGATAAAATAGTGGAAATAACTACTGCAGAGCAGAATAAAGAAAAAAGAATGAAAAGAAATGAGGACAGTCTCAGAGACCTCTGGGACAATATTAAATGCACCAACATTCGAATTATAGGGGTCCCAGAAGAAAAAGAGAAAAAGAAAAGGACTGAGAAAATATTTGAAGAGATTATAGTTAAAAACTTCCCTAATATGGGAAAGGAAATAGTTATTCAAGTCCAGGAAGCATAAAGAGTCCCTTACAGGATGCATCCATGGAGAAACACACCAAGACACATATTAATCAAACTATCAAAAATTAAATACAAAGAAAAAATAGTAAAAGCAGCAAGGAGAAAGCAACAAATAACAAACAATGGAATCCTGATAAGTTTAACAGCTGATCTTTTAGCAGAAACTCTGCAAGCCAGAAGGGCCTGGCAGGACATATTTAAAGTGATGAAAAGGAAAAACCTACAACCAAGATTACTCTACAAAGCAAGGATCTCATTCAGATTTGACAGAGAAATTAAAACCTTTACAGACAAGGAAAAGCTAAGAGAATTCAGCACCACCAAAACAGCTTTACAACAAATGATAAAGGAACTTCTCTAGGCAGGAAACACAAGAGAAGGAAAAGACCTACAATAACAAACCCAAAACAATTAAGAAAATGGTAATAGGAACATACATATTGTTAATTACCTTAAATGTAAATGGATTAAACACTCCAACCAAAAGACATAGATGGCTGAATAGATACAGAAACAAGACCCATATTTATTCTGTCTACAAGGAACCCACTTTAGGGGATTCCCTGGTGGCGCTGTGGTTGAGAGTCTGCCTGCTGATGCAGGGGACACAGATACGTGCCCCGGTCCGAGAAGATCCCACATGCCGTGGAGCGGCTAGGCCTGTGAGCCATGGCTGCTGAGCCTGCGCATCTGGAGCCTGAGCTGCTCAATGGGAGAGGCCACAACAGTGGGAGGCCTGCGTACCACAAAAAAAAAAAAAGAGAGACCCACTTTAGACCTAGGCACACATACAGACTGAAAGTGAGGGGATGGAAAAAGGTATTCCATGCAAATGGAAATCAAAAGAAAGCTGCAGCAACAATTCTCATATCAGACAAAATAGACTTTAAAACAAAGAAAATTACAAGAGACAAAGAAGGACACTATATAATGATCAAGAGATCAATCCAGGAAGAAGATATAAAAATTGTAAATATTTATGTGCCAACATAGGAGCACCTCAATACATAAGGCAAATACTAACAGACATAAAAGGGGAAAATGACAGTAAAAAATCATAGTAGGGGGCTTTAAAACCTCACTTTCACCAATGGACAGATCATCCAAAACGAAAAGAAATAAGGAAACACAAGCTTTAAATGACACATTAAAAAAGGTGGACTTAATTGATATTTACAGGCCATTCCATCCAAAAAGACCAGAATACACTTTCTTCTCAAGTGCTCATGGATCATTCTCCAGGATAGATCATATACTGGGTCACATATAAAGCCTTGGTAAATTTAAGAAAAGTGAAGTCATATCAAGTATCTTTTCTGACCACAATGCTATCAATTACAGGAAAAAATACAAACACGTGGAGGCTAAACAATACACTACTAAATAACCAAGAGATCACTGAAGATATCAAAGGGGAAATCCAAAAATACCTAGAAACAAATGACAATGAAAACATGATGACCCAAAACCTATGGGATGCAGCAAAAGATGTTTTACGAGGGAAGTTTGTAGCAATACAATCCTACCCTAAGAAATAAGAAACACCTCAAATAAACAACCTAAACTTACACCTAAAGCAACTAGAGGAAGAAGAACAAAAGAACCCCAAAGTTAGCAGAAGGAAAGAAATCATAAAGATCAGATCAGAAATAAATGAAAAACAAATGAAGGAAACGATAGCAAAGATCAATAAAACCAAATGATGGTTCTTTGAGAAGATAAACAAAATTGATAAACCATCACCCAGACTCATCAAGAAAAAATTGAAGAAGACTCAAATCGATGGAAAGAAATGAAAAAGAAGTAACAACTGACACTGCAGAAATACAAAGAACCATGAGAGATTACTACAAGCAACTATATGCCAATAATGGACAGCCTGGAAGATATCGACAAATTCTTAGAAATGCACAACCTTCTAACACTGAACCAGGAACTAATAGAAAATATAAACAGACCAATCACAAGCACTGAAATTGAAACTGTGACTAAAAATATTCCAACAAACAAAAGCCCAGGACAAGATGGCTTCATAGGTGAATTCTATCAAACATTTAGAGAAAAGTTAACGCCTATCCTATCAAACTCTTCCAAAATATAGCAGAGAGAGGAACACTCCCAAACTCATTCTACGAGGCCACCATCACCCCGATACCAAAACCAGACAAAGATGTCACAAAAAAGAAAACTACAGACCAATAACAT
>NC_041231.1:62624858-62626980 GCF_002837175.3 Physeter macrocephalus
TTCCCTGGTGGCGCTGTGGTTGAGAGTCTGCCTGCTGATGCAGGGGACACAGATACGTGCCCCGGTCCGAGAAGATCCCACATGCCGTGGAGCGGCTAGGCCTGTGAGCCATGGCTGCTGAGCCTGCGCATCTGGAGCCTGAGCTGCTCAATGGGAGAGGCCACAACAGTGGGAGGCCTGCGTACCACAAAAAAAAAAAAAGAGAGACCCACTTTAGACCTAGGCACACATACAGACTGAAAGTGAGGGGATGGAAAAAGGTATTCCATGCAAATGGAAATCAAAAGAAAGCTGCAGCAACAATTCTCATATCAGACAAAATAGACTTTAAAACAAAGAAAATTACAAGAGACAAAGAAGGACACTATATAATGATCAAGAGATCAATCCAGGAAGAAGATATAAAAATTGTAAATATTTATGTGCCAACATAGGAGCACCTCAATACATAAGGCAAATACTAACAGACATAAAAGGGGAAAATGACAGTAAAAAATCATAGTAGGGGGCTTTAAAACCTCACTTTCACCAATGGACAGATCATCCAAAACGAAAAGAAATAAGGAAACACAAGCTTTAAATGACACATTAAAAAAGGTGGACTTAATTGATATTTACAGGCCATTCCATCCAAAAAGACCAGAATACACTTTCTTCTCAAGTGCTCATGGATCATTCTCCAGGATAGATCATATACTGGGTCACATATAAAGCCTTGGTAAATTTAAGAAAAGTGAAGTCATATCAAGTATCTTTTCTGACCACAATGCTATCAATTACAGGAAAAAATACAAACACGTGGAGGCTAAACAATACACTACTAAATAACCAAGAGATCACTGAAGATATCAAAGGGGAAATCCAAAAATACCTAGAAACAAATGACAATGAAAACATGATGACCCAAAACCTATGGGATGCAGCAAAAGATGTTTTACGAGGGAAGTTTGTAGCAATACAATCCTACCCTAAGAAATAAGAAACACCTCAAATAAACAACCTAAACTTACACCTAAAGCAACTAGAGGAAGAAGAACAAAAGAACCCCAAAGTTAGCAGAAGGAAAGAAATCATAAAGATCAGATCAGAAATAAATGAAAAACAAATGAAGGAAACGATAGCAAAGATCAATAAAACCAAATGATGGTTCTTTGAGAAGATAAACAAAATTGATAAACCATCACCCAGACTCATCAAGAAAAAATTGAAGAAGACTCAAATCGATGGAAAGAAATGAAAAAGAAGTAACAACTGACACTGCAGAAATACAAAGAACCATGAGAGATTACTACAAGCAACTATATGCCAATAATGGACAGCCTGGAAGATATCGACAAATTCTTAGAAATGCACAACCTTCTAACACTGAACCAGGAACTAATAGAAAATATAAACAGACCAATCACAAGCACTGAAATTGAAACTGTGACTAAAAATATTCCAACAAACAAAAGCCCAGGACAAGATGGCTTCATAGGTGAATTCTATCAAACATTTAGAGAAAAGTTAACGCCTATCCTATCAAACTCTTCCAAAATATAGCAGAGAGAGGAACACTCCCAAACTCATTCTACGAGGCCACCATCACCCCGATACCAAAACCAGACAAAGATGTCACAAAAAAGAAAACTACAGACCAATAACATTGATGAACATAGATGCAAAAATCCTCAACAAAATACTAGTAAACAGAATCCAAAAGCACGTTAAAAGGATCATACACCATGATCAAGTGGGGTTTATTCCAGGTATGCAAGGATTCTTCAATATATGCAAATCAATCAATGTGATACACCATATTAACAAACTGAAGGAGATAAACGATATGATCCTCTCAATAGATGCAGAGAAAGCTTTCAACAAAATTCAACACACATTTATGATAAAAACCCTCCAGAAAGTAGGCATAGAGGGAACTTACCTCAACACAATAAAGGCCATATATGACAAACCCACAGCCAACATTGTCCTCAATGTTGAAAAACTGAAACCATTTCCACAAAGATCAGGAACAAGGCAAGGTTGCCGACTCTCACAACTATTATTCAACATAGTTTTGGAAGTTTTAGCCACAGCAATCAGAGAAGAAAAAGAAATTAAAGGAATCCAAATTGGAAAAGAA
>NC_041231.1:62627055-62705900 GCF_002837175.3 Physeter macrocephalus
AAATATGATACAAATAGATGGAGAGATATACCATGTTCTTGGATTGGAAGAATCAACATTTTGAAAGTGACTATACTACCCAAAGCAATCTACAGATTTAGTGCAATCCCTACCAAACATTTTTCACAGAACTAGAACAGAAAATTTCACAATTTGTAAGGAAACATAAAAGACCCCGAATAGCCAAAGCAGAATTGAGAAAGAAAAACAGAGCTGGAGGAATCAGTCTCCCAGACTTCAAACTATACTACAAAGCTACAGTAATCAAGATAGTATGGTACTGGCACAAAACCAAAACTATACATCAATGGAACACGATAGAAAGCTGAGAGATAAACCCACACACATATGGTAACCTATCTTTGATAAAGGAGGCAAGAATATACAATAGAGAAAAGACAACATCTTCAATAAGTGGTGCTGGGAAAACTGGACAAGTACATGTAAAAGTGTGAAATAGAACACTCCTTAACACCTTACAAAAAATAAACTCAAAATGTATTAAAGACCTACATGTAAGGCCAGACACTATCAAACTCTTAGAGGGAAACATATGCAGAACACTCTATGACATAAATCACAGCAAATCCTTTTTGACTCAGCTCCAAGAGAAATAGAAATAAAAACAAAAATAATCAAATGGGACCTAATGAAACTTAAAAGCTTTCGCACAACAAAGGAAACCATAAACAAGAGGAAAAGACAACCCTCAGAATGGGAAAAATATTTGCAAATGAAGCAACTGACAAAGGATTAATCTCCAAAATTTACAAGCAGCTCATGCAGCTCAATATCAAAAACACAAACAACCCAACCCAAAAATGGGAAGAAGACCCAAATAGACATTTCTCCAAAGAAGATATACAGATTTCCAACAAACACATGAAAGAATGCTCAACATCATTAATCATTAGAGAAATGCAAATCAAAATTACAATGTGGTATCATCTCACACCAGTCAGAATGGCCATCATCAAAAAATCTACAAACAATTAATGCTGGAGAGGGTTTGGAAAAAAGGGAACCCTCATACACTGTTGGTGAGAATGTAAATTGATACAGTCACTATGGAGAACAGTATGGAGGTTCCTTAAAAACCTAAAAATAGAACTACCATACGACCCAGTAATCCCACTACTGGGCATATACCCTGCAAAAACCATAATTCAAAGAGTCATGTACCACAATTTTCATTGCAGCTCTATTTACAATAGCCAGGATATGGAAGCAACCTTAGTGTCCATCGACAGATGAACGGATAAAGAAGATGTGGCACATATATACAATGCAATATTACTCAGCCATAAAAGGAAACGAAATTGAGTTATTTGTAGTGAGGTGGATGGGCCTAGGGTCTGTCATACAGAGTAAAGTAAATCAGAAAGTGGAAAACAAATACTGTACGCTAACACATATATATGGAATCTAAAAAAAAAAAAGTTCTTGAAGAACCTAGGGAGAAGACAGGAATAAAGACGCAGACCTACTAGAGAATGGACTTGAGCGCCTGGGGAGGGGGAAGTGTAAGCTGGGACAAAGTGAGAGGGTGGTAGTGTATATATGGACATATATACACTACCAAGTGTAAAATAGATAGTTAATGTGAAGCAGTTGCATAGCACAGGGAAATCATCTCAGTGCTTTGTGACCAGCTGGAAGGGTGGGATAGGAAGTGAGGGAGGGAGGGAGATGAAGAGAGAAGAGATATGAGGATATATGTATATGTATAACTGATTCACTTTGTTATAAAGCAGAAACTAACACACGATTGTAAAGCAATTAAACTCAAATAAAGATGTTAAAAACACACACACACACACACACACACACACACACACACACACACAATGAGATATTGCCCTGCACCTGTCAGAATGGCTAACATCAAAATGAACACAAATAACAAATGCTGGCAAGGATGTGGCCAAAAATAACCCTTGTACACTGTTGGTGGGAATGTAACTTGTTTCAGGCACTATGGAATATGGAGGTTTCTCAAATAACTAAAAATAGAACTAACATATTACCCAGCAATTCCAGTCTCAGATATATATCGGGAAAAAAACAACACTAATTTGAAAAGATACATGCACCCCAATGTTCATAGTAGCATTATTTACAATTGTAATATATGGAAGCAGCCTAAGAGTCCATCAACAGATGAATGGATAAAGTAGGTATATATACAATGGAATACTACTTGGCCATTAAAAAGAATGAAATTTTGCCATTTGAAGAAACATGGGTGGACTTGGAGGGCGTTATGCTAAGTGAAATAAGTCAGACGGAAAAAGACAAATACTTTACGATGTCACTTATATGTGGAATCTAAACAATACAACAAACTAGTATATACAGCAAAAAAAAGCAGAATCACAGATATAGAGAACAAACTAGTGGTTACCAGTGTGGGAGTGCAATGTAGGGGTGGAGGAGTGGGAAGCACAAACTACTGGGTGTAAGATAGGCTCAAGGATGTATTGTACAATGTGAGGAATAAAACCAATATTTTTTAATAACTGTAAATGGAAAGTAACCTTTAAAAATTTTATAAAAAAATAAAAACAAACAAAAATAGTCCCATGAAAAATCGGCCTAGGAGATGAATAGGCAATTCACAGGAGAGAACACAAACAGCAAACACACATACCAAAAGAAGCACAGACTCACTAATAATCAAAGAAACTCAAATTGAAACAAAGATATGGTTGACCTATCAGATTGGCAAAAATTCAGAAACTAACACACGATTGTAAAGCAATTAAACTCCAATAAAAATGTTAAGAAAAATAAAGGAAAAAGACAGACAAGTATATTTTGCCTTAAACAAATCCTTCTTTTGGTGGTGTCTTGTTTTAGTTGCTGTATCATCAGCACCACCTACAGTATCAAGCACATAGTAGGTACTCAACAAATAATTATTGCATAAATGAATGTCTGTAGAGTGGATATTTCTCTTCACAATTGCTGTCTCCCTTGTGTTTTTCCATCTCTATTTCCTTTATATCCATGAGCTTGGGCTTTTTTGTTACATTAAAACATGTGTGAGAAAATTCAGATATTAGGATAAATTATTTGAACATAATTCTCAATTTATTTCATTTCATTAGATGTCACACTCAGTATCTGCAGTCTGAACTGCTAAATGTCTAGCTTTTTTTTTTCTTACAACTTTGTAGAGATTAAAAGGAAAGAAAAGAGGATAATTATGGGTTAACCTTAGTCAGCAGTTTAAAAAAGTATTTTGAAAGATTTGGTGGGTTTTGAGCGCAATACATAAATTAAATTGGACGTTTTGGAGGCCCAAACTCAAATGCATAGATTATAAAGTAGCATGATTTGCTTAATTCCTTTTTTTGCTAATGTTTTAATAACATTTGCAGTGAAAGAGAGAATCAGCATCTATTAAATGCTATCAATATTTCTTTATTGATTTAAATCTTCTTTTCTACTTCCTCACCGCTTCCACCACCTGATTTTTAGAACTGAGACATTTAAAATGGAAAGGGGCCTTAACCAAGAAATTAGGTCATTTGTCTCTTTGAAATTCTTCTCCTACCTCTCCTTCCCAGAAGGAATAATGACTCTAATAACCATAAAAATATACATCTAATACTTTTATAACACTTAATACATTCCAAATACTGCTAAGAGTTTACATACCTTGTCATATTTAATCATCACAAAAATTTTTGAGTTAGTAGTATTGGGCAAAATACAGAATAGGAAATGTAGGTTTATCTGATTAAGTTACTTGTCCTAAGCTAACCAGGTCTTTGGTGGTAAAGTTGGAATTAGAACCTTGGTGTATCTGATGACAGGTCTCATGTCCGTTATATCTATTCAAATAACCATTATCAACTTTATCTACATAATACCAGAAAAAAGAAAGGAAATAATTTACTTAACATCATTTTGATCTTGAACTAACTGTGATTAGGAAGATCAGATGAGCTATGAGCACCCCTCTACATTTACCTGTCCTTCTTCTCAGAAAAATGCCAGCTATGGTCAAGAACAAGAGCCTGACCCAAGCACACTAAATTCTTGACGCTCTCTTCATCCCCTCCTCAATTATTTCCTCCTCTAAGAAGGTTTCTCAGATCCCAAATAACCGTATGATGTGTTCTCACAACTCCATTTACCTCTCACATATAGCACTGTCATTTTTGCAATTTCACTTTTATATGTGCTTTTATTTACTTGTCTGTCTTCCCAACTAAGATATGATTCCCAATATTCAGGGCTATTTGGACTATTATGTATTTACAGGGAGTAACCCAGTGCCTGACTCATAGTAAATACTCTAGAAATGTTGGCCAAATGAGTGAATTAATGTCTTGGAACTGATGAGCTTTATCTTCATTCCAATTTAAACAGCTACGTTCTAACAGGTAGGCATCATCCAACAATCCATTGCATTGGTTACCATCAATCATTTCCTGTGCACTCACCCCTTGACTCCCCTTTCTATTTGGAGAACCTAATGCTATCATAGTCTACTGAGCCCTTAGCATTCAGCTCTATTTAGAACAAGGTCTCCAACTTCCTTTACCAATTTCCTTGGTCCTTCTTTGACATAACTTCTATTAGAGTTTATCTATCTATCTATCTATCTATCTATCTATCTATCTATCTATCTATCATCTATCTATATACCTAAAGGTTTCGAGAGGTTTGTATCAGGAAAAGTAGATTTGGTGTTTACTTAGAAAACTTCTAGGTAGCAGAATAAAAGGTTCTACTCACCTACAAAAGAATAGAACACAGGTCAGGGGACTTAGATATGATGACTTTAAGCCATGCTAGTCAGTATGAGCCTGGGGTTTTAAAGTATAGAGATTTTGAGTTTATTATTCTTCTTTTCAACTTCTCACGGGACTGAGGATCAAAAAATTTGCCTTCTATTTACCTAGACTATTGTGACTACATGAAATCATTCAATAAATATTTATTGAGTACCAGTACCATCCTGGGGATACCAAGAGGAAAGTTACATTAACATATTACTTAGATATCTTGGAATAATAAATATAAGCACTGCAAGAAAGTATAAATAGATCAACACTGTGGATATTTTCAACCTACTTCCTCTCCATTTATCCAAAAAAATATACTGAGAACCTATCATGTACCAGGCACTGTTCTAAGTGCTAAGGAATACAGCAGTGAACAAAATAGACAAAGAGGCCTGCCCTCATGGAGTTCAGAAGTAAAATAAAGGCTAAGTTAAATAATTACAAGTGCCAAGGAGAAAAGACTAAAGTGGAAGAAGAAGATCAAGTATTTGAATAAGGGATACAATTATAGTTAAAGTGGTCAAAAAAGGCTTTACTGATACATCAACATTGAACAAACACCTGAAGAAGATAAAGGAGCAAGACAGAAATTTAGGGGAAGAGCATTTCAAACAATAGGAAAATATAAACACCATGAAGTAGGTGTGTGCTTAGGGCATTTGAGGAATGGCAAGGCAGCCAGTTTGTCAGGGCAGAGGCAAGTTTCAGGAGATGAGGTGGGAAGGAACAGGTCCATACCCGCCCCTATATGTGGTCCTTCCTAAGGCTGTCTCCTGAGCTCACTTCCTCGCTTTCTACATTCTTCACTTTTACTTTAGATCCATTCCCAAGACTCCACTGATCACAAACTAAATAATGTCTATAAAGAAATTCCTAATATAAAAACAGCGATTGTTAGAATCTCCACATTAACATCAAGTAGCACAACTGTTTTAAAGTATTAGTTATAATATTATAAAGGTTAAGATGTACATTTTCATCCAAATATTAAAAGCTAATTATTTAATTTATATGTAAAGTAACATAGTGATTTAGAGAAGGCATTATTTGAAAGCAACCAAATGTGCTTGAATTTTGATAACAAACTGTATAAATGAGTGGTGGTCTTGGAACTCACTGTCATGAGTAATACTATAAGTAAATAGGAGTGAAGACATAATATTTATTGCATTGCTACCAACTAATTTCAAGAGTTTAAAAATGAAATACTCTTAATTATTAGAACAGATGTATATAAAACAGTTTGATACATTCAGTCATAAGGCAAAAGAAAGCATAGGAAAGAAAACATACACCACATGTAACTGAAAATTATGAGTGAATTCATATATAGTTCAAAACTCTTAATCTCATATTTTTAGAATTAAAATCACAGGTACCAATACTATTGGAGTTAGTAAGAGATTTAAATATGCAAATTGTAGAGTTTAAATTACTTAGCCACAATTATGTGTACATATTTTATACATTTCATTTTCCATTCAAGAATTTTTCGACTTAGAAATTAGCCTTCATTCTGAGGAAAACAGGATAATTAAAACATACAAATTAACCTTTCTGATACTAGAAATTTGTGTTCACAAATATGACTGTTTTCTTTGTTGTGAATTCACTATCAAAACTTGGTATAAATATAAACCATATCAAACCCTTAAACTTTTCTGCATAACTTTTATTTCATACATTTCTAGTACAGAAATAATCAAAATAGATTTTTCAATGAAACTCAAAATAATTTTATTCAAAAATTGAAACAAGTTGATCATTTTGTGTGTGCACTCAAAAATATTAAATGAAATATGTTCCTTTTTGTATGTCTGCATTTCAGCTAAAATGCAAATACCCTTTTCCACATTCTAATATTCTAATTTTCACAGATTTCTAGCATGGGGAAAGAGCAATGTCTTAGATACTATATTTCTAAAATATCTTTGAAAATCCATCAAGATTCCATAAATAGTTTTAAAGTATCTTTGAAATTTCCATTGTGTTATTTATTTGTTTATTCATTGCATTCAAACAATAGTGTTACACAGAAAGCACTGTTATAAAGCAGCCATGTTTGTGTATAAATATAGTATAAATTTGTGTCTTCTAAAATTAATCAGTAAACTAAATGCATTAAGCATAGATGTATAACACATAGATAGATAACACAACAAAGCTCTGCAGTTGTTTTTCTGACCAGTTTGTTTTAAGAAAGTCAAAGCTATAAGTATGCCACTCAAAGGTAACTCATCATGAGACAGAAAAAGTCACCATTTCAAGAGTATAGAAGAGTGAGGTATCCGTTCTGATCCATTTGGAGGAAAATCAGTATGTCTTATCAAAAAGGATACAGAATACAGAAAAATAAGATATTTGAACTGCAAACCAAGAGCTGCTATTTTTCGTTCTTATTGAATGTGTCATATTGGACAAGTCAGTTAATCTCTTTGAACTCCAGTTTTTTCACCTTTATGGCAATAACGATATTTACCTCAAGTATTAATAACACCATGTGACAGCCCCATGATAAGTGCTTAGTACATAGCAGGTGCTCAGTAAATACTAATACTGGGTGGTTGTCCAATCAATGAAGGCATAGACATAAAGCCCCTCTTTTTCATATTCATAAATGTTACAGTGCTGATAGAGATTCCATCTTCTTCCAATATGCTGAAATATGAAATAGCCACATATACCCTCTTAAGTTTCAACTGATGGTATTTAATGTTCACAGAGTAAAATATAGGATGATTATTCATGAGGGAAGTGACATATTTGTTCTGCTCATAGGTTAAGATAGATAATATATATAAGGCATCTAGTGTAGAATTATGATCAGCTTTGCAATGATCCCCTTTATAGAAAATGGATCTTTTGAGAGTGCAGCCTCATGTCCCAAATGAGAGAGAAAACCATTTAGATATTCTTTGATTTTCATGATTCAGCTCTGTGCATAAATTTGTGCAAATGGTCTTTTTTATAAACACTCTTTATTCATTTTTTTCTAATTCAGCTTATATTTTTGCTTATTTTGACCCTTTATTACATAAATGAAGGGTGAGAAATTTTGTAAAGAAAAACATTAATCTTCTGTTTTATTGTGTGAAATTATCATTAGAACATAGCAATTATTTTCTATAACTAAGACCTTCAACTGACTAATTAATTAGGCTCAGTGGTACATGATATTAATAAATGAACTGTTATATTCTTTTGGTACAAATACACAGAAGCTATTGAACCCTAGCTTGAAATGGACATAATTTTTGCTGTATACACGTATTTTTTTGGTTGAATCATAATTTGTGAATATCAGTAAGATTTCAGTGTTGTAAAAATCAGTATAATTTCTAATTATTTCAATTCTTAATCTAGTTGACTGAGACTGAATTCATTGGTGTAAGCTGCACTATGGTTATGCATTAACGGTGATTTATATTCTTCTCCACTCAAATCACAAATGAAATGGTGCTTGCTTTGTGTAATGTTCCAGGACAACTTGTTACTTATTAAAGGGTTATTTTTATGCACCAGACCTTGGAAATTCAAATAAGTAAAAGAGTCTGGGGAAAGACTATATGAATTGATAACAAGGATTCTACTTTTACAAGTCTTTTCTTTACATGAGGAAGCAAGACCACATTCATCCAGAAACTCTAAGCATATAACATAAGTCATGTGCTGTCTCCATGCACTGTCAGTGTGGCATGCTTTAATTTGAATTGTAATTATGTATTTCATGTCTTCCTATTCTCTAATTCTTAGACTGTGTGTGAATGGTAATTCCTTAGCACAGCACACAAGTCCATTTTCTATCTATGTTCTAATGATCTATGCAGCCTATTCCCTATTACCATGCCCCATAACCTGACATGGTGGCGTGTCTCCCAAAGTCACAAATCTTTTTTAAGGACTCCAAGCCCCTGACCAGGTTTATCCTTCTATCTAGATGAAAATTCCTCTACTTCTTCATATAGGAAGGTATTCATCCTCTTCCTGGGATCCAGTTCAACAGTCAGCGTCTTACTAAAGCTTTACTCAAACTCCCAGGCAAGGCGTCAGCCCTCTCCAATTGTCTTCTGTAAGAACTTGCTCACATCTTCATGTAGAACAACTCTCATTGTGCCAGAACTCCTTTTTTTTCAGATCTCTCTGTTTCTTCCTCTAGCACTATGGTTCTCAATATCTAGTGTGCATAAGCATCACAAGGATACTGTGCTAAAAATGCACAGTATGAGCATATTATGAGCCCCATTCTTCATATTCTGAATCAGCTGTCCTCAGCAGGGGCCCAGAAATCTGTTATTTCACTTATAGGTGTTTCTGATGCAGAAGTCCAGGGTCACACTTTGTAAACAAAGAAACAAACAAAAACTACACTAATTGTGAATAAATCAACGTCTGAGCAATGTTATTTGTTCTGAATACATAGTTCCAGAAGAGTAATGTTTAATGACTGTTCATTGAATAAATGAATGAGTAGTTTTAAAATATTACATAATTTCTTTGTGAATAATTTGTAAGGTACTTGACAATACAGCCATGTAGTTTCGTGGCTATGTCTACAATTGTTCTCATGGAGTTTTAATTAGTGGTCAATGTCAACTTAAAGTGTGTTACTGAATTTTTGTCCTTGGCACCGTATGTTTTTCCAAATTTTTTTTTGAAAAGTACTTACTAAAGAAATACAAGATGTGCTAGAAAGTATAACTAATATGCTGGTTTTAAGAATTAGTATTCAAAAAAGTAGCTAAACATCAACAACAGAAGGCTAAAAGCAAGGTGAACAGTTGCAGAGATCAATGTACATTTCTGCATTTATTAAAAAAAATTAATTCCAAAGATGCAGGATGGTGTTAGAACTGGCTCAACAACAGTTCATTTAGAAAGAACCTAGGTTTTCAGTTGAAAACAAATTCAATAAAACCCAGTAATGTGACGTAGCCACTTAGGAAAGCCACATGGTCAGAAGATGTTGAAGAGCTTTAAAGCAAGAAGCACAAGATATAATAACATCATTTCTTTGTACCAGTCAACTCTCATCTAATAAAATGTACCTCAAGATCACTGTGCCATACTTTAAGATGAATACTTGGACAACAAGAATGTTTTCAGAAGAGAACAACTAAGGTATTTGGTGAAATGAGAATAATGATACACAAAGAACAATTGAGGAAACCATGCCTGTGTGGTGGGCATTCACCCTGGATACTGGCGTGTTACTGGTACAATAAAATTGCTTAACAAACGATCACAAAATGTTAGCTTTACACAAAAATAAGCAATTATTTAGCTCTTGTGTTTTGGCTTGGCTGGAGGTTTGCTTCCCCTAGGCTGGGCTTGTTGGGGGCTCTGTTCCAAGTTGTGTGTGGGGCTGGGCTTTGCCTCCCTGGAGTCTGGGCTGTGTGTGTTCACTCTGGAGCTCAGACTAAGGGCACAGCAGTTACCTGGGGAAGCTCTTCTATCACAACAACAAGTGGGCAAGTGGGAAACACACAGTCCTCTTAAGGTCTAGGCTTAGAAAGGTCATTATTCTATTAGTCAAAGCAAGATACATGATGGTGAGGAATCAGGAAAACATATTCTGCCACTTTTTTGAGAAGGCCTGAAAAATCACACAGCAAAGGGTGTGAATACAGGAGGGGTGACGAACTGTAGTCAAGAATGCACTCTACTACACCCTGGATTGGATATCATTAGAGGAATATTATCTTCATAAAGAAAGGCTGAACTGTGGAAGAAAGCTACATTCACTATGTGTAGCTTCACAAAGCCAATTAGTGATCAATAAATATAAATAGAGATTACAGGATAGGAGATGTTACTTCAGTTTAAGAGTTTCCTAATAAGCTGAAATGTTTAAAAACATGGAGTTAAAGGGAAACAATATGGCATTAGTATAAGGGTCCAGTCTTTGGAATTGGACAGGAATCAGTTCAAAACTTGGATCTTTTGACTATTAAGCTATAAAGTCCTGGGAAAGGTAAACATTCTAAGTCTTAGTTTCTATATTTACAACATGAAGATAAAACTATCCACATCATTCAGTAATATTTATGAAGTACCTAATATAGGCATCTGCACATAGCAACTGCTCTGTATTGTGGCTATTATTATTATTATTAGAGTCTTACTATCTTTAGAAATGGTCAAGTGTTCCTTAACTAGCCCTTCGGACTCCTCTCTTGTCTCTTTCCCCCATCTCCTATAATTCAATATTACTAAATATTATAGAATATAAGAATACAAGTCCACAATTACACTTGAATTCTAAATCCAAGAGCTTTGACTTGAAATTTTTTTTCTTTAATTAGGTGTGTGAAATCATTAAGCAACAAAATTCTGACCTAAAATAAGAATCTATTTATAGCCATTTATATCCTGCTAAGTTTAGTTATTCATATTTCAATACAATAATATATTTTTGGCCTAGATGTCACTGGGGGTGATATGCAATCTATAGTACATGCACTGTAGTGCCTTTTTAAAATACAAACAATTCTGAATATGAAACATCTGGTTCACAGTATTGCAGCTATAGGATTGTGAACCTGTATTTAGGTGCACCAAATTGTTTACTATTCTACTTCCAGCACCTAGAAAACATCAAGACCTTAATAAACACATTTAATGAAACAGTAAAATAAGATATTGCAAATACTATACTAATTATGAAAAATGAATAATATCTGTATCTTATTTTAACTCTATTTCACATGCATCTGAGATAAATTCTATTCCCTTTTCTGAAGTCCTCCCAGGATCAAAAGTGTTCTATTTTTGGTGCTCCCACCTATAACTTAAAGTTCACAGATCCACATTTTTTTATCTTGACCATGGTATTACAAGAAAAATATCTCCCTTCTTTCATTACTAGTGTGCAAGTGCAAAAGATCAAGACCTGGAAGTTTTCTGTTTTTGTTCATTTTAAGTGCAAATTGACTAAGAAACCAAAGAAAGCAATGAAAGAACACAAAGGTTTTTGAGGAAAGGGACAAAATAACAACAAATGGAGAACCTACTGACTGCAAACAACCAAATCATCCTGATGCGGAAAAAGGATGATCATAATTTTCTCCAAAGATGACTAACTTCTAGATTTGATGACAACCTCAAATTCTAACCAAATACCATTATTTTCTTATTTCTATGTGCCATATCCAGGCTTTCCTGTTCCCTTTCTATCATATTAGCTAAATGCCCTGCCACTCCCAACTATTTTATAATCTCACCTGAAGGACATGTGATCATTTACTAATAAATCATATTTTCATTTCTTTGTCTTTGCACACAAGGATACCCTTGCCTGGATAAAATTTATTTCCCTGGTTAAATGGCAGCTTGGCATAAGTTCTTCTGAGAAGACTTTTGGTACTTTTTCTTAACCCTACACTTAGATGGCCTCCTATGTACTCTCAAACCCTCTGACACATCCTTCTAACATAGTACTCATTACAAGCTATGCATTTATTTGCATGTCTATCTTCCTTAATCGTCTCCAAATAGACCACTCCTGGATTTTAGAACATCTGTGAACATACCATATAGTGCTCTCAGATAGCCTTTCTGAAGGACTCTGTGTTACTGTGCCCTTGGAAGCATTTTCTGGATATGACTTCTTCTCTATCTTGATTATTTGGCATAGAGCAGAATTTAGAAAAAATGGCCATGGCTACCTAACACTAGTCTCTAAAGTGTTTAATTTAAAAACATTAGTTGCCAGCATGTAAAAATTAGGAAAAATGATGTGTCAAGCTATATTTTCTGAAAATGTCCACAATAAAATTTTTCATCCTTGAACCATGCCAGTAACCATTGTATGGTGATGTCTAATACCCCTTCTCTTGAATCTGGCTGGACTTGTGACTTGCTTGTAACTAACAAGTAACAAACAAGGATGAGGCTAAGTCATAAAAGGCAATGTAACTTCTATTTTGTTCTTTGGGATACTCATATATGCTGCTCTGAGCTGCCATGCTATGAGGAAGCCTATGTGACATGGAGAGCACTAAACATGAGTATTTCAAACAGCAGTTCCAATTAAGATATCAACTGACATCTAGCAACAACTGCTAGGAGAAGAACCTCCAGATGATTCCAGCTCCCAGCCATTGAATTAACCTTACCTTTTTAGACTTCCCAGCTGAGGCCCCAGACATAGGAAAGTAGAAAAGGTCGCGCCTATTGTGCCTTGTTAACATTCCCGATGCACAAAATCCTCAAGCATAAAGATGGTTAACTTGTACCACTTGGTTTTGAGGTCGTTTGTTATGCAGGAATAGTAACAAGAAAAGCTAGATTTCCAGATTTTCTTTGGGGGAAAAAAAAGAACACTACTAGGCCCTTTACCATACATGGACTACATGGCTACAATATCCTAAATTTGAGCAGCAGATAGTTGCTTTAGGCAGAGCACACACTTTCCAGTTTACCACAGGCTTATTGTAATACCTTGATAGTTACATACATTCATGAACATTCATGACCCCTTAAGTATGTTGATTAACTATCTGTTAAATATATTTCTTTCTTTTGGTGGAACTAAACTTCTTTATCTACCATGGAAGTCAGAATTTCATGTTGGGGTCTTTAACTTGCCTTAACACTAGGCCTTTTGCAACACATCAGGTCCTTCAAGAGTCTAAGGTGATCTAAAACTACACATTTCTGAAGCTCTGATTGTATGTGATTTGCCTAATACTTTCCTGTTTCCTGTTGAGGGCTATCTACAGATCTAAACGAATTTACTGAGGAGAAATGCTGTCATGTCCTGATCTCAGTAAATGATTGAGCAGGTTTCAGTTACTAACTGTACACTTCTTTAAGTTCTTTTTTTTTAATGTATTAAAAAATATTCTTGATTGGGGTTGAGGAAGATGGTGGAAAAGTAAGATGCAGAGATCACCTTCTTCCCCACAGATACATCAGAAATACATCTACACGTGGAACTGATCCTAAAGAACATGCACTGAATGCTGGCAGAAGACCTCAGACCTCCCAAAAGGCAAGAAACTCCCCACGTACCTGGGTAGGGCAAAAGAAAAAAGAATAAACAGAGACAAAAGAATAGGGATGGGACCTGCACCAGTGGGAGGGAGCTGTGAAGGAGGAAAGGTTTCCACACATTAGGAAGCCCCTTCGCAGGTGGAGACTCTGGGTGGCGGAGGGGGGCAGCTTCAGAGCCACGGAGGAGAGTGCAGCCACAGGGGTGCAGAGGGCAAAGCGGAGAGATTCCCGTACAGAGGATCGGTGCCGACCAGCACTCACCAGCCTGAGAGGTTTGTCTGCTCACCCGCCGGGACGGGCTGGGGCTGGGAGCTGAGGCTTGGGCTTCGGTCGAATAGCAGGGAGAGGACTGGTGGCGTGAACACAGCCTGAAGGGGTTAGTGCACCACAGCTAGTCGCGAGGAAGTCCGGGAAAAAGTCTGGAGCTGCCAAAGAGGCAAGAGACTTTTTCTTCCCTCTTTGTTTCCTGGTGCGAGAGGAGAGGGGATTAAAAGCGCTGCTTAGGGCTTCCCTGGTGGCGCAGTGGTTGCGCGTCCGCCTGCCGATGCAGGGGAACCGGGTTCGCGCCCCGGTATGGGAAGATCCCACATGCCGCGGAGCGGCTGGGCCTTTGAGCCATGGCCGCTGAGCCTGCGCGTCCGGAGCCTGTGCTCCGCAACGGGAGGGGCCACAACAGAGGAAAGCCCGCATACCACAAAAAAAAAAAAAAAAAAAAAAAAAAGCGCTGCTTAAAGGAGCTCCAGAGACGGGCGGGCGCGAGCTGCAGGTAACAACACAGACCCCAGAGATGGACATAAGACGCTAAGGTCGCTGATGCCACCACGAAAAAGCCTGTGTGCGAGCACAGGTCACTCTCCACACCTCCCCTCCCAGGGGCCTGTGCAGCCCGCCACTGCCAGGGTCCCGAGATCCAGGGCCAACTTCCCCGGGAGAATGCACGACACGCCTCAGGCTGGTGCAATGTCATGCCGGCCTCTGCCGCCGCAGGCTAGCCCCACATCGGTACCCCTCCCTCTCCCTGGCCTAAGTGAGCCAGAGCCCACGAATCAGCGGCTCCTGTAGTCTCGTCCAGTCTGAGCAAAGAACAGACGTCCTCCGGTGACCGACACACAGAGGCAGGGCCAAATCCCAGGCTGAACCCTGGGAGCTGTGCGAACAAAGAAGAGAAAGGGAAATCTCTCCCAGCAGCCTCAGAAGAAGTGGATTAAAACACAGTCAACTTGATGGACCCTGCATCTGTGGAATGCCTGAATAGACAACGAATCATCCCAAATTAGGAGGTGGACTTTGAGAGCTAGATATATTATTTTTTCCCCTTTTCCTCGTTTTGTGAGTGTGTATGTGTATGCTTCTGTGTGAGATTTTGTCTGTATAGCTTTGCTTTCACCATTAGTCCTAGGGTTCTGTCAGTACGTTTTTTGTGGTTGTTAGTTTTTTAAATTTTTTTTCTTAATAATTATTTTCTATTTTAATAACTTTATTTTGTTTTATCTTATTTTATTTTTTATGTTTTTTTCTTTCTTTCTTTCTTTCTTTCTACTTTTTCACCCTTTTATTCTGAGCCGTGCGGATGAAAGGCTCTTGGTGCTCCAGCGAGGAGTCAGTGCTGTGCCTCTGACGTGGGAGAGCCAACTTCAGCACACTGGTCCACAAGACACCTCCCAGCTCCACGTAATATCAAACGGTGAAAATCTCCCAGAGATCTCCATCTCAACACCAACACCCAGCTTCACTCAACGACCAGCAAGCTACAGTGCTGGACACCCTATGACAAACAACTAGCAAGACAGGAACACAACCCCACCCATTAGCATAGAGGGTGCCTAAAATCATAATAAGGCCACAGACACCCCAAAACACACCACCAGACATGGACCTGCCTACCAGAAAGACAAGATACAGCCTCATCCACCAAAACACAGGCATTAGTCCCCTCCACCAGGAAGCCTACACAACCCACGGAAACAAGGTTAGCCATTGGGGACAGACACCAAAAACAACAGGAACTATGATCCTGCAGTCTGCAAAAAGGAGACCCCAATCACAGGAAGATAAGCAAAATGAGAAGACAGAAAAACACACAGCAGATGAACGAGCAAGATAAAAACCCGCCAGACCTAACAAATGAAGAGGAAAGAGACAGTCTACTGAAAAAGAATTCAGAATAATGATAGTAAAGATGATCCAAAATCTTGGAAATAGAAGAGAGAAAATGCAAGAAACATTTAACAAGGCCAAGGAAGAACTAAAGAGAAAACAAGCAATGATGAACCATACAGAAAATGAAATTAAAAATACTCTAGAAGGGATCAATAGCAGAATAACGGAGTCATAAAAATGGATAAGTGACCTGGAAGATAAAATAGTGGAAATAACTACTGCAGAGCAGAATAAAGAAAAAAAGAATGAAAAGAATGGAGGACAGTCTCAGGGAACTCTGGGATAACATTAAATGCACCAACAATCGAATTATAGGGGTCCCAGAAGAAGAAGAGAAAAAGAAAGGGACTGAGAAAATATTTGAAGAGATTATAGTTGAAAATTTCCCTAATATGGGAAGGAAACAGTTAATCAAGTCCAGGAAGCACAGAGAGTCCCATACAGGATAAATCCAAGGAGAAACATGCGAAGAAACAAATTAATCAAACTATCAGAAATTAAATACAAAGAGAGCATATTAAAAGCAGCAAGGGAAAAACAAGAAATAACACACAAGGGAACCCCATGAGGTTAACAGCTGATCTTTCAGCAGAAACTCTGCAAAGCAGAAGGGAGTGTCAGGACATATTTAAAGTGATGAAGGAGAAAAACCTACAACCAAGATTACTCTACCCAGCAAGGATCTCATTCAGATTTGATGGAGAAATTCAAACCTTTACAGACAAGGAAAAGCGGAGAGAGTTCAGCACCACCAAACCAGCTTTACAACAAATGTTAAAGGAACTTCTCTAGGCAAGAAACACAAGAGAAGGAAGGGGAAATGGACAGTAACACATTCATAGTAGGGGACTTTAACACCCCACTTTCACCAATGGACAGATCATCCAAAATGAAAATAAATAAGGAAACACAAGCTTTAAATTATACATTAAACACGATGGACTTAATTGATATTTATAAGACATTCCATCCAAAAACAACAGAATACCTATTTTTCTCAAGTGCTCATGGAACGTTCTCCAGGATAAATCATATCTTGGGTTACAAATCAAACCTTGGTAAATTAAAAAAAATGGAAATTGTATCAAGTATCTTTTCCGACTACAAGGTTATGAGACTAGATATCAATTAAAAGAAAAGCTCTGTAAAAAATGCAAACACATGGAGGCTAAAGAATACACTACTTAATAATGAAGTGATCACTGAAGAAATCAAAGAGTCAATCAAAAAATACCTAGAAACAAATGACAATGGAGACACGATGACCCAAAACCTATTGGATGCAGCAAAAACAGTTCTAAGAGGGAAGTTTATAGCAATAAAATCCTACCTTACGAAACAGGAAACATCTCACATAAACAACCTAACCTTGCACCTAAAGCAATTAGAGAAAGAAGAACAAAAAAGCCCCAAAGTTAGCAGAAGGAAAGAAATCATAAAGATCAGATCAGAAATAAATGAAAAAGAAATGAAGGAAACAATAGCAAAGATCAATAAAACTAAAAGCTGGTTCTTTGAGAAGATAAATAAAATTGATAAACCATTAGCCAGACTCATCAAGAATAAAAGGGAGAAGACTCAAATCAATAGAATTAGAAATGAAAAAGGAGATGTAACAACTGACACTGCAGAAATACAAAAGATTATTAGAGATTACTACAAGCAGCTGTATGCCAATAAAATGGACATCCTGGCAGAAATGGACAAATTCTTAGAAATGCACAAGCTGCCGAGACTGAACCAGGAAGAAATAGAAAATATGAACAGACCAATCACAAGCACTGAAATTGAAACTGTGATTAAAAATCTTCCAACAAACAAAAGCCCAGGACCAGATGGCTTCACAGGCGAATTCTATCAAACATTTAGAGAAGAGCTAACACCTATCCTTCTCAAACTCTTCCAAAAGATAGCAGAGGGAGGAACACTCCCAAACTCATTCTATGAGGCCACCATCACCCTGATACCAAAACCAGACAAAGATGTCACAAAGAAAGAAAACTACAGGCCAATATCACTGATGAACATAGATGCAAAAATCCTCAACAAAATACTAGCAAACAGAATCCAACAGCACATTTAAAGATCATACACCATGATCAAGTGGGGTTTATTCCAGGATTGCAAGGATTCTTCAATATACGAAAATCAATCAATGTGATACACCATATTAACAAATTGAAGGAGAAAAACCATATGATCATCTCAATAGATGCAGAGAAAGCTTTTGACAAAATTCAACACTCATTTATGATAAACACCCTCCAGAAAGTAGGCATAGAGGGAACCTTCCTCAACATAGTAAGGCCATATATGACAAACCCACAGCCAACATTGTCCTCACCTGTGAAACACTGAAACCATTTCCACTAAGATCAGGAATAACACAAGCTTGCCCACCCTCACCACTCTTATTCAACATAGTTTTGGAAGTTTTAGCCACAGCAATCAAAGAAAGAAAGGAAATAAAAGGAATCCAAATCGGAAAAGAAGAAGTACAGCTGTCACTCCTTGCAGATGACATGATACTATACATAGAGAATCCTAAAGATGCTACCAGAAAACTACTAGAGCTAATCAATGAATTTGGTAAAGTAGCAGGATACAAAATTAATGCAGAAAAATCTCTGGCATTCCTATACACTAATGATGAAAAATCTGAAAGTGAAATTAAGAAAACACTCCCATTTACCATTGCAACAAAAAGAATAAAATATCTAGGAATAAACCTACCTAAGGAGACAAAAGACCTGTATGCAGAAAATTATAAGACACTGATGAAATAAATTAAAGATGATACAAATAGATGGAGAGACATACCATATTCTTGGAGTGGAAGAGTCAGCATTGTGAATATGACTCTACTACCCAAAGTAATCTACAGATTCAATGCAATCCCTATCAAACTACCACTGGCATTTTACACAGAACTAGAACAAAAAATTCCACAATTTGTATGGAGACGCAAAAAACCCTTAATAGCTGAAGCAATCTTGTGAAAGAAAGATGGAGCTGGAGGAATCAGGCTCCCTGAATTCAGACTATACTACAAAGCTACAGTAATCAAGAAAGTATGGTACTGGCACAAAAACAGAAATATAGATCAATGGAATAGGATAGAAAGCACAGAGATAAACCCAAAAAACTACAATGAGGGCTTCGCTGGTGGCGCAGTGGTTGAGAGTCCACCTGCTGATGCAGGGCACATGGGTTCGTGCCCCAGTCTGGGAAGATCTCACATGCCGTGGAGTGGCTGGGCATGTGAGCCATGGCCACTGAGCCTGCGTTTCCGGAGCCCGTGCTCCACAACGGGAGAGGCCACAACAGTGAGAGGCCCACGCACCGTGAAAAAAACACAAAAATAAAAAAACCAAAAAACTACAATGAGATATCATCTCACACCAGTCAGAATGGCTGTCATCAAAAAATCTAGAAACAATAAATGCTAGAGAGGGTGTGGAGAAAAGGGAACCCTCTTGCACTGCTGGTGGGAATGTGAATTGATACAGCCACTATGGAGAACAGTATGGAGGTTCCTTTAAAAACTACAAATAGAAATACCTCCTGACCCAGCAATCCCACTACTGGCCATATACCCTGAGAAAACCATAATTCAGAAAGAGTCATGTACCAAAATGTTCAATGCAACTCTATTTACAATAGCCAGGAGATGGAAACAACTTAAGTGTCCATCATCGGATGAATGGATAAAGAAGATGTGGCACATATATATATGGAATCTAAGAATAAAAAATATGTCATGAAGAACCTGGTGGTAAGATGGGAATAAAGACATAGACCTACTAGAGAATGGACTTGAGGATATGGGGAGGGGGAAGGGTAAGCTGTGACAACGTGAGAGAGTGGCATGGACATATACACACTACCAAATGTAAAATAGATAGCTAGTGGGAAGCAGCTGCATAGTACAGGGAGATCACCTCGGTGCTTTGTGACCACCTAGAGGGGTGGGATAGAGAGAGTGGGAGGGAGGGAGATGCAGGAGGGAAGAGATATGGGAACTTATGTATATGTATAACTGATTCACTTTGTTATAAAGCAGAAACTAACACACCATTGTAAAGCAACTATACTCCAATAAAGATGTTAAAAAAAAAAAAGGTCAGCCTTTGTGTCCACAAGAGGCAGCTGAGTGTAACGGCGTCCCTCCTTAAATGGTGGAGGGAAGCCCTAACGTGACCGCGGGGCATTGTCAGCCCAAACCAGAGTCCAGGAAGGGCCGCGAGCCCCAGAGGCCACCCCACCATGCCCCAGAGCACCGCAACCAAGCAAGAGCACCCTGCGCCCTAAAAGCCATTTAATTTTACACTTTCAGTGACTGATTTGTATGGTATGTGAATTATATCTCAATAAAACAGTGTCTGTGTAAAAAATAAAAAGATAAACATATAAAAAAAATTCTTTATTGAATTTGTTACAGTATTTCTTCTGCTTTATATTTTGTTTTTTTGCTGTGAGGTATGTAGGATCTTAGCTCCCCAATCAGGGATGAAACCTGCACCCCCTGCATTGGAAGGTGAAGTCTTAACCATTGGACCACCAGGGAAGTCTCCCTTAATTTCTATTGGGAAACTTGTCATTCAAATGACCAGGGAAAATGATTTTTATAACTCTTCTTATTAGAGTCTTACAAAATGTACCTTAATGTATATTTTTATTTTTTACTTATTTATTTTTAACATCTTTATTGGAGTATAATTGTTTTACAATGGTGTCTTAGTTTCTGTATATAACAGAGTGAATCAGCTATACATATACATATAACCCCATAGCTCCTCCCTCTTTCATCTCCCTCCTACCCTCTCTATCCCACCCATCTAAGTGGTCACAAAGCACAGAGCTGATCCCCGCAATCTATGCAGCTATGCAGGTCTGGGGTGGCTTCCCACTAGCTATCTATTTTACATTGGATAGTGTATATATCTCCAATGCACTTTATCACTTCGTCCCAGCTTACCCTTCCCACTCCTTGTGTCCTCAAGTCCATTCTCTACGTCTGAGTCTCTATTCCTGTCCTGCCCCTAGGTTCAAAAGAAGCATTATTCCTTTTTTTTTTTTTTTTTAGATTCCACATATATGTATTAGCATATGGTATTTTTTTTTCTTTCTGACTTACTTCACTCAGCATGACAGACTCTAGGTCCATCCACCTCACTACAAATAACTCAATTTCGTTTCTGTTTATGGCTGAGTAATATTGCATTGTATATGTGTGCCACATCTTTATCTATTCAGGAGATTAATCCTTTGTCAGTTGCTTCATTTGCAAATATGTTTTACCATTCTGAGGGTTGTCTTTTCATCTTGTTTATGTTTTCCTTTTCTTTGCAAAAACTTTAAGTTTCATTACGTCCCATTTGTTTATTTTTGTTTTTATTTCCATTTCTCTAGGAGGTGGGTCAAAAAAGGTCTTGCTGTGATTCACGACATAGAGTGTTCTGCCTATGTTTTCCTCTAAGAGATTTACAGTATCTGGCCTTAAATTTAGGTCTTAATCCATTTTGAGTTTACTATTGTGTATGGTTTAGGGAGTGTTCTAATTTCATTTTTACATGTAGCTGTCCAGTTTTCCCAGCACCATTTATTGTAGAGGCTGTCTTTTCTCCAGTGTATATTCTTGCCTCTTTTATCAAAAATGAGGTGACCATATGTGCCTGGGATTATCTCTGGGCTTTCTATCCTGTTACATTGATCTATCTGTCTGTTTTTGTGCCAGTACCATACTGTGTTGAATACTGCAGCTTTGTAGTATAGTCTGAAGTCTGGGAGCCTGATTCCTCCAGCTCCATCTTTCTTTCACAAGATTGCTTCAGCTCTTAAGGGTTTTTTGTGTTTCCATACAAATTGTGCAATTTTTTGTTCTAGTTCTGTGAAAAATGCCATTGGTAGTTTAATAGGGATTGCACTGAATCTGTAGATTGCTTTGGGTAGTAGAGTCATTTTCACAATGTTGATTCTGCCAACCCAAGCACATGGTAAATCTGTCCATCTGTTTGTATCATCTTAAATTTCTTTCATTGGTGTCTTATAGTTTTCTGCCTATAGGTCTTTTGTTTCCTTAGGTAGGTTTATTCCTAGGTATTTTATTCTTTTTGTTGCAATGGTAAATGGGAGTTTCCTTAATTTCTCTTTCAGATTTTTCATCATTAGGGTATAGGAATGCAAGAGATTTCTGTGCATTAATTTTGTATCCTGCTAGTTTACCAAATTAATTTATTGGCTCTAGTAGTTTTCTGGTAGCAACTTTAGGATTCTCTATATATAGTATCATGTCATCTGCAAACAGTGTCACTTTACTTCTTCTTTTCCAATTTGGATTACTTTTATTTCTTTTTCTTCTCTGATTACTGTGGCTAAAACTTTGCACCTGTTGAATATTAATAGTGAGAGTGGGCAACCTTGTCTTGTTCTTGATCTAGGAGGAAATGGTCTCAGTTTTTCATCATTGAGGACGATGTTGCTTGTGGGTTTGTCATATATGGCCTTTGTTATGTTGAGGTAAGTTCCCTCTATGCCTACTTTCTGGAGGGTTTTTATCATAAATGGTGTTGAATTGTGTCAGAAGCTTGCTCTGCATCTATTGACATGATCATATGGTTTTTCTCCTTCAATTTGTTAATATGTGCATCACTTTAATTTTCGTATACTGAAGAATCCTGGTATTCCTGAGATAAACCCCACTTGATCATGGTGTATGATCCTTTTAATGTGCTGTTGATTCTGTTTGCTAGTATTTTGTTGAGGAGTTTTGCATCTATGTTCATCAGTGATATTGACCTGTAGTTTTCTTTCTCATGGCATCTTTGTCTGGTTTTCGTATCAGGGTGTTTTTGGCCTCCTAGAAGGAGTTTGGGAGTATTCCTCTCTTCTATATTTTGGAAGAGTTTGAGAAGGATAGATGTTAAGTTTCACTAAATGTATGATAGAATTTGCCTTTGAAGCTATCTGATCCTGGGCTTTTGTTTGTTGAAAGATTTTTAATCACAGTCTCAATTTTAGTGCTTGTGATTGGTCTGTTTATATTTTCTATTTCTTCCTGGTTCAATCTTGTAAGTTTGTGCTTTTCTAAGAATTTGTCCATGTTTTCCCTATTGTCCATTTTATTGGCATATAATTACTTGTAGTAATCTCTCATTATCCTTTGTATTTCTGCAGTGTCAGTTTTTACTTCTCCTTTTTCATTTCTAATTCTATTGATATGAGTCTTCTGCCTGTTTTTCTTGATGAGTCTGGCTGATGGTTTATCAATTTTGTTTATCTTCTCAAAGAACAAGCTTTTAGTTTTTTTGATCTTTGTAATTTGTTTCCTTCATTTCTGTTTCATTTATTTCTGATCTGCTCTTTATGATTTCTTTCCTTTTGCTAACTTCAGGATTTTATTGTTCTTCTTTCTCTATTTGCTTTAGGTGGAAGGCTAGGTTGTCTATTTGAGATGTTTCTTGTTTCTTGATGTAGGATTGTATTGCTATAAACTTCCCTCTTAGAACTGCTTTTGCTGCATCCCATAGGTTTTGGGTTGTTGTGTTTTCATTGTCATTTGTTTCTAGGCATCTTTTGATTTCCTCTTTATTTCTTCAGTGATCTCTTGGTTATTTATTAGCTTATTGTTTAGCCTCCATGTTTTTGTATTTTTTACAGATTTTTTCCTGTAATTGTATCTAGTCCCATAGCATTGTGGTAGGAAAACATACTTGATATGATTTCAGTTTTCTTAAATTTTCAAAGGCTTGATTTCTGACCCGACATGGTCATCTATCCTGGAGAATGTTCCATGAGCACTTGAGAAGAAAGTGTATTCTGTTGTTTTTAGATGGAATGTCCTATAAATATCAATTAAGTTCATCTTGTTTAATGTGTCATTTAAAGCTTGTGTTTCCTTATTTATTTTCATTTTGGATGATCTGTCCATTGGTGAAAGTGGGGTATTAAAGTCTCCTACTATGATTGTATTACTGTCAGTTTCCCTTTATGGCTGTTAGCATTTGCCTTATGTATTTAGCTGGTCATATGCTGGGTGCATAAATATTTACAAGTGTGATATCTTCATCTTGGATTGATCCCTTGATCATTATGTAGTGTCCTTCTTTGTCTCTTGTAATAGTCTTTATTTTAAATCTATTTTGTCTGATATGAGAATTGGTACTCCACCTTTCTTTGATTTCCTTTAGCATGGAATATCTTTTTCCATCCCCTCACTATCAGTGTGTATGTGTCCCTAGGTCTCAAGTGGGTGTATTGTAGGCAGAATATATATGGGTCTTTTTTTTATATCCATCCAGCCAGTCTATGTCTTTTGCTTGGAGCATTTAATCCATTTACAGTTAAGGTAGTTATAGATATGTATATTCCTATTACCATTTTCTTTATTGTTTTGGGTTTGTTATTGTAAGTCTTTAAATTCTCTTGTGTTTCCTCTCTAGAGGAGTTCATTTAGCATTTGTTGTAGAGTTGGTTTGGTGGTGCTGAATTCTCTTAGCTTTTCCTTGTCTGTAAAGGTTTTTATTTCCCCATCAAATGTGAATGAGATCCTTGCTGTGTATAGTAATCTTGGTTGTAGCTTGTTCCCTTTCCTCACTTTAAATGTGTCCTGTCACTCTCTTCTGGCTTGCAGAGTTTCTGCTGAAAGATTAACTGTTAACCGTATGAGGATTCCTTGTATGTTATTTGTAGTTTTTCCCTTGGTGCTTTTGCTATTTTCTCTTTGTGTTTAATTTTTGATAGTTTGATTAATATGTGTCTTGGCATGTTTCTCCTTGGATTTATCCTGTATGGTACTCTCTGTGCTTCCCGGACTTGATTGACTCTTTCCTTTCCCATATTAGGGAAGTTTTAACTATAATCTCTTCAAATATTTTCTCAGTTCCTTTCGTTTTTTCTCTTCTTCTGGGACCCCTGTAATTCAAATGTTAGTGTGTTTAATGTAGTCCTAGAAGTCTCTGAGACTGTAGTTAATTCTTTTCCTTCTTATTTCTTCATTCTGCTCTGTGGTAGTTATTTCCACTATTTTATCTTCCAGGTCACTTATCTGTTCATCTGCCTCAGTCATTCTGCTATTGAGTCCTTCTAGAGAATTTTTAATTTCTTTTATTGTGTTGTTCATTATTGTTTGTTTGCTCTTTAGTTCTTCTATGTCCTTGTTAAAAGTTTCTTGTATTTTCTTCATTCTATTTCCAAGATTTTGATCATCTTTACTATCATTACTCTGAATTCTTTGTCAGGTAGACTGCCTATTTATTCTTCATTTGTTTAGTGTGATGGGTTTTTACCTTGCTCTTTCATCTGCTGTGTGTTTCTTACTCATCTCATTTTGCTTAACTTACTGTGTTTGGGGTCTCCTTTTCACAGGCTGCAGGTTCGTAGTTCCCATTGTTTTTGGTGTCTGCCCCCAGTGGCTACGGTTGGTTCAGTAAGTTGTGTTGGTTTCCTGGTTGAGGGGACTGGTGCCTGTGTTCTGGTGGATGAGGCTGGATCTTGTCTTTCTGTTGGGCCAGACTGCATCCTGTGGTGTGTTTTGGGGTGCCTGTGACCTTATTATGATTTTAGGCAGCCTCTCTGTTAATGGGTGTGGTTGTGCTCCTGTCTTGCTAGTTGTTTGGTATAGGGCGTCCAGCACTATAGCTTGCTGGTCGTTGAGTGGAGCTGTGTCTTTAGGTTGAGATGGAGATCTCTGGAGACCTTTTGCCATTTGACATTTCATAGAGTCAGGAGGTCTCTGGCCGACCAATGTCCTGAACTCAGCTCTCCCACCTCAGAGGCACAGGCCTGATAGGGTGTCCAGCACTATAGCTTGCTGGTCGTTGAGTGGAGCTGTGTCTTTAGGTTGAGATGGAGATCTCTGGAGACCTTTTGCCATTTGACATTTCATAGAGTCAGGAGGTCTCTGGCCGACCAATGTCCTGAACTCAGCTCTCCCACCTCAGAGGCACAGGCCTGACACCTGGCTGGAGCCCCAAGACACTGTCAGCCACATGGCTCAGAAGGAAAGGTAGAAAAAAAGAAAGAAAGAAAGAAAAAAAAGTTAAAATAAACTTATTAAAATAAAAATTAAAAAAATTATTAAAAAGAAAAAAAAGAAAAGAAAGAGAGAAAGAAAGAAGAGTGCAACCAAACCAGTAAACAAATCCACCAATGATAACAAGAGCTAAAAAATTTACTAAAGTGAAAAAGACAAACAAAAAACAGATGACAGCACCCTAGGACAAATGCTAATGCAAAGCTATACAGACAAAATCCCACAAAGAAGCAGACACATACACACTCACAAAAAATAGAAAAAGGAAAAAAATGTATATATCTATATACATAAAAAAAGGAAGAGAGCAACCAAATCAATAAAGAAATCTACCAATGATAATAAACTCTAAATACTAAACTAAGATGACAAACATAAAACCAGAATAAATTACATGCAGAAAGCAAACCCCAAGCCTACAATTGCTCTCAGAGTCCACTGTCTTGATTTTGGGATGATTCGTTGTCTATTCAGGTATTCCAGAGGTACAGGGTACATTAAGTTGATTGTGAAAATTTAATCCACTGCTGCTGAGGCTGCTGGAAGAAATGTCCCTTTCTCTTCTTTGTTTGCACAGCTCCTGTGGTTCAGCTTTGGATTTGGCCCCGCCTCTGCATGTAGGTCACCTGAGGGTGTCCGTTCTCACCCAGACAGGACGCATTTAAAGGAGCAGCTCATTAGGGGCCTCTGGGTCATACACGGCCTGGGGGGAGGGAGGGGCACGGAATGCAGGGCTAGCCTGCTGTGGCACAGGCCAGTGTGACATTTCAGCAGCCTGAGGTGCACTGTGTGTTCTCCCAGGGAAGTTGTCTCTGGATCACAGAACCCTGACGGTGGCGGGCTGCACAGGCTCCCAGGAGGGGTGGTGTAGATAGTGACCTGTGTTTGCACACAGGCTTCTTGGTGGCTGCAGCAGCAGCCTTAGCATTTCATGCCTGTCTCTCATGTCTGTACTTGTAGCCGCAGCTCCCCTCTGTCTCTGGAGCTAGTTTAGGCAGTGCTCTGAATCTCCTCTCCTCATGCACCCTGAAACAGTGGTCTCTTGCCTCTTAGGCAGTTCCAGACTTTTTCCCAGACTCTCTCCTGGCTACGTGTGGTGTACTAGCCCCCTTCAGGCTGTGTTCATGCAGCCAACCCCAGTCCTCTCCCTGGGATCTGACCTCCGAAGCCAGATCCCCAGCTCCCAGCCCCCACCTGCCCTGGCAGGTGAGCAGACAAGCCTCTCAGGCTGGTGAGTGCTGGTCAGCACCGATCCTTTGTGCAAGAATTTCTCCACTTTGCCCTCTGTACCCCTGTTGCTGCACTCTCCTCTGTGGCTCTGAAGCTTCCCTTCCACCACCCCCTATCTCCACCAGTGAAGGGGCTTCCTGGTGTGTGGAAATTATTCCTCCTTCACAGCTTCCTCCCAGAGGTGCAGGTCCCATCCCTATTCTTTTGTCTCTGTTTTTTCTTTTTCTTTTGCCCTACCCACGTATGTGGGCAGTTTCTTGCCTTTTGGGAAGGCTGAGGTCTTCTGCCAGCATTCAGTAGGTGTTCTGTAGGATTTATTCCACATTTAGATGTATTTCTGATGTATTTGTGGGAAGAAAAGTGATCTCCATCTCTTACTCCTCAGCCATCTTGAAGGTCTCCCCTTAATGTATATTTTTAAATACAAGTTAACTATTTAGGCAAGCAGTTAAGATGTCATCAAAATTAACCTTAAATTAACAAAGAATCAACAAATACAATGAATGCCTAATCAATGATTTGAAGAAACCCATTGTTTCTTTCTAAAACTAACAGTTATCTTAGATACTTAAAATAAGTATGTCAAATGAGAATAACAAAAGAATAGTGTGTATCAAGAGCTGAATTCCCACTCCGCTAAGGTACCTTCAAACAATACCAAATCCACTATTTGTGCAGAGGTCTGTGGATGTGTGAGAAAGCCACAAACTGAACTAGTAGATTAACTGTGGGAAAATATCTCACATCCAATAACCATCTGTAAATTCAATCTCATCATTGACTATAGCTTGAGACATAAGAGAATTGAATTACAAAATGAGGGTGAATCACTTTATAGCAAGTTGTGACACTTAAAGAATAGGACAAGATGTTATATTACAACTTTTATTAAATTACTGGGTAACTGCAGTGCCTTATATGTAAGTTTTCATTAGAAGTGTTTTTGTAGACTCTTAGTATCAAATACAAGGGCTCACATTAAACTTATTGCCTAAAATAAATAGTTAAGTAATTTCTTTTTTTTTTTTTCTTTTCCTGCCTAGATGTATCCTTTGGTCAGGGCCCTTTGAAAAGCATACAGATAACTCACTACATTCTTATTACATTATATTATATTCCCTCTGGATTTTTCAGGTATATAACAAGTCTGTTGAATCAATAAATCTATTTAGATTTTTCAGACAGTATTTATTAGTCTTTAAGTTTGAGGCCTCTGGAGTTAACATATGTGATTTTGAAGCCAACGTTTACTACTTGAATGAACATGAGAAAGTCATTTAATATTTTTAAGCTTCAATTTTTCTCTGCCTCAAATGTTATTGCAAGTATTAAATGAGATAAATATCCTAAACAATTAGCATAGCAGCCAGCACAAAACTAATGCTAGTTACCATGAAATCATTAGGGCCAAGCAGCCTCTGAACAACAGAGCAGTGGTCCCCACTGTGTGGACTCTGACCCTCAAGGAGCTAATTTGTGCCAGGGTATCCAAGAAGCTATCTCTTCAAAAATATATATTTATATGTTCATGTATATTGTAACTTTTTTAGTATAAATGCTTACTCATTAATGAAATACAAATTAATTTAAAAGCACTGCTGTTTCCATAGCAAATGTATGTCATTTTTTATATCTTCAAGCAACTGACACTAATATGTACAATGACTGGTCGCTGAGGTTTGATAATTATTTTGGATGTTGTGCAAGACCTCTTTCCATTTGCCTTCCCACTTCCACCCTTCTCTCCTGCCTGCTCTATACCAGGGATACTAATGGCAACTCCATCTACTCAGTTTCTTGTCTTTGCCTCCCAATGGGTTCAGTCAATGGGAACAAAGTGAGGTCGGGGTATTAACTCCTGAGATTCCTCTTTGTGGGCTGGCCTCCACTACCATTCTGTTTCAAAGGAGAGGCCTCTTTCTCTGTCAGAAGGGCTCTCTGACAGCTTTCTATCTTCCTTCCATTCCTAGTTTTTGGTGATAAACACATTGCCCCAGGGATACTAGCCCTGCGCACTACATTTTCCCTTGTGGTTTCCTTATACTCTGAAAAGAGTTCCATTATTAAACTCTCTTCAAATTATCCTACTTTAAGAGTCTCATTTTTCACCTGCTGTGTAGACCCTGACAATTACAGATATTCCAAGAGAGTCTTCATTCTAGAAAACTTTGGGAACTACTGCCTTATATACGAGACGGACCTTTATCTTTCCTCCCCTAGCACATTCCTCCATTAACTTAGAGAAGAGAGGATTATTTTCCAGGTTGTGTGAGTCACACACCTGATACATGCTTCAGGGGAAGTGAAACCTTCCTTTTTGATATTTGCCTATTACAAATCTGCAGTTAGAAATTTAAATTGGAAAATTACAAATTCTTAATATTTCACATCCAAGTTAAAATCCTGTAAGAATCAAAGATCAGAATTGGTCTTTTGACTTTCATTTGCAGTATTACTATTTGTCTCTAAGTACATGAAAGTCACTTTTTTCTACGTTTATGATATGGATTGGTGTAGAGTCTTGCATTGAAAAGAAACAATTTGTTGGTAAAGACTTGAGAATTTATGTGATTTTAGAAGATTGATCTCTGAAAATGTTAATGACTTTGAGCAGTACATAAAAAAATAGAATATCAGAACATGAACAGAATTTAATATTTGGTCCAATTAAAGGTGTTGATCACAGGATGTAACTTGTCATAAGCCAAAGACTGCCTTGCAATTTGAAAGTTGCATAATAAGCTCATCAATCTATTTCTTTACTTTTTCTCCTCATAGACACAGAGCAAGAGAAAAAGATGGTCAGAGACACCTCATATCATTGTCATCTTTACCAGTCCTTAATGTGTCATTTAGTTGAGCTGCCTCCTAAGGAATTTTTAGTAAAGTCCCTTTTCTGATCCATTTGAAATTTTCCACAACTATCAACACCTTACAAGACAACTGGGGATTAATTAAAGTTGTTATAGTTTCTGAACTCTAGGTGAACCTTTGTAGGGTTGTTACCTTGTGTACTTCCTTTAGACTCTCTATTAAAGATGAAATAATTATTCCATTTAGGCACCTGCCAGATCCTACCTTATAATTTCCACAAATTCTGTATTCACTTGTGCTGACACACTAGTCATTTAAAGACCCTTTTATCTAACCTTTTTCCTTTTATCTCAGTTCTGCCAAGTTACACAAAACCTATTTTTTTACCTTCAAGTTTCTAAATCAGCATTTCTTCTGATTTGACCACTTCAATGTCAAAATAATACTCACATTGTTTGTAAGTGACGGAGAATTTTTATGTTCACATATTTCTCTTTATTTCACTTCTTTAAAAGCCTTCTCCATTTCCCTCCATATGTCCAAATAATACTTTAAAAAGTCCAATTAAAGAACCACCACTTGAAAAAAAAATTACATACTGATTCTTGTAGAAAATAAACTTTCTCTCACTTCTAATTCCTAATACTTGATTACTCTATAGTAGTTGTTTTACTTAATTTAAATATACATACAGTTTGCATATATGACTCCTCCACCAACAAAGTATTAGGAGAAAATGTTAAAATATATTTAAAAACTGAAAAATACATATTGTGACTGTATGGTGAGCATACTATCTGGCACAAGTAATCATTTAATAAGTGCTTATTTAACTAAACTGTTATTTTTATCTTCTGTTGTCATAGTGGGATCAATAGAAGTAATCTAAAAGTAGATATTTAATTCATTATATAATAAATTTTCTCAGTGTTTATCCATTTCTATTACAAACCAGTATTATATTTAAACATTTTTCCTCGCAGAGTTTTCTGAAATAATAGTGCTAACTTCATTCATTCAATAATGCATTCATTTATTTTTTATTCATTTATTCAATAAATATTGAGAACCTCTTGCCTGCCAGACAGTATCCTAGTATTGAGTATATGTTTTTACCAAAATAGGCATCTTATAATTATTATAATATAGAGTATTAGTATTATTAACTAATTTCATGACCTTCTTTCTTTATCCCTTCTGCTTTAGCACTAAGATACCTCAGAAATAAATATATATTTTGTCAGTAAAAATGATACATAAAATTCTGAATATTGTATTCTCTTTGAGTGATGAGACTCTTATTTTTTTATCCCCGTCATGTAGGTACATATTAGGTCTGACATTCATGCAGTCAATGATCATCTGTTCAGCACATACCCTATGAAAGCCTCAATGTTAGGTGCTGTGAGGGACATGAGGGTGTATCAGACTAGGATTCTGGGCAAGTTAAGGATGACAAGGGACATATACACAAATGATCCCAACACAAGGAAGAAAAAAAAAGTGCCGTAGAGAAATAAAGATATGATGCTGTTGGAATTCAGGGTAGAAACAGATTATTCATAAATACAGGATTAAGGAAAGACTTTCAGAAGAGTTGGTTTTTGAGGTGGGTTTAGGAGGATGGGAAGAATTTATTCACAGAAAATTGAATGGATAAGAAAGGGAAAAGAGACGGTAGCAGAGTGCATAGAAAATATACTTTTTTTTTTGTTTTTTTGCAGTACGCGGGCCTCTCACCGTTGTGGTCTCTCCTGCTGTGGAGCTGCAGGCTCCGGACGTGCAAGTTCAGTGGCCATGGCTCACGGGGCCAGCAGCTCCACGGCATGTGGGATCCTCCTGGACCGGGGCACAAACCCATGTCCCCCGCATCGACAGGCGGACTCTCAACAACTGCGCCACCAGGGAAGCCCCAAAAATATACTTTTACATATAAATTATACTTCATTAAATCAAGATAAAATGGGTTTTCCAGATTATTCTATATCACCATTAAATTTTATACATAATTATGTTCAATTATCCTAGTATTCACTTTTCAAATATTCAAGATAAGTTATTGTAATCCCCAATTTTTCCTTAGGGTGAATCAAACCCAATTAAATCTAACAGAATAAAGATGCAGAAGATTCCTCACTTTCAGAAAATTATTCCCAAATCTCTACAAATTGAATGTAACTCTAAAGCTACATCAAGAAATGATTTTACTCTATTCTAGCAGTGCTTGTAGAGTGTGATAATTGTGTTTCTTCCAAATAGTTTCGGAAGCAAGTTACAGAACCTTATTATCACTATTTTTATGCACTAATATATAATGATGAGATAGAAATTTGATTGAAAATATTAGCAAATGTTTTAAATACAGAGCCAATTTGCCTACAGTACTCTATTGGTGGCTGTGATGTGATGCAAAACTTTCCTGCATCCTAAGTAGCTGTGCTGTGTTCCAATATGTAACTGGAACAATTAAGAAAGCAGAAGCTCTTGGCTTATGATGTCTTTTTTATTTACCCTACTACAAAGTAATCAAAGACTCAAAATGTTCATTTCCATAATGATATCTTAATTTATGCTGAACTTTAAAGGTATCTGTTCACATGAGGTTTTTTTTTTTTTCTAATTGCCTAGGGTGGTTTCTCTAAATAGAATTCCCTTTCACCCCTTTCACTATGCTGTCCCTCAGGCCATGAAAAATTCACACTCATGCAATATGATGTGTAGATGTCCTACACTCCATAATGACCTTAAAGTGGTTTCTTTCTTTGCCAGTTCCCTTCTCCAAATATTACTTAATGCATTCAAATCTCTTTGGGTGCCAATAAGTTGATCAGTAAATGGTCAATGTTATGATTTTGTTTTTGTGACAATTAGTCCTATTGGTTTCTGAGAATCACATATAAGGGAGAATCATTTAACTAATTATCACATGGATTCCTTTCCTATGAAATGTGTAACTTATTTTCAGAAAACATATTTAGGCAATTTATTTTCCTAAAGATGTATTTGTTTACTCCAACTTTATTCATAATAGTAAAATATAGGAATAACTCAAATGTCCTTCAACTGGTGAATGAGGAAACTGTAATACATCCATACAATGAAATGCTACACCATAATAAAAAGGAACAGAATATTAATACTCTCAACAACATGAATAGATATGGAATGCATAAGAAGCTAGACTGAAAATGCTACTCTTTGTAATGTTTCTATTTATATGACATTCTAGAAAAGGCAAAACTGTAGTGACAGAAAGTGAATCATGGTTCCTAGGGCCTGGGGTGGAGAAAAAGTTGTCTCTAAAGAGCAATAAGGAAACATTTGGGGCTGATTAAATAGCCCTATATCATAATTTTGGTGGTGGTTACATGATAGTTTGTATTGGCCAAACTTATACAACTGTACCCTAAATGGGCAAATTTTACCATATGTAAATTATACTTCAATAAATCTAACTTTTAGAAAGTAAAAATTCATTAACATCACAAATTTTAGTCTATATAAGTTTATTCAATAATCTCTGAGATCCATCAAGAAAGGAAAGAAATTTTTTTTTTGCTTTTTTCATTTGTAATTCACTTTTATCTTTGATGATCCTCCCCAACCAGTTCCTTCATACCATATTTTATGAAAACATTTTGCTTTTATATAAAGATTGCAGGTGGTTTGAACTCAAAAGTGAGGAAGAAGGGCTTGGAGAAATATGACTTTTACAGACTGAATGTTTGTGTCCTCCCAAATTTCATATATTGATCTTGTAGTTCACTTTAAAAATTTTTTTTTATTTTCTACTGGAGTAGAGTTGACTAACAACATTGTGTTATTTTCAGGTGTACAGCAAAGTGATTCAGTTATACATATACTTATATCTATTCTTTTTCAAATTCTTTTCTCATTTAGGTTATTACAGAATATTAAGCAGAGTTCCCTGTGCTATATAGCCTTGTTGGTTATCCATATTAAATATAACAGTGTATACATGTCAACCCCAAAATCCCAATTTGTCCCTCCCACATGTCCCCACTGGTAACCATAAGTTCATTCTCTAAGTCTGTGAGTCTGTTTTTATTTTGTAAATAAGTTTGTTTGTATCACTTTTTTAAAATTTTTTAACACCTTTATTGGAGTATAATTGCTTTACAATGGTGTGTTAGTTTCTGCTCTATAACAAAGTGAATCAACTATACACATACACATGTTCCCATATCTCTTCCCTCTTGCATCTCCCTCCCTCCCACCCTCACTATCCTACCCTTCTAGGTGGTCACAAACCACCCAGGTGATCTCCCTGTGCTATGCCACTGCTTTCCACTAGCTATCTATTTTACGTTTGGTAGTGTATATATGTCCATGCCACTCTCTCACTTTGTCACAGCTTACCCTTCTCCCTCCCCATATCCTCAAGTCCATTCTCTAGTTGGTCTCTGTCTTTATTCCTGTCTTACCCCTAGGTTCTTCATGACCTTTCTCTCTCTCTCTTTTTTTTTTTTAGATTCCATATATACGTGTTAGCATATGCTATTTGTTTTTCTCTTTCTGACTTACTTCACCCTGTATGACAGACTCTAGGTCCATCCACCTCACTACAAATAACTCAATTTCATTTCTTTTTATGGCTGAGTAATATTCCATTGTATATATGTACCACATCTTCCTTATCCATTCATCTGATGATGGACACTTAGGTTGCTTCCATCTCCTGGCCAACAAACACATGAAAGAATGCTCAACATCATTAATCATTAGAGAAATGCAAATCAAAACTACAATGAGATATAATCTCACACCGGCCAGAATGGCCATCATCAAAAAATCTACAAACAATAAATGCTGGAGAGGGTGTGGAGAAAAGGGAGCACTCTTGCACTGCTGGTGGGAATGTAAATTGATACAGCCACTATGGAGAACAGTATGGAGATTCCTTAAAATCTACAAATAGAACTACCATACGACGAAGAAATCCCACTACTAGACATATACCCTGAGAAAACCATAATTCAAAAAGAGTCATGTACCAAAATGTTCGTTGCAGCTCTATTTACAGTAGCCAGGAGATATATCACTTTTTTTAGATTCTGCATATAAGTGGTATCATATGATATTTGTCTTTCTCTGTCTGACATACTTCACTTAGTATGATAATCTCCAGGTCTATCCATGTTGATGCAAATGACATTATTTCATTCTTTTTAACAGCTGAGTAATATTCCATTGTATATATGTACCATACTTCTTTATCCATTCATCTGTCATTGGACATTTAGGTTGATTCCATGTCTTGGTTATTGTAAACAGTGCTGCCATGAATATTGTGTTGCATGTATCCTTTCAAACCATGGTTTTCTCTAGATATATGCCCAGGAGTGTTGCTAGATCATATGGTAGCTCTATTTTTAGTTTCTTAAGGAACTTCCATAATGTTCTCTATAGTGGCTTCACCAATTTACATTCCCACCACAAATGTAGGAGAGTTCCCTTTTCTCCACACCCTCTCCAGCATTTATTGTTTGTAGACTTTTTGATGATGGCCATTCTGACCTGTGTGAGGTGATACCTCATTGTAGTTTTGATATGCATTTCTCTAATAATTAGTGATGTTGAGCATCTTTTCATTTGCCTGTTGGCCATTTGTATGTCTTCTTTGGAGAAATGTCTATTTAGCTCTTCTGCCCATTTTTTAATTGGGTTGTTTGTTTTTTGATATTGAGCTGCATGAGCTGTTTGTAAATTTTGGAGATTAATCCCTTGTTGCTCACTTCGTTTGCAAATATTTTCTCCCATTCTGTGGGTTGTTGTTTCATTTTGTTTATGGTTTCTTTTGCTATGTAAAAGCTTTTAAGTTTCATTAGGTCCCATTTGTTTATTTTTATTTATATTTCCCTTACTCTAGGAAATAGATGGACAAAGATATTGCTGTGATTTATGTCATATGGTGGTCTGCCTATATTTTCCTCTAAGAGTTTTATAGTATCTGGTCTTACATTTATGTCTTTGATCCATTTTGAGTTTATTTTTTTGTATGGTGTTAAAGAATGTTCTAATTTCATTCTTTTACATGTAGCTGTCCAGTTTTCCCAGCACCATTTACCGAAGAGACTGTCTTTTCTCCATTTTCTCCATAGTCTTGCCTCCTTAGTTGTAGATTAATTGACCATAGGTGCATGGATTTATTTCTGGGCTTTCTATCCTGTTCTATTGATCTATGTTACTGTTTTTGTGCCAGTACTATCCTGTTTTGATGACTGTAGCTTTGTAGTATAATCTGAAGTCACACAACCTGATTCCTCCAGCTCAATTTTTCTTTCTCAAGATTGCTTTGGCTATTTGAGGTCTTTTGTGTCTCCATACAAATTTTAAGATTTTTTAAAATATTGATTCTTCCAATCCAAGAACATGGTATATCTTTCCATCTGTTTGTGTCATCATCAATTTCTTTCATCAGCCTCTTATAGCTTTCTGAGTACAGGTCTTTTGCCTCCTTTGGTAGGTTTATTCCTAGGCATTTTATTCTTTTTGATGCAATGATAAGTGGGATTGCTTCTTTAATTTCTTTTTCTGATCTTTCATTCTTAGTGTATAGAAATGCAACAGATTTCTGTGTATTAATTTTGTATCCTGCAACATTACCAAATTCATTGATGAGCTCTAGTAGTTTACTGGTAGCATCTTTAGGATTTTCTATATATCTGGTCATGTCATCTGCAAACAGTGACAGTTTTACTTCTTTTCCAGTTTGGATTCCCTTTATTTCCTTTTCTTCTCTGATTGCCAGGTCTAGGACTTCCAAAACTATGTTGAATAAAAGTGGTGAGAGTGGACATTCTTGTCCTGTTCCTGATCTTGGAGGAAATGCTTTCAGCTTTTCACCATTGAGTATGATGTTAGCTGTAGGTTGGTCATATATGGCCTTTATTATGTTGAGGTAGGTTCCATCTATGCCCACGTTCTGGAGAGTTATTATCATAAATCGATGTTGAATTTTGTCAAAAGCTTTTTCTGCATCTATTGAGATGATCATATGGTTTTTATTCCTTAATTTGTTAATATGGTGTATCACATTGATTGATTTGTATATACTGAAGATTCCTTGCATTCCTGGGATATATCCCACTTGATCATGGTGTATGATTCTTTTAATGTATTGTTGGATTCTGTTTGCTAGTATTTTGTAGAGGATTTTGGCATCTATGTCCATCAGTGATATTGGCCTGTAATTTTCTTTTTTTGTGGTGTCTTTGTCTGGTTTTGGTATCAGAGTGATGGTGGCCTCCAGAAAGAATTTGGGAGTGTTCCTTCCTCTGAGATTTTTTGGAATAGTTTCAGAAGGATGGGTGCTAACTGTTTTCTAAATGTTTGATAGAATTTGCCTGTGAAGCTGTCTGGTCCTGGACTTTTGTTTTTTGGAAAATTTTAAATCACAGTTAAGAAAGGAAAGGAATTCTTGATTCCATAATACGTTTTAAGAATTTTCTTCTTTTCAGAGCACCAATAACATTTCCCTATCATTTGTTTTAAAAATGAAAATTACGTTTCTGGGGAAAAAAATCCACATTGAACAAGTGCCTTGTTTTTATTGTTATCTTAATTATGAATTCACCAAAATAATCTCTAAAAATAAAAGTATTTTTATTAAATATAAGTTGTTCAATGAGTTGATTGGTTATGATAATCATCTAGTCTTAAAAGAACACACTACTATTTCATTATTAGCAATTGCAAGATTATTATATTTTACCTCTCATAGTCTAGTAAGCAACTGAATAATTCAGAAGGACAATGAATAAACCCAGTGCTAGAAACTTTCACATAATATAACTCATATTCAGATACAAGAAACAAAATATCAGAATTAGAAATCATCCTGAGATGGATGTGTTAAATAACGTATACCTTACCTTTGTGCTTGGGTGACATAGCTATTGTCATAAGTCTCATATGTCTGCTCATCGTATTCACCCCCATAGCCATCATCATAACCCTGAGGCAGAAAATGGTAGAAAGATGGATTAGCAATCAATTTAAGTAACTATGATCTGTTTTTGATTAATGAGATTTTATATAAGGTGACCTTAATTTAGTTTTTATGTGTGGTTCCTCTGCATCATATTTTACTAGATTAACATTTCCATACAACATTGAATAAAATTTCATCTCTCAGATTTTAATATTTGATAATTAAACTCAACATATCATTGAAGTAGCAATACCTACTCCTGGATTTATTTAGAATTTTGAGCAATACTAATGAAAACAATTTTAAAATTTCAAAATATATTTTTTTGAAAAACTATGAGTAGATAAGAATAATTATGATAACCTAATGGTGACACTAATCTATTTGTTACAACCCTACTGGGATTTTTTTCTTCCTTAATAATAATCATAATCATAATTAGGATTGTAAATAAAATCTGGATTCCTCAGTAAAGAAGATGTAGTAATTATTGTTTGAAAAAAAAGAAAGGGGAAAAAGTAAAGAAGAAAAGAAGGAAGGAAGAAAGAAAAGGGAAAAGGAAGGAAGAGAGGAAGGAAAAGGAAAAAGAACTGAAATAAAGACTTTTTACTTTGTTGTGCATTCTATGGCTTTTAAATCTCATGAGTAAAATTATGTTGTGTGGTGGTTTAATTATCTGACTAAATTCATGCTAACAAAGTTAATGCAGATTTGTGATTCTAGAATGTGCAAGCAAGCTAGCAAATATACACTCCAGTTATACATTGCTCTATGAGTGATTTAGTTTTATTTCCCTTGTGGTCATTGACTTTATTCTAAATCATAGCCATCCATCTTGATTACTCTCAACTTCTGAGAAAACTTTAGCTCTTCTGCTACTGAATCTTTGCTGCTGTATTGCTTTCCTTGGAATGTGCTTCCATCCCACCCTACCAATTCTATAACTCCATTTCAGTCTGGAGGCTTGCAAATCTCTCTCCTTGTTGTGTTCAGAAATTTAAACAGAAAAAAGTGCAGATGTGAAAGTTTCCACATTAATTTTGACTAAGACTTTTGAGTCCATTTAATCTGAAGACTAATATTTTTCATCAACTTAAGGAAGTTTTAAAAATATTACTTCTTTATTACTTCCACATCTGGTTTACCCATTATATAATGCTTTTTTGAGATTTTCTGTCTAACCTCATTTTCTTGTATTTTTCCATTAATAATTTCCATTTCATCATATTTTTTCTCTGCAGTATGGAACAGTTTCTCCATTTGATCTTTGAATGTTCTAATTAAGTTCCTATTGATTTTTTTCAAAAATAATCTAAAGTTATTTTTTATATATGAAAATATTGCATACAGATTATTTTTAAATAGTACTGAAAGGTTTATGTCCAAAAATCAGCAGCTACTTGTCTTGTCCCTCTCCAACTTCCAGTTCTCATTTAGCATTTTTATCTATTATTTTAGTAGTATTTAAGCATTTATTTTTGTGTTATTAAGTAATATGTTTAAATTTATGTTGTTTGATTTATGAATTTTGGTTGTCTTTCTATTGACTGGCCATTCATGTTGTGAAGGATTTAGTTCTATTGTAGACTCCTCCCAATATGTCTCCCTATAACTGTCTTCCTAATTTAGTTTCATCATAATTTTTCATTAACTAGTAAATGTCTACCTTGTTACTGAGTAATAAATAATTATTATTCATAAATGATCCAAATAGATTAGTATAATTCTGTTTTATTTTCATATATTTTTGTTTCTCCTAAAGTTAGTAATTGCTCATTCACTTTACTATTTTCTTGGTTTTGTATATTAGAATCATTTGTCTTCTATTGTACCAATAGTTATCCTAATCTAGCAATAATATTTCCAAATATTCCAAAACATCAGATAATCTCTCACTTCCTTTTGTGCTTCATAGAGACCAACTCCCACAGGACCAGATCATTGCACTGGTCTAGACTGCTGAACTCCTAGGCCTGAAGGCAGCGTAGTTTTTCTCAAACCTCCTACGTACCACTGTTTGTGTGGAATTCCCTTTTACCAAATTCCATCTTCTGCTTTTTCTCATTTCTTCCTGAAACATCTCTTCCAGTAAACTCTATTAAGAGATCTATTGGAGAGAATATTTACATTCTCTCTCTCCTCTTTAGCTTCACTCTCCCTCCATACCTAGCTTTTATATTTTACTTTTTTGGGTGAAGAATTTAAATTATACAGAAAAGTTAAATAATAGTACAATGAATTCATCTACTCTTCATCTAGATATGCCAATTTTGTCCCACCTACATTATCTCACTATATATATGTATGTATAAATATATGTGTGTGTGTATGTATATATATTCTAAGCCGTGTGTAAGTCTGCTCCAGAAATATATTTCATCACTAAATAGCTCAGTTTGCATCTCCTGAGTATAAGGATATGCTCCTACATAGATACAATATTATTACTCCCTCAAAAGAGTTCACAATAATTTTATAATATCATTTACTGTGAAGTCCATAGTTAAAGTTCTGTTAATGTCAAAAACAGGACTTTTATAGCTATTTTTTAAAAATTATTTTATTTATTTATTTTTGACCATGTTGGGTCTTCGTTGCTGCATGCTGGCTTTCTCTGGTTGTGGTGAGTGGGGGCTACTCTTGATTGCGGTGCATGGACTTCTCACTGTGGTGGCTTCTCTTGTTGCGGAGCATGGGCTCTAGGTGGTTGTGGCATGCGGGCTCCATAGTTGTGGCTCACGGCCTCTAGAGCACAGGCTCAGTAGTTTCAGCAAAGGGCTTCATTGCTCCGTGGTATGTGGGATCTTCCTGGACCAGGGCTCGAATCCATGTCCCCTGCATTGGCAGGCGGATTCTTAACCACTGAGCCACCAGAGAAGCCCCTATTCTTTTAAAATCAAAATCCAATCAAGATTCATGAATTGCATTTAATCATTATATCTGTTTAGTCTTTTCGGAACTAGCATAGTCTTCCAGCCTTTTATTGCTTTTCATTACACTAACTTTTTGTGTAGTCTGGATCAGTCTTTTTGCAGAGTGTCCCACATTCTGAATTTGTCTGATTATTCTCATAATTACATTCCCACTGAATAGTTTTGAAAGAACACTACATATATGATATTGTGTTGAACATTTACAAATTTTAAAATTCTAGTTCCACATGACTGATTGGTTGAGTATAAAAGTTTAGGCTGAAAATTATTTTCAATCAAAATTTTGAGGGCTTTGATTCAATGTTTTCTATCATTACATACCTGTGGTCTTGAGAATTCCTGCTACTTGTATGTGACCTAGTTTTGTTTTGTCTCATTTTATTTTTTCCATTTCTAGATGTTTTACATTTTTCCTCTGATGTTTTGAAATTTCCCAATGCTGTGCCCATGTGTGTGCATTTCCTTTTATTCCTTGTGCTGGGTACTTAATAAGCTCTCTCCATCTGGAAGCTTATACTCTCCAGTTCTGGGAAGTGCTTCATTTTTCTTCTCACTTTCTAGAACTCTCACTAGTGAGATGTTGGATCTTCTGGATTGGTGCATTAATTTTATCTTTATGTCCTAAAGATATGTGATATCTCTTATTTTTTATTTTACTAATGGGAGAATTCTATAAATTCATCTTCCAACCATTCTATAAAATATCCACACATATGTTCTAATAACTATTAGGGTGTGGAGAAGAGATTTCCTTGTATCAGCATCCTATTCTCATCCCAAGGTCTCATCTCTTCTCGGGTAGCATAAGAGTTAACATCACAATTAGAATTCTCAATGCTGCAACTGGCAGTGCCTGTTCCCAGCTCTCTTTCCTGGGTGTCCACCTGGGTCTGTAACTGGGGGATTAATGATATTTGCCATACGTGTCTCTTTTCTAACACCCAGGCTATTGTTCTTCTGCCAAGTTTGTAAAAATTTAGCTTCATTCATCTCCACGTCCTACTCAGGACTCAAGAGCTCTAACTTCCAACAGGAGGCAGGCAAGTTTTGTTTTGTCTTGTTCCTTTTTTTTTTTTTTTCTGTGTTTGTGTTCTATAGCAAAGGGATAGAATAGCCATGGAGTGGCAGGTGCAGGTCTTTGAGGCCTTCAGCCTCCTGAATTCCCTTCCTTTCTCCTATTTCTATCTGTTAAAATGCTACTGATTTCTAAAGGCCATTTACATTACATGATTTCAGGAAGATTTTCCTGCTTCTGCCAAGCATAAGGTAACCCTCTGCCCTCTGAATTTAATAGCCTGTTGTTTTCTTCTCACTGCTACACAGAATGTCTAAACATATACAATATTTATTTTTCTATAATTTTCTCTTTTTAAATGTATGCTCCTGAAAAGCAAGTTAGTGCCTTTTTGGTGCCTTGTGGTACTTAGCATAGTGTATTCTATAGAGTATTCATTCAATAAATATGTATTGAATTGTTAAATTAGTACAAAGGAGACTATTCTCATCCACTGTAGATATGGATTGACTCAAATCAATCACCACTAAAAGGGGAATATTACAAATGATGAGTAGAGAGTAGTATTATCTCTATTTATGAAGAATAGATTTACCGTTTGGTCTGTGGAAGACTATTACATTTTCTTTCCTCATTTACACTTTCACTTTTTAAAATATTAACACAGAAAATCCACAGAATAGATAGAAATCTTTCCTGACAACCCACAATTTCCTAAAGCATATAGTGAAGTTGTCCATAAATACTTGTACTTTTGTAAAAGAGAAAGTAAATGTGGATACTTATCCTTATCTATTATTGTTTTCTACAATTTGATGTAAATATTTATGTGGTTTTCTTAGGAAAGGTAAAAATATAGATCATGCTGGTGATGTTCTAAGGTAAATCACTAAAATAGATATGCTTCCAAAAGGACCAGTCAGTATCTGCCAGAGATTCAAATTAAATAAGGGTATTCAACTAAAATATCAAAACATAAAAGATCAAAAATTCTAAAAATTTTTTCCCACTATTGCTCCATTGTTTCTGCTGTTTCTTTTGAAGAAATTACTGGGATATTATGTCCCAGCCTATTAACACATTTGTACTAATAAATTAAGACTATTTTAGAAGTTACTTATCCTATCACAGTCTCAAAGTAGAATTTCCTAAAGAATAAAGGGTACATCTGATGTCTCAGTAAAGGAAAAACTTCCCTCTACAACTAAAAGTTTTAACTCTATTTCCTTCTAGCTGAAGAGAGATGATTTGGCATCTCTCACAAAAAAGAATATGCTCAAGGAGATAAGATTCATTTCTTTTGGGGACATGAAGAATATCCCTTTTACCTAGAATTTCTTCATATTTATGAAGTTATAAATTCTTTAGTTTTCTATATTTGAGCCAAATAAAAGCAGATCCTCATTGGATTTTTTAGGAAACACAATCTTGGCTATTTTCCAGATCTTCACCAGGTCCTGTGCAATTTACATAAGGTACAATACAAAATGTAGACCTGACATGAAGGCGTGAGAAATAATGAAAGAAGAGGACAAGTTCTCTGCAGTGTCCTGTGAATTTTAGATCACTTTATACATCTGAGTACTGGGCATAGCAACACACAGGATACATGCATATTACTATAAACACATGTTTTACAAATCCAGCCCATTTCAAATCTACTTTGGAAAATGTATTTCTTGGCAAAAATATGCCTACTAATTTTTTTAATTTAAGGAGGTGATTTTGATCTAAACATCCCTTCCTGAACAATAATTTCTGCACAAATTTTGAGTCTTCAAAAGTAAATAATATTGGCTCTACAATAAGCTTAAAATACTAGTAATTCAGCAGACTTTATAAATATTAACCACTGAATTATCTATTACTCCTAGCAATAGAGACAAAAGAAGAATAAGACATAATTCCTGTCTTTTAGACATTCTCAACCAGTGATGTTTGAAAAAATTGTATGCACGTGTATGTATGTGTGTGTGCATGTATGTTATTATAAATTTTAGTGACATAAAGCACAGTATTTACAAATAAAAACAAATACATTTAATTTATATTTAAATAAAATTTATATTTCATTTACATTAAAAATAAAATTTATTGCACTCAATTTAAAGATAAAATATAGAATTTATTGTAACTTCTGTACACATATAACTTCAGTGTGACTTGCTGTTTCTTGAAAAATTCACTATAAATTTTTATAATTCTGTTGTTACAATAACACCACTATAAATCACAGCACAGATAAGATAAATACTTGATTACTCTTTGATTAATCAGAGACAGCCCTGTATTGATGAACATGTATAAATCTGACATTAATGTCACTTGAAATTTTCATTTATGTTGACAAGCAAAATGAAAAGGAAACCTCAAATACACATGTCAGAACTTTACTCATTTGTCATTTTTGTGAGCAACTTTGTTCTGAATAGGACAATGGTTTTTACACACTAGAAGAATATTTCCTCAATTTCGTGTTCTGGTCACAATATAAAGGCTACAGACATAACAGACGTTTAAGTTAAATCTGCTTTATTAACATTTTCTCCATCGTTTTCTTGTCTACATAATCACTGTAACAAAAAATCAAGTCCTGGTTTTTAGCATTTGCCAATATCTGTGGTGTAAATACTCTTTCTATGGCTGATTTCAAGAGAGCAACATGATATACTTAAAAACAAATTTGGGAAGAGGTAAACAGTAGCACGCCATATATTATTTCTGCCATACAGAACAACAGATGTAACCTTAAGCATAGAGTTTAGTGAAACAATTAGATAATAATGAGTTTTTAAATATTAACCCTTTTTCTTTAATATAATTTATTTAATTTTAAGTTTATAAAATTTAATTTTTAATAATGGCTGTGTTTAACAACCAATTCATGAAATTCCTGGAAATTTTACAAAAGATCTTGTCAGCCAGCACAAGTCAGCTCTAGCACACCACTGCTCTCGGCTTACTAGAGGAGATCAACAGGTATATAAAAAATATTGAAATAGAAGTGGAAAGTGCTTCAATAGATTATATAATAGGGGCTCTGATATCACATTGGAAGGAATGCATAAATCTGTGTGGGGATTTTAGGTGGAAATTTTCAGGGAAGGACTTATTTGAGATGGTTATTTGTGGATAAATATATTTTCTAGAGGGACAAGTAGGTAGTGTCAGAGCATTCCAATTTCCAAGTGTGAATGCATGGCAACATGAAAGAAAACACTGTTTGGTGAACCACTAGCAGTTGGATCTAACTAAAACACAAATGACTAAGAAATGGTAGGCAGTTGGGCTAAAGAAGTAGGTAGGAGTCAGGTCTGAAGTGCTTCCTATGACACAGTAAGGATTTTATTTTTATCCTATAGGCAAGAAAGCCAAGGAAAGATATCAAGCTGTGGAATGACAATACCTAGATCTATCTGCATTTTGTAACATTCATTTGACTCTTAAAAAAATTCCAAGTCTTTTGGGACTAGGCTCCATTTTTCCCCTCTACTTTCTTGACTAGGTTAATCATAGTTACTATAAAACCCCTGGATGATAACTCCAATGTCTGAATCACTTGTGTCTTTATTTTTCCTCTTGGTTTCCTCATGCCTTAAAATTTTATTTACTGAATTCTTGATATTGTCTATGGAAATTTGTGAAGGGTTTTGTCTGATAATATTTTCTTCCAAAGAGGATTAAGTGTTCCCCTGGCAGGCAGTTAGGATAGCAGCAGATAACCTTGATGCCATGGAGAGATGGTTTTAGGTAATTGGATAGAGAAGTTTGAAGCTTAGGCAGTCTGGGCTAGAGATATAGCTCTGGAAGTGATCAACATAAAGATGGCAGTTGAAATTACAACCACTGTTCAGGGTGTCTACTGAGAAGAGAAATTTAGACTACACCATGCTCTACATGAAGCCAGTGTTATGAGAGCCCCCCTTCCCATGTTTATGTTTATCTCACTAGGAAATGAAGGCACAAGCTATTATAAATATGATCCTGTTTTCTTCAAGAAGATCCCACTTTAAAAAGAAAATCAATCTTGAATTTATAAAAAGATGATATTTCTCTAAAAGCCTGTTGTAAAATCCCCATGCCAGTATATGTTTTGGACATTAACCTGTAAGAATCTCTGGCTGTTTCTGGGTGTACATTACCACCCCATAGATACCAAATCAAAAATTGTTCCAAAAATGGAAAAATAAACAGAATATGTATTAAATTTCCTCTAGATACAGAGTTTTTCTAATCAACACGCATTTATGAAGTTTTTGAAGATTTCTTGTAACTAAGAGAATCATCACACAAAATAGTTCAGAACATTTCTTACCACATATTTTGGAAAATGCACGCTTCCAAAATGTTATGTTACTGAGAGTTTGGCTAACTGCTATTGTACTGGATTTACCTATATTAAAAGTTAAGTTGGATCATATAAGATTGCCATTTTTGTAGGTACAAAAAATATGTATTTGAATTGTAGTTAAACCTAATACTAACACTAGAAACTCTAAAACTGACATGTTTTTGTCAACTAAAGAGAAGCAAAAATATCCTGTGACGCTAATAAGTTATTGTGGCTTTCAGAAGAAAATCTTTTTTGAAATTTAAATAATATGAAATGTCATCCTGACTCTGCTTTGTGCCCACAGTTTCTTCAAAGACTTTTCAATTTAATAGGCCTTGGTGACAGGTTTAGAATTTGGTCATTATTTTCATTTTGGGTTTTATTTATGTAAAAGGTCAGTGGGTATTAAAAGAAAATAAATGAATATAATGTGGAATTTTCTAATAAAATTGAGAATTCAGCGGGTATTAAAAGAAAATAAATGAAAATAATGTGAAATTTTCTAATACAATTGAGAGGAAAAGAAAATAAAGTAGAACATGCAATCAAGAACCATAAAATATTCCAGAATTAAGTAATTTAATTATGAGGGTCAAGATCATAAATTTGTCACCAAACTCTAAAATTCTAGGCATAGAAGCAATTTGCAAATGCAGCCCTTTAATGTTATTGAATATAATTAACAGGTCACATGAGAACTTGACATTTAACTTTCTTTATGAAGTGTGGTTAATCCTTATAAGCCATATGTTCCTTTCTGTATGAGTTAAACCATAAAATGCATAGCATATCCACTTCATATATATTTCTTCTTACTACAAAAGCACTTCATGGTAATAATTCAAATTAAAAACCATATCGTGAAATATTAAAATAAAAACTATACATGAGGGCTTCCCTGGTGGCACAGTGGTTCAGAGTCCACCTGCCAATGCAGGGGATACGGGTTCGTGCCCCGGTCTGGGAAGATCCCACATGCCGCAGAGCGGCTGGGCAAGTGAGCCATGGCCGCTGAAGCTGCGTGTCCGGAGCCTGTGCTCCACAACGGGAGAGGCCACAACAGTGAGAGGCCCGCGTACCGCAAAAAAAACCCCCAAAAAACAAAAAAACTATACATGAAATGCCAATATTTTAATAGTCAATATTCTCTTAGGATGTAAATGATCAGTGTTTATGACACGTATCTGATTGATCATGGATTTTTATACTTTCTCATGTTTCTTTTCTTAAAGGTTTTATTTTTATATGAATATCTCCCTACATTTTTATCATACATTCTCTGCTTGATATATGGATGAGTTTCTTATAAAATAGAATGATTTTAAAAGTATCTCCCATCTCTTTTTTCCACTAAAAGAATAGCTTCCTATTATGGATCGCTGGCTTTTGTGGAACAGCGTGGCAATGGATAACCGCCCCCCCCACAAGCTTTTGTTACTGATGCAGCTTGCTCACTCTCTGTGGGAAATCATTATCTGTTCAAAACCATCCTAAGCCTGAATGTGTCCACACAGCGAATGGGGAAACACTACACCTAATAGTCTAGCTTTACAATGTGACAATACTTAATTTTCTGAAAGTTTTATATGGAAAACAATAAATCTCTAATAAATGGGGAATGTATTCCATTATAGCTTCATCTGCTATATGAGGTTGCAGATATGTGTTTTATATTGCTATTTTAGGCTACAAGAAACCAAAGCATGAAAAGTCGTTAACATCATCATAGCTATCTCATTCAACCTGTGCATGGCAGGGATAAATTAGAAAAACAAAACAAAACAAAATAAAAAAGAATCCAATAATTCAACTTCCCATAATGACTCCTGCCACACTTCTTGGTAATATTATTTTTGTTGCTGAAACAGGGATTTATAGTTTATGCAAGACTATGATGTCATGATGTATCTATTTAATATTTTTCAATATTTCTTTCCCAAAGTATCTTTAGTGACACTTTTCAGTTAGAAGGCAATTTAAGACTCCATCATTTACATTCATAAATAAAACAATTTTGGCATTTTGTTTTACATAATTATCATTTTCTAATAAATTATGCATCAGACAAATGCATATCAAAATGAAATAATAATTTCATATAAACCACTTGAGTAATCTTCATTCTTACAATGGTTTTTTTCCCTGTTATATAGTACCATATATAACAAAAATTCCTTTATTATCCTGAGAGGAAGGCATTTCTGATCTCTTTGCAATTTCTATGATTAGAAAATACTAAGATATGACAATGCCCTTTATTCATCTTTAACCGTTTGACTTACAAGTGAAAAACATGAGTTGTCTTTTAAAACTTGGTCCAGCACTGAGTCATGACAGCATTACTAATTTTATTTTTCTGTAACGTTTTGTTTCAGTAGTGCTTAGTTTCATGGAGAAAATGTAAGTATTCAAGTTAACTATGTCATTAATAACGATGTTAACATTGTTTTGTTAGGAACGGGGTCTCATTGCTAAATTAGGTTTAGTTCTGATTTTTAATATTCTTCTTTTCAAACTATTCTCTCCTACTCTAGTCAGGGCCTGCTTTATTTGTTTGTTTGTTTGTTTTCACATAGCTCAGGCTCTGCTGTGGGGCTGGTGACTCAGGGCTTCCTCCAAAACCAGCAGCCCTGGAGGCAGGCAGTATGAGCAGGGAGGGGCCCTTCATCTCTACCGCAACCACACAAGCTATAGTTTAAGTTTATATGAGATTTATTTGAAAAATTTAGTCTAAAAATATTACAAATGTGTTGGTGTACAGCATTCTGCATTATTAAACAATTTTACGTGTCCTATTATTAAAACTACCAAATGTAAGCTATTGAGGCCAGAAATATCAGTTTGCCATATAAAACCCCAAATTTCCATCAAAGGATAATTCAAATTGCCATATTATTCTATTAACTATTCATTTTCTCTGTGGTGATTCATTTCTTTCCAAATTTAATATTGTGTTGGCTTATAATGTTATAGCTCCTATTGTATTTCCTATGTGGAGGCTTCATACATACTAGGGCCGTGCAGTCCGATAGATCTTTCTGTGATGATGGAAGTTTCCATGCTCTGTGCTGTCACTGGTCAGACGTGGCTTTTGAGCACTTAAATGTGTTTAGGGTAACTGAGGAACTGAATTTTTAATTTAATTTAATTGATTTAAATTTAAATTTAAGTAGCCACATGTGGCTGTTGGCTACATGGATGCTGAAGCACTCGTGAATAAACATATATGAAATACTCAGCTGTCCAGAAATTTTTTTACATGTCTTTTTTTTCAGTTTGAGACAGGCTGGGACCTGGGGCCCTTTGTTTGCACCTGGACAAACCCCTCCTCAAGCAACAAAATACAAAGAAACTGTATGGGACTAAAAATAACTGCATGCATGTGCAGTTGGGGCAAATTATGGACAAAAAGACACAAAATGACTAAAAATACTCAACTGCCACTTCTGAAGAGCCAGGAGAAAAAAAAAGGGTGTTGGGAGCAAAAGCAGGGTACTACACATGCCCCCTGCACACAACACCACCTAAGTGGTGGGAAAACCACCTAAGCCACCCCTCCAGCCCAACCCCTGGACATACCCCTACCCTCACCCCACATAAGGAACAAGCTCACTGCCCCGCCCAGCGAGTGAACAAGCAAGGGAACCTGTTGTTTTTTCTCACTTCCCCCTTCTGCAGGAGGGCCCCCAATAAAGCCTTGCCTGAATTTCTTGTCTGGCTTCTAGCCAATTTCTATTGATTGGGGAAGGCCAACAACGCTGGTTGGTATCAGATTTATGGCACCCAATGTGGGGCAGTTGTCCCCTTCTTGGGAGAGGATCTGGGTACCTCCAGGACCACCAAATACAGCTTCCCCATGGGTGACAAGTGGCCACCTGAACCTCTTGTTTCAGTGTCACTGGATTTGGTAAGTCTGCCTTCCTGGCCCCTGGGGACCTCAGTACCCTCATTCAGACAACACTTTCCCCTCCCCCTTGTCTTTTCCCTCTCCTGAAATCTCTCCACTTCTCATCTCTCTGTCCTCTCCTCTCTCTGTCCTTTCTTACCTCTGTCCCCCCCTTCTGAGAGACTGGACATTGACAGCTACAACCTCACTCCTCTCAGCTTGTGAGACCATGCTCCCTCTGGCCGGCAATGTCTCCCCTTGATAGGTGACAGATGTAGGAGAGGCATGTCTCACACCGTGCAGACCCTGGTCCAGCAACCTCTCCCTGACAGGAGATTTATGAGAATGATAGAGGGTTAAACCTCATATCATGAACTGGCTGGATGTCCTATCATCCCAGTATACTCACCTGTATTTTCCTGCTGTCTCTTTCCCTTTTTCAGTCTTTTCTGTCCCTCCCCCTCTTCCCCCTCCATGGATCCTTATGCCTGAAGTCTCTGCCAAAATTGTGGGCATGGTGGAGCATTTAAATCTTGAAATACAAATGCAGCGCACTTTCCCTGAGATTCCAGGCTTGGCTTACTTGGTGGGATTTTAAAGAACAAAAAAGAAAAGAAAGGAGTTTGCATTTTTCCCTCCTCTGCTTTTGCAGTGTAACTATTCTTTCTCCCTGAGCTCTAGGGTCTTGCATCTGTCTCTTCTGTCTTTGCAGTGTAACTATTCTGCCTAGCTCTCAGGAACTACCTGATTCATCTGTAGTCTCCCAGACCAAGGAAAAAAAGGGGCCATTTTAAATTCAAGTGGGAAACTATGAGGTCTCTGGTTCTGTCTGTCTTTATGGAAAAATTAACTTGTAAATGATCTGTATCTAATTGGCTTAAGGAAATGGAGTGCTTATACACATTCTCAGAAATATAAAGGAGGCTCACCAAAATACATTTTGGGTTAATGTGATCTGGGAAATATTCAATATCTAATTAATCTCTGGTATTAGAGATAGATTAAGCTTGTGGGTTTAATTAATGCAAACCTGTCTTTAGAGTCATCAACATTAAGTATAATACTTTTATTGTACCTACGGTTACTGAAAGTCAATAAGTGCATATTGTTTCAGTTATAAAATCTGTTAATATGGAAAATAACCTGATATGATTAAACTTTTAAGTAAATGTTACTGAGATAAGAGCATTTTGGTAAACTCTATAGGAATAATTATGTTTGGGAAACGTCCATTTAAATAGTCTCTCCAAATTTTGGTAACTTAAAACTAAATTAAGTTAAATGATAAGAATTCATTGAATATCCAGGCCATTTCAAAAAAGATAAAATATTGGGAACATTAATTGCTAAACAGGTCTAAATTTACCTACTTTTGTCTTCTTGTGAGAGAGAAACTAAAGCTGTTTGGTGTCACCTTGAGATGTTCTCTACCAATTTATAGAATGTTAATGTAAATGACAGTTCATGGTTGCTTAAGGAAAGTAGGAAGTGTGTTTTCAGAAAGAAATGTATGAGGAATGAAAATATATTTTGTTAATGGAAAAAGGGTGAGTTTGTTCCAAAGCTGGTTATTTCTGAATGGAAAGAATAAGGGACCTTCTGGCTACAGAAAGTTGCAGAAGGTTTGTGGAAGAGGAACATTGAGAACAGAATTTTGTATGTGGTCAGGACTTTCTAAGGTTGTATTAAATTTAATTAGGTAAATGGATTTTATTATGAGTAGGCTGATGCAGGACTGGATTTGGTTTCTCTCTCTCAATAGAAAACAAAGTTTTCCTGGAATGCTGTTTTTGATAACAGATTGTATGAGTTTCTGTGCCTTTAAGTGATCTGTATTTATTTTTGAAATCTTTTTTTTTTCACCTTAGTCTAGGAATAATTGTTTCACAGCCACCTATGATTCTATCTGACCAGGTGTTTGTAAAGCTTTTTGAAAATTTTGACAGACAACCCAAATATCAAATTCTAATTAAAGTTCTTTTGACCCCCCCAGCTAACTTTGGGGCACTTCAAAGGGCCTTTGGAGAATCCCAAAGAGAGATCCTATACTAATTGGGTTCATTTTGTATGTTAAATTACATGGGAAACATTGTCCAAATTCTCTGTTCCTTGTGTCAGATGGAATCATCAGGCTCTCCCCAATTTTTATCACAGCCGCCAAATAAATAGGAGATAGGGTTTTGGGTTCTTCTGCTGTCTAGTCTCTCACCTTACTCTATGCATAAAAAATCTCCTGTGGGAATACTCCTACCTCTAGGCCCTCATGTCCTGACCCCTATGGCATTTTCCATTGTGCCCAACTCCAATTCCTCCAGGAGTTCCTTTTTGCACTTCTAGGACCCCCTTCACTCTAGGCCTTGGCAGCCAATACCTCGTTACAGACTACCTATTGGGCTGGCCACTTCCAAGCAGCCCACATCCTAGGCTTCACAGATGCTCAATCTCGAGGAATACACCCCAACATAGGAAAAATTGTTATAGGACATAAGCTTTATGGACACCAGATCTCCATCAAAGAGAGTCCTGTCAATGCACTGGCACTGGTTCAAACATCCCCTATCAGGGCCCCCTTGTGTGAGGGACTGGGTCAACCAGAGATGTCTGGTTAGGCGATGGGAGAATAGAGGGCCCTTAAAATCCCATTAGGTAAGATGAGAATTTGGAGGACACTCTAATCCCCTTCTGACAAAAGCTTCCTAGTAAATGTCTCTGGGATCACAGACTTCATTTCTAGGAGTGCACTTGGTTGCAGGTTACTCAACATAGGAGGATCCACTTCTAAGCCAGAAGAAACACCTCTGGAATATATTCTTAAAAATTGGAAATTTTAAAAAATAGAAGGGCTGGAAAGGGAAAATTTTTAACTCTACTAACACTGCCTGGCCTTTATATAAGTTGGGGGATAGAGAAAAATGGCCTGAAAATGGGTCTCTAAATTACAATACCATCTTGCAATTGGATCTTTACTCTCATAAGATGGGAAAATGGACTGAGGTTCCCTATATCCAAGCCTTCACAGTCCTTTACCAAAACCCCACTCTATGAGGCTCCTATAATCAAAACCCAGGGTAATCAGAAAACACTCCCAACATTTTAGATGATCTCCTTCTAATCTTCCCCAATTTTCAGGGAGGGGGGAAATCAAGTTTCACCTGCTTCTCCAGAGCCACCTGATTCTCCAGAGCCACCTACTTCCCTGGAGGCACCTACTTCTTCAGATCTCTCTGATCAATCCCAAACTCTACCTCCCTATGTCCCTCTATACCCTCCCTTACCTTAGGAGGGAGAGACAGGTCTCTCCAGGGTAACTCATAGTGGAACTTCCTATCACCCAGGATCAGGAAAAATAGGCCCTCTTAGGGAAGTGGTGAATGGTGAAGGGGCAATTAGAGTACATGTGCCCTTCTCTTTAACTGATTTAGCCCAAAGCAGAAGAGACTGGACCAATTTTCTGAAGACTGTAGTATGTTTGCTGAAGGGTTTCAGGCCCTAACTCAGGCCTTTGATTTAACTTGGAAGGATGTCCAAATAGTCCTATCTACTTGTTGTAACCCTGAGGAAAAACAGATTTGTGGCAGCAGCCCAGGGGCACGGTAGCCAGCTTGCCAATCTCAACATTTTGTTAAGGGTGGAGACGCAGTCCCAAATCAGGAGCCCTGTTGTAATTATAATTCCCAGGATGGAACAGGAGGCAGGAAGCACATGATCCAATGTGTATTAGAAAGGATGAGAAAGTGTATCAAAAAGCCAAAGGGTAAAGGAGTGACCCAAGAAGAAAAAGAAAATCCAGCCCTCTTTCAGGGATGGCTTGTGCAGGCTTTTTGAAAATTTACTAACATTGAACCATCCACTCCCCAGGGTCAATCGCTGCTGGGAAAACATTTTATCAGCCAGTCTACCCCTGATATTAGGTGGAAACTCCAAAAAGTTACAAATAGGCTCATAAACCCCAATGGCCCAACTTCTAGAGGTGGCCTTTGGGGTATTTAATAATTGAGATCTAGCTGAGGAGGAAGAGAGAACCTGACATGAAAACAAGCAGGTCAGGGCTCAAGCTAAACTCATGGCCATAGATGTCAGCCATGCCTTGAAACCTCAGGACAACCCAAGGGGACCAAGGAAGTTTAACCGTCCACCTGGAGGTAAAGCCAGCAAGGGGGGATGCTTCAAATGTAAGTCAACTGGCCACTGGGCCCAAAAGTGCCAAAAAGAGCCCTCTGGCCCATGCCCAGTCTGCAAACTAACCGGTCTTTGGAAGTGGGAATGCCCTCTATCCTGAAGGGGAAGGGGGGCTTCCGATTCCAATATGACCATGTTGGATGACTGAGGTGGCTAGGGGATTCTGGTGGCTCCCCCTCATGAGATGTCTATGTCCATCAAGGAACCCTGCATGGTCCTTGACGTGGCAGGTAAAAAAACCATTTTTTTAATTGATATGGGAGCCACTTACTCTTTCCTGGTCTCTCATGCTGGGCCTCTTTTCTCCAAAATCTGTACTGTGACTGGTGTCAACAGAAAGCCTCTCACCCATTTCCTCACTGGGCCTCTCACTTGCCAATTTGAACAGCGTTTGATCTCACATGGCTTTTTGGTTGTGCATGAGTGTCCTACCCCACTACTGGGGAGAGACCTTCTGGGCTCTCTTGGAACCACATTACAATTAGGAGGCCCCAAGCAGTCCCTTTTCTTGACTCTGACCAAGACAAATCAGCTGGAAGAACAAGGGTCTATTCCCAACCATATTCTACACACAGTAAACCCGGCAGTTTGGGACAAAGGAATCCCTGGGAAGGCTATAAATGCCTAACCTGTAAAAATTAGCCTTAAGCCAGAAGTCACTTATCCTAACAAGAGACAGTACCCCATAAAGTTGGAAGCAAAAAAAGGTTGCAACCTCTCATAGATAAATTCTTAAAACATGGCCTCTTAGTGCCCTGTCAGTCTCCATGCAATAACCCCTATTCTGCCAGTTGTTAAGCCAAATGGGAAATATCGAATGGTACAAGACCATAAATCAGTAAATGATGCAGTGGTCCCTATACATACCCTTGTGGTCAGTCCTTATAATATATTAGTCCAGATTCCTGGAGATGCCAAAAGTTTTACTGTGCTTGACCTCAGGATGCCTTCTTTTGCATCCCAGTTCATCCCTCATCACAATATCTGTTTGCCTTTGGGTGGACTAACCCCTGCTATGGCCATATGCAACAATATACCTGGACGGTATTGCCCCCAAGGGTTTTAAGACAGCCCACACTTGTTCGTCCAGGCTCTAGGAAAAGAGCTAAGGGAAATACACCTAAAAGAAGGGCCATTCTACAATATGTAGACATATTAATATGTAGTCCCACCATGGAGGCCTCAGATCAGAATACCATTGAAGTCCTTAATTTCCTTGGGGCCCAGGGCTACAGTGCCTCCCAGAAAAACAAACAAATGAAAACAAAACACAAATCTCAAAACAATAAGTTATATATCTGGGATATATTATAAACCCTGGAAGTAGACAGTTATTGCCAGATAGAAAACAAGCTATATTAGGCCTAAGCTCCCCAAAGCCAAAAAATCTTTGTACTTTCTTAGGCATGGCAGGATTTTGCAGAATTTGGATTCCAGGATTCAAACTAATGGCTAAGCTTCTATACAAAGCCACTAAAGTCCCAAATACAGAACAATTACTTTGAACTGGAAAACAAGAAAAGGCTTTTAATAATATCAAATAGGCCCTCACCAGAGCTCCTGCTGTGGGTCTCTGCAATTTAAAAAAAAAAAGCCATTTGTGTTTTACATAGCTGAAGAACAGAGAACAGTTCTGGGGGTCCTTGTACAAAAACTAGGAGAAGTTCCTCAGCCTATAGTCTATTTTTCCAAACACCTAGATTCCGTGGCCTGAGGTTGGCCTGGCTGCCTCTGGGCAGTAGCTGCCACTGCTTTATTAGTGGAAGAAGCTAACAAGCTTACCTTTAAATAGTTGCTGGAAGTCCAGACCCCTCATCAAGTACAAGGAATTCAGAGATTAAAGGCCACCACTGGTTAACTGGAGGCTGCCTTAATAAGTACTAGGCTTTACTCCTTGACTGTCCAGAGATAACCCTCAAAACTTGCCACACCCTCAACCCAGCTATAGTAATGCCAGCAGAAAGCCCAGAACTAACACATTCTTGTCTTGAAGCCCTTTACCTGGTTTATGCCTGCAGGCCTGATCAAACAGACCAGGCCATAGAAAACACTGAGGAATAATAGCTTATTGATGGCAATTGTTTTGTTAAAGATGGAGTCAGGAGGGCAGGGTGTGTAATTGTGAGTGTTCATAGTGTTATGGAAGCAAAACCTTTGTCACCCAACACTTCAGCCTAGAAGGTTGAGCTAACAACCCTAACTTGAGCCTTAACCTTTGGGAAAGGAAAATTATAAATATATATACAGACTCAAAATATGCCTTCCTTGTTTTACATGCCCATGGAGCTGTCTGGAAAGAAAGAGGACCTTAAAATGCAAAAATTCCCCTTTAAAATATGGGGCTGAGATTTTACATCTCATAGAAGCGGCTCAAAAACCAGAACTAGTAGCAGTCATTCACTGCCATGTGCACCAAAAGGAAAATTCTCAAATTACCCAAGAGAACAACAGGGCAGATGGAGAGGAAAAGAAAGTAGCCCTGATGCACATACCATGTAGAAACCAACACTGACAAAATTCAACAACAAGCCACTGGCTTCAGCAGACAATTAACCACCAATCCCAATATGGGCAGGGAAATTGAAAACGGTTCTCTAGTTTGTTCTCTTTGAACCCACAAGGTTTAAAAAACTTTCTGACAGGAGGTTTTCATTTTCTTATTACCCTTTTCTTTTCAGTCATACTGATTTATGCCATATTTTTTCTAGTACTGCATTGTCTTCCCTACTGTTGTAAACTCGTGACTAAGACTTTTTGGTCCAAGAAGGAGACCTGGGACCAATAGGTCCAGACCTTTCATTCTGAAAATAGAGAAACATATTAAACTTTAACCCTGAGATTAACAAAAATATATACCCAAGCAGAATGGCTTCTTGGCAGGAGTAACATCGCCTCCCCTGTCTTGTCAACAGTTAAGGAAGCCCTCCCAAAGTTAACCTGGTTCCTTCCCTTTCTAGGCCCTTTAGTGGTTATTGTTGTTAGTCTATTTTTTTTTTTTTTTTGGCTGTGCAGCACAGCTTGTGGGATCTTAGTTCCCCAATCAAGGATCGAACCTGGGCTCCCTGCAGTGGAAGCATGGAGTCCTAACCACAGGACTGCCAGGGAGTCCCTTTAATGGCTATTGCTGTTCTTCTTCTTTCTAGCCATTATTTTTAACCTTTTTGTTGAGTTTGTGTCTTCTAGGCTCCAACAATTTGAAGTAAGGCTCGTGATGGCTCAAGGAATTCAGCCCATTCCGGCTGAGAGTGGCCTGGGTCCCTACAGGTCCTTGGGACAGTCAGCAAGCTACTTCTACACCTCTGGGGCAGGCTAGGGTCTGTAGCCCCTGTCCAGCAGGAAGAAGTGTCAGAAGAAGAGACCTTTAGCCCCTTGATCCTTAAGAATACGGGTGTAGAGTCTCTCGGGGGGAATGAGACAGGCTGGGACCTGGGACCCCTTGCTGCAGTGCTTACACCTGGACACACCTCTCCTCAAGCAACAAAACACAAAGAAACTGTATGGGACTAAAAATAACTGTGTCCATGTGCAGTTGGGACAAATTCTAGACAAAAGATACAAAGAGACCAAAAAACCCAACTGCCACTTTTGAAGAGCCTGGAGCAAAAGCAGGGGGTTGAGAGCAAAAGCAGGGTACAGCACATGCCCCCTGCACACAACACCACCTAAGGTGTGGGAAAACCACGTAAGCTACCCCTCTGGGCTGACCCCTGAACACATCCCTACCTTCACCCCATATAAGGAACAAGCTCACCCCCTCAGGGAGCAAGAAAGCAGGTGAATCTATTGTTTGTTGTCACTCCCCCTGATGCAGCAGGGGCCCCAATAAAGACTTGTCTGAATTTCTTATCTGACCTCTAGTCAATTTCTATTGATTGGGGAAGGCCAAGAACCCTGATTGGTATCAAGTTTCATAACTTAACCATAGATGGAGAAAAAAAAACAAAGGACTTAGATTTCATAAATAATGTCATTTTGAGAGCAAAAGGAATATGTATTTTGAATCTGCCATCCACTCCCCCTTTATCTTTGTCCCCTTGTGGAAATTACCATTGATTTTCTCTTTTGTGATTTTGAGTGATGTTGCTTTCCAATGAATGGGATGGACTGGGGGCCTGGAAGGCATTTTCTGTAGACTACTTCCCTGAGAGTATTTGAAAATACAATGAAGAAACCATTAATGTCACAATAAGCTTTAACAGTTCTGAGAAAATTCCAATATGCAAACATCCAAACAACAGTAATGAACAATGAAATTAGGTAAAATGAAAAATACTTCTTGACTCTGCACTTATCCTTCTTATTATCATTTTAAAGAATCAACAAAGGACCCATGTGCTGGAATCTTTGATGATTTAATAACTGCTATTTTAAAGTAGAATCTTATGTTGTCAGTTCTGCTCTATTCCTTATTGTTTTTTTTATAAACTAACAAGTGACCTCTGGGCTTTATGCTTAAGGAGGCTTTCAACACTCACAAAAATTGATCATGAAGAGTTATTTTAAGAATATACAAGATTGCTGTGTGGAAAGGGTAGAAGATGCCAGAAACATTTTATGTGTGATTTTATCCTTTGTTTTTTAAAGAACGACAACAATAAACAACATTATTGTCACAAGGAGTAGCTTAAATATAGGAAGAAGAAAAGAGGGACTTAAAAATGCCTCACAAGAGATGAAAGGCCAGTGTTTCAAAGTCTGTGGTATCCTTAAATCTGAGGTCAATGAATAAAGACTTGCTTTTGTTCCAGTGACAAATGCTAACAGAAATGAAAGAAGCAGAATAATGGTGGTGAGGCTTATACACAATCAGTCAATACAGAGAAGCACAAGGGGAACAAGCCACAGTCTACAGGTTCAGGCTCTTTCTGCTTGGATTTCCATTAACCTTCCTTGATTAAGACTCTTCTAGCATGCAGTACATTGTGGGCTTTGTCTTTCTGAACTTATGCTGTTCTTCACTGTCAGTTACACCATTCACCTTGCTAATCCACCAGTGGTATTCTGCTCACCATCTCTACCTCACCTCTTTGGAAAGCAATCAAGTGTTCCCAGACAAGTCCCTCTTGTGATTCTAGCTCTATTGCTCCTTTCTAAGCTGTTCATGTTTCGGTATTTCCCTCTCTCATATTTTCCTTGTTCACCAAAAGGTAACTGCATCTCTTCTTCTCATTTACGATAAAAAGAGGGAAAAAAAAAAAAAAAACTAAGAGGCAATAAATCGTCACAGGGATAGTCCAATTTGCCAAATGTTATAGTTCTTTCCAAGGTCAAATTCCTATGTTTCTGATTTTATCTTGAATAGCATTGCATATAAATTGTGTAATAATATGTCTGTATCAAGAACAAGGTAAACAATGATATTAATTATAATGATTTTGCTATTATAACCATATACAACCCAAAATATACAAATATATAATTTTACATATACATAGTATAGTAAACTAATTTTGAGTGACATATTCTGGGACCTGTGAAAACACTTTAAATAGATTATTCCTTTTATTGTTAGGAGGCAGCCCTAAAGATGCTATAAACACACCATTCATGTCCTTCTTCTTCACTCTGTCCCCCTGTCTCTCTCTCTGTCTCTTCCTTTGTCTTCTACTCTTTCAATTTCTCATCTCTCTTTGACTTTCAGGCATCTCCACTCAGCAGAGAACATACCCACCAGCTGCTCTATGGTCACATTACTTAGTTAATTGCCTAACCAAAGAGAGAAGAAAGTTTCTCTCTCAGCTTCAGCTTTCAAACTCCCAAAGAAGAACTCTGATCAGCATACATCACATGGTCCTCTTTGTACCTTTCATTATTGCAGGGGGAGGGGGTAAGGGGTCATGACTTGAATGATTTGACACCCCACAAACTACATGAGCACTTCTCAGAAAGAAGAGGGTGATATTTTGGACAGGTAAAACTGTCCAGTAAAATGGATATAAATATCTTTAAGCAGAGAAAAAATTGTAACTCATGGTCAGCCCCACAGTCAATAATGGTCATGTTAAACAAATTGTGGATCTTTTGCTTATATGTGTGCAGTGTTGGGACTTTTATTTTCTTCCCAAGGGTTATATGGAAAGACAAGAACGTATGGAGACAGGAGGGAGGATGGAGATAGAGCAGACATGCAGAAAAGGCTTCCAGTCTGTGATCTAGCCTTACACTTAACATGTTGTAAAATGGTGTGGTAGGCTGCTAATGCCAAGAGAGATGTCCATGTCCTAATCCCAGGAATCTGTACATGTTCTTCATTTGGAAAGAGGACTTCGCAGAAGTAATTAAGTATCTTTGAGATCAGGAGATTGTCCTTCATTACCTGAGTGGACCCTAAATACCATCACAAGAGCTTGATAGAAACAGAGGGAAATCACAAACGCACACACACAAAGCAGAATATGATGTGAGCAAGCATGCAGAGACTGGAGTGATGCAGTCACAGACTGAGGAATGCTGGTGGCCACCAGAAACTGGAAGAAGCAAGGAAAGATTCCCCTATGGAGCTTCTAGAGGAAAAGAAACCCTGCAGACTTCTGGTCTCTAGAACTCTGAGAGAATGAAGTCCTATTGTTTGAAAACACCAAATCTACAAACTACCTTCCACAGGACATTGCTCATGGTTTTTACAAATCTTTGTAACTGATCATTGGAAGATTATTTTCTTCAACGTCTCACCTGTTGTTAATAATCCCATACAGTTTTTCATCTTACATTTTGTAATTATCATATCTAGAAGTTTGATTTATGTCTTTTCTTGTATCTTTCATGTCTCCACCTTACGTTTTAAACAACTATAATTTAGTTATAACAATTGTTTTAGTGTCCTTATTTACAATTCTAACATGTCATTTATGGGTAAGTTTTGATTAGTTATTCTCTTTTATTATGTGTCATGTTTTCCTACTTCTTTGCATACCTGGTAATTTGAATGGATGCCATGCACTGTGAATTTCACATTTTTAGATATTATGTATTTTTGTTTTTATATAAATATTCTAGAGCTTTGTTCTGGGATTTTAACTATATTAAAACCATTTCTTTTTCTTTCCTCTTGCTTCTAGTATTTGTTAGGTGGGACCAGAGGAGTGCTCAGCGTAGGGCTCATTATTCCACATTACTAAGTAAGATCTTTGCATGTACTCTACTCAATGTCCCATGAATAATAAATGATGTTCTCCAGTATGCAAATTGGGAACAGGCACTATTCTTGTCCTGCTTCAATGTTGGAACTATTACCACTGATGCTTTTTTTTTTTTTTCCTTTGGTCCACATTGCATGCCATGTGGGATCTTAGTTCCCTGACCAGAGGTTGAACACAAACCCAGGACCTCAGCAGTGAACGCATGGAGTCTGAACCACTGGACTGCCAGGGAATTCCCAATCACTGATGCTTTTAGGTAGTGATCTTCTTCCCAAACTCAGGTATTTCTTCACACATACATGCTAAAAAATATCCTGTGGATTCTAGAATTCTCTGTGCATCTCTCTCCTGTCCAGTACTACTACAATCTCTGGCTGCCTTGGTCCCTCCAGACTTTCAGCTCTGTCTTCTCAGGTCAGGGAGTTTTCTGAGTTCCCCTGAGTCCCTTCTCACCATGTCACAGCCTGGAAACACTCTCGAGGCTGTGAACCGGGGCAAGTCAGGACTCAGCTTATTTTTTTCCCTATTTCTCAAAGATCACTGTCCTTCACTCCCTAATGTCCAGTGTCATGAAACTGTTGTTTCATATATTTTGTGTGCTTTTTGTTGTTTTAGATGAAAGAGTAAATGCAGTTCATGTGCACTCCAGTTGGCCATGAGCATGTGCTATCTGAACTACATTCTGCTTGTAAGTACAATCTTGTATCTCTCTCTTTCACAAGATCATGAGTTTTGACAGGTAGATTCTTTGTGAGTTTTCATCTTAATCTCTGCCCCTCATTGTTAACACAGTGTTTTGTATATATTAAGCCTTTAATTAATATTTGCTGACTTTTGAACAGCTAAACAAAGCTCCAAATTGGGATTTGTTGAATGTTGTACATGTTTCCATAAATTAGAAAGGTGGAAATTTAGCTTCCTCCACCCCTTAGCCTCATTTTATAACTATGGCAGATATGACCCACAAGGGTTAATATCCTTTCTAATACTACTTAGAGTCCAACATAAAATGCAGTCCTGTGTATGACTTTAAGAAAATTACTTAATCAGCCTGTGGTGGATGGTTTACATCCATCTATAAAATGGATATAATAATACTGGTTGTAAATAAATGACTGTTGTGTGGCTAAGATGAAGACTCTGTTTGTGGGTAATAGAGTACCCTCAGCAACTTTCTAAAATATTAATGAAAACAATAATTTTGCATATAAATAGTTGGAGCAAAGGATTCAAATGCTTTCAAAGAATTCAAAGGAAAAAGCATAAGAAAATAGTCACTATTTCTTGTTCAAATGGAAAACACAACTTTCTTAACTAAATGTCTGCTGTATATGCAGGTCAGCAATGTTTATAACTATGATGATGATATAACCAACACAGCTAACACTGCTACCCCAAAAGACTCATACTCCCACACTGCTGTATCCATTTTTTGTGTGTAACTCCATCCCTTATGTGCTTCTTAAAAACACAAAAGTTAAAATGCTATGCCCATTCCTCTCATATAGTACTTTTCTAAATACATCACAAAAAAAGCAGTTTTAATAATAATTCTTATCTTCTTTCAGCTCATAATTTAAAATATTATAAAAATATTATTAAAATGGACTTACTGGCTTAATTCTCTTTTTTCATTTTTTTTTAGAGATAGATAAGAATTTTGTTTAGTCTGCTAGTATTTACAGGTACCCCAAAAGTTAGCCAGCTCTCCTTCTAAGTACAGATGAAGTCACTAAGCCACTTGCTCCAAGGTAGTAACTTCAGCATTTCTAAAACACCAAACTATTTTGGAAAGTATAAGAGCTCTTTCATTTCCCCTGGTAGCACACTTCAGCCTCAAGTTATGATAAACAGGCAGACAACAAATTAATGGGCATCATAATGTTAGGATTTGGCTAATCAACAAAAATTAAACGAACACAAGCAGCCTAAAGGAAGCAGAATGTGTGCAAAGGATTGTCATTTCAGCTTTAATTCACTTTGTCTTCACAAAGATCATGCTGTCTTTTAAACCTGGCCAAACTCTTTTAAAGGGCTGGCTCTAAATGGCAAACCTGATTTACTGGAGAAGGTTTCAGTTCACTTGTACTTGTTTACTTATTCAGAAAATAAGTTAAAAAAATAACATGCACGTAAATTTTTTAAAAGTCCTAATGTTGAACTTCATCTAAAAAAAAGATGAGATATTTAAAATGTATGTTATATTATTTTTAATTGGAAAATTCAATTATACATGGTCTGCTTAAACATTCTGAAGTTATTATAGGTGAGAGAAATTCAATAAATTTATACTTGTTTTTCTGAAAGCATTTGTATTGTTCCCTTAAAGAAAGTTTGTAAACAAGTGTGGAAACAACAGAGAATAAGGCCTCATACTGTTCTTGATACCAGTAAACCAGTACTCTGGAGAGGACGATTTCTGAAGGAAAAGTCATTACTCACAGAATAGAAAATCATAAGTTTTAGGACTAGCTTATGACACTCATGGTTTTAACTTATTTGATATGGAAATAAGGAATCACAGAAATTTATGGAAAAGCAATAATTTGGCAGAGCACCTCCACAATAAGTATAAAATCTAAATATGTTGACAGATATAACACAAATACTTACCAAGTGACACCTTGGGAAGTGGCATGGAGAAATGCTTGAGTAGTTTTAAAATTTTCTTTGATAACTGAGGAGCAAAGATTATTGTTTTGGATCATATTTATTGTTAATATTAAAGAAAATTTGGTGATGAGATTCAGACAAATGGGGTTGAAAGGTGCAAGAAATGAAATTTGCAGCAGCTTTGCTTTCAGAATATTTTTCCTAAGTGTATTTTTACAGTGGACCAGTTTCATATGCTGTCAGAGAATAGCTACTTCTGTTGTCTTTTAGGGAAGGCTTTCCAGAGAAACTGCTTTTAAGCTTTAAAATGTGTGGCCAGTGAAAAGATGAAATGTCTGTATGATGCAATAAGGTTGCAGATTAGAGAAAGATGTTGTCAATCACAGTGGCTGGCCTGCTTTGGGATTAATCAGGCTGGTTAGGTTTGAATTTAACTGACATTTTGACTGTTACATATTTTAGAAAACAAGTACATGTCTGCTTAGCAATTCCTATAAACACCTATTTGACTTTTGTGCCACTGACACAACAGTATTTGTTTACGTTTCTATTACAATAATAATCTGCTGGTGATACCAGCTTATAAAATTCTAATGGTTCATTTTAATCTGTAAGATTTTTTATATTCCCACTAAGTGATATATATAAAAGTATCCCTGAATACCTAAAAAACAATTTTTCCAATCATTACATTAAGGTATTTGGAGCTATTTGTCTGAAGACTAACACTATATGTGTTAAATAAAGATCACCTAGCACAGATTCTTTTAACCTGCTGATGGAAATTCTATGAAATAAATGCACATTTAAATGGAACTATCATCGCACATGTAGGTTACAAAAAGTTTGGAAGATTAGCATGATGCACTAGAAAACTATGACTTTAAAGGCAGATTAATTGTTTGAATTTTGGTTGTAACATGTTTCCATTTTGCCAAATGGTGATACATTGTATTTTGGTGGGGGGACCTCACTCACTACTTTTTAGATTTAGGTGGAAACCTTACACGATTTTATGATTATCCTTCCAAGATAAGTGCAGATTAGAATTTCTATGCACAACTGGGTGGATAGAGACTATCTTTTTGTTCATACTTCTATATCATACTCCAGGTGTGCCTTGGTTTGCTTAAAAAATTTCAAAAACTTAAAACCTACATTAAATTTAATTTTCAGAAAACTAGATTAAAGATAATTAATAAAAAGAGTAATTTAACTTTTTAAAAGTTTGTAATTTAATTTTTTTATTTTTTATTTTTATTTTTATTTATTTATTTTTTTGCGTTATGTGGGCCTCTCACTGTTGTGGCCTCTCCTGTTGCGGAGCACAGGATCCAGACGCGCAGGCTCAGCGGCCATGGCTCATGGGCCCAGCCACTCCACGGCATGTGGGATCCTCCTGGACTGGGGCACGAACCCATGTCCCCTGCATCGGCAGGCTGACTCTCAACAACTGCGCCACCAGGGAAGACCAACTTTTTTAAATTACAAAAGTTATTTCTCACTTGTCAACAAGAGTACAGATAATTTACAATGGTGAACTCATTGGTTTTAAAAATTTGACTGAACTAAAGAGAATTTAGAAGGAATCTAATTTCTTTTTAATTCAAAGTATATATGTTTCATTCTCCTCTGAAAGTGAAAGAGTCATATTGCTGAAACCCTCCTTTCTTCAGTGTCTTTGATGGTTTTTATTTATAACAAAGATAAATGCTCATATAAAGGGAATGCTATATGTAACCATTTTTATAGTTTGATATGTTTCATTTTAGGTTGATGTTAAATGGAGTTCAACCTAAAATATTTATGATTTAAAAACTATACTGGGTTTGATAAAATATAAATTTCTAGCTTTATTTTTAGAAGAGGACCTGAATAAAGGGAGGAAGAGTATATTTTGCCATGCTCCACTGTTAACCCACTGACAAAGATGGGTTAGAAGCTGTTGACAACACAGAAAGAGAGTAATGAAGTTGTTTTGCTTCTTTTGCAAATAAACACTGAAGCAGAGAATGCTGAGAAACCATGGGAAAATATTTTTTAAAGTTTATTCTGTTACTTACTCAATTGGGAAAGAACAGAGTGGAATTATAAAGTGACACGCGATGAAAGTATCCAGAGAAATACATGTGCAGAGGAAAAGAAATTACCTAGGGTGTCTATGCTCTCTGGTGATAGAAACCTCAAAGGAAATACTCTTTTCAATTTGGGAAAGAGCATCACAACATATGTTTGGTATCTTTCTGAGATTTCAGCTTTCTTATGTTAAGGGAATGAAATATAATAACACACAGCTGTAAAAAGAAAGATTGTATTTAAATTTTATATCAACTGCCATATTGTTTAATACAAGTCATTTGCCAGTGTATGTCTTTGAGACAATGAGCAACTATTAACATATTGAATATATTAACACCGGCTCCAAAAGTCAGATTTTTGAGGATTTCTTTAACTTCATGGACACAGGGCCTGGCACTAAGCCAGCTGGGTCAAGTTGGTACTGCCTATTGTGCCTGGGACAATGTGAGGTGCTTTCTCATCCTTCATCTCATGTGTAACATCCTATCATAACTTGATGAAACAAGTTATTTCTTCCCTCAAATTACAGCTGAAGAAATTTAGAGAGGTGGTGATAATTTACCCCAGACCACACAGCTGGGTAATCTGACAGTGAATTCAAGTATGTCTCTCCGGGGGCTTCCCTGGTGGCGCAGTGGTTGCGCGTCCGCCTGCCGATGCAGGGGAACCGGGTTCGCGCCCCGGTCTGGGAGGATCCCACATGCCACGGAGCGGCTGGGCCCGTGAGCCATGGCCGCTGAGCCTGTGCGTCCGGAGCCTGTCCTCCGCAATGGGAGAGGCCACAGCAGAGGGAGGCCCGCATACCACAAAAAAAAAAAAAAAAGTATGTCTCTCCAAACAGAGTGAATATGACTTACAGAAGAGAATATTATAAAATAAAATGGGCAGCTAAAAATAAAACATGAAAAGCCAGATTCTATGGATGGAGGTGTCATATCTCTAAAGGACAGTTTTCTAAAGTCAGACACAGCACAGGCGACTCCTCTTTGCCGAGACACAGTCCTACCTGCAACAAGTTGCTTTTCTGTGTGTTCCTTCACTCCACTGTCAGTCCTAAATGAAACACTCCACCCCCTCTTGTCAAGAGGCATTAGATTATATTTTTGATCTCTTTGTTCAATCAGTTTAAAAGACAAGATGTCAGAAAGAGTTTTTATTGACTGGAAGCCAAAACCTTCTGCCTTGATTTCGGACCCTTAAAATTTGGTTCCACTTATTTTTGTAACTGCACTTCCCAGTGGTCTGCTCACCACCAATCTACCACTCATTTCCTGACTAACTCCTATTAGTATCAGATTCATTTCCACATTGATGTTTCCATTCCCCCTGTTAAGCTCATTGCCCACATGTGCTCTAGGTTCTAACCGCTTTAAGAAGCAGAAAGGGGGTGCTTAGTTTACTTGGCAGTTGGGATATTGGTAGACATATTCTCAAGCACAACTTCAGCATCTAAAAATATCTACCCATCCATCAACAAGAGTAGAAAAAATTCCTCTATTTAACGACACTAATTTAAATATATAAATGTAATATGAGAATTCTTTTTAATTTATTTTTTATTGAAGTATAGTTGATTTACAATGTTGTGTTAATTGAGAATATTTTATTTTAGTGACACGAAAAATATTTATATATTCTTTCTTGAGTTCACTTCCTAGCACCTCACCCACTAATATCTCACTAATATCTAAAATCCCCCAACTCAGAACTCTCCTCCATGGGGACCATAAGAATTAGACTATGGTGTGGCATAATATAATAGTAAAAGCTAGACATTTGTCTTAATAAATATGTAGCAATAGGGAATTCCCTGGTGGCCCAGTGGTTAAGAATCCACCTGCCAATGCAGGGACACGGGTTCAATCCTTGGTCCAGGAAGATCCCACATACCGTGGAGCAGCTAAGCCCATGCCCCACAGCTACTAAGCCTGAGCTCTAGAGCCCGTGAGCCACAACTACTGAGCCAGTGTGCCACAATAACTGAAGCCCACCTGCCTAGAGCCTGTTCTCTGCAACAAGAGCAGCCACCTCAATGAGAAGCCCACACACTGCAACAAAGAATAGCCCCTGCACAGCAATGAAGACCCAACGCAGCCAAAAAATATATATATATAAATAAATTTATAAAATAAAATAAAATGCAGCAATACTATAAGGATGAAGACAGTATGGGAACATCTGAATTAAAAGTGCTGATTTTTAGATGAGACAATTTTAACTAGTATCACAAGAAGAAAACAACAGGGTAATCTGTAGAAGATAGTGGCAAACAATACTTAAAAAAAAAACCCCACCATTTATTTATTTATTTATTTGTTTGTTTATTTATTTATTACATATTTGGCTGCACCCGTTCAGGTCTTAGTTGCAGCACATGCGATCTTTAGTTATGGCATGCAGACTCTTAGTTGCAGCATGCATGTGGGATCTAGTTCCCTGACCAGGAATCGAACCCAGGCCCCCAGCATTGGGAGCGCAGAGTCTTAACCATGGACCACTAGGGAAGTCTCCAAACAATACTTATCTTGAATGGATTAAATTGGGAAATAAGTTAAAGAGTAATTGACAACAACATATTACCAAAAAGTTTGTAAAATGTTTTATTTTTTAAACCACACAATGGCAGTGCAAATGACAAGTGAGTTAGACTTAAAATTTATATTAGTACTAATAAAAACTAACATTCAATGGATATGATGTTCCAGGACCATTGTTTACTTTAACTATCATATTTTACATTAACTATCATAATTTGTTTTGACTGTAACCCCAAGATGTAGGTACATCCCCATTTTACTCATCATAAAACTGAGGCAACAAAGTCCAAAGCTACACAGCTAGAATGTGTCCAAGCTAGGAATTAAATCCACGTCCATCTGAGTCTAAAGCTGATTGCTTAGTGTTCATAGACAAAACCCAATTATAAAATTCTATTGAGAAGAAACTCACCAAATTGTAGAACTTTATTTCCTCTCCTGGGTTACATTTCAGTACACTTACTCCCTGTACATCTTATAATAAGAGGCAACATGTTAGAGGTGTTTTTAAATGCATAATGTAGCCTCAGCCCATTTTAATCTATAAAATAGAGAATTTTATTTAATCAATGAGATGGAACCTGTTATGAACTGACTTTAAATCCTCTTTGTGTCTCACTACGGAAACTTTTTCACATCAGGGAAAGAAATTAATTTTATCCAGGGAACACATACATGATACTGAGCACTGAGAATTTCTGTGTGCCTAATTTAAGAATTTTGGACCAATGTTGGGAGGGGCACATTGAAGGATGTATCTCCAGGAAGGGAAATTAGAAAGTGTTTTTTGATTGGTTGGTTGGTTGGTTTGCCTGGTTTTTTGTTTTGTTTTTATTTGTTTAATTTTTTAGAGTTGAAAATACAGAGTCTCTATCACATATTAGGAAATCAAACTCTCTGGCTACTATTGGCTGTGCTGTTTGTCTGATAATATTTGGGCCAGTTGGGTTGGGTATTGTATAGGTAACAAGCTGCCTCTGCTTGTTTTTTCCAGGAAGTGGTCTTGCTGTCTAAACAAAGCATCAGTTAATTACTGTTTTGGCAGGATTCAGATTTGTACCCCTGTCATCAGGTTGGGTGGGCATGCCAGAATTTTTCACTTCATGAGTTTCAGATCAATAAATTGATTTTTGTAGCTAGTTTTATACTGTTATATACTATGAAAGGCCATTTCTGAAGAGCCCCAATATAAGTTTTCTGCACTAGAACCTTTGTTTTTTTAGTGCCAGGGGAATTATGTGAGAGTTTAATATAATTTATAAAAATTTAGATAAATCCAATTCTCAAAAAGATATTATTTAAAGTTCAGATAAAGTTCTTTCTGCCATTCAGAAAATTCATGTTGACCACCAACATGGCAGCACTGGCACTCAAAATTGTGTATTAGTAGATATTGCTGCATTATAAACACCACAAAATTTCAGTAGATACAACAATAAGCATGTGTTTCACTCAGTGTCCATAAGCTGTCTGCATGTGGGCTACTCTGGTGGGCATGGCTGGGTTTACCCCATTGTGTCCACATGTCTCTCATCTTCCTTGGCCCAAAGGGCTACTCAGGCCGTATTCTTCTCATAGAAATGGCAGAAGCATAAGAGGAGGTAAGCACATTGCATGCCTTTTCTTACTATATTACCACCATATCACATTGGCCAAAGCAAGTCACATGGCCAGGGCCATAGTCAAAAGATGGAGAAGTATACTCTGTCCTCTACACTATGGCAAAAATATGGATGTATAACGCTACTACAGGTGAGTGAAGATTGAATACATAACTTGAGAGAGATGAAATTTCTACAAAATAAAAATAACTTTGTTGGAGAGAATAAAGATCCTCAACCTTCATCGTCATAAATTTGTTTGTAATCAACTGCTTTTTATCACTCATTTCCTGTTCATTCCAACACCTGGCTCTTTCTCCTAGAATGTTTTGCTTCCTCTTCTTAACCTGATATATTTTTACTCATTTTTTATGCTCAACATATGCATCATCCTTTATTAGCAAGTAAATTCTGACTATTCTGGTTGAGGTCAGGTACACATGCATGCTCCCCAGCATGGCACTTACCATGCTGCACTGTGATGATACGTATGTCAGACTCCCCAGAAGGCTGAGAGCTCCTTTAAATCTTTTGATTCTAACATTGCATCTAGGATGTAGCAAGGGCTCATTATACATTTATTGAATGAAGACAAAAAATGAAAACAAAAGAAGAAAAGACAAAACGAGTCTCTGCCTTCAAACTTCTGTCCTATGCTCTAAAAATACATATTTTCTCAATAGTTTTATGCAAGTGAATTTGATTTAAGAAACTTATATTCTTCCTGAAATGAAGTAACATAACTATTACATTCAATTTACTGTTATCACCTTTTAAACAATGCAACATGTATTTATTCTCTAAAACTAATTGCATTTTTGTTTTACATACAATTATGTGTAAGAGATCAATAGGAGTAGGCATTACATATACAAGTTTGGGCTTGGTTACTAATCATATGCAAACAACTGAATTGCTACACTGGAAAGAAAATACAATATTTAATTATTATGAGTGGCTGTTAAGGACTACTTGATAATATCAGGCATCACTCTTTTAAATTATAAAATGTGAATCATTGAAGCAATTAAATCAAAGTACTCAAAACTCATTAAAGAAGTATGAAAACAAACCTTAGAATGACTCTATCAAGTAAGTTTCTTTATTCAGTAAAACAAAACAAAACAAAACCTGATATTAAAACTAGCAATAAGCATAGATTTCCCAGCTAGGAATAATTTTCAAAACTAGTTATTTAAACCAGAATTACGTTAATATTTAGTCCCAGAGATTTACTAAAATATGAATCATGGGAGGGAAGTAATGGCACCAGGTGTGAACGTAGGTCTGCAGACGTTCAAGATAGTGGAAGAGTAAGACAGGAGATCAACGTCCTCACCACAAATACATCACAAATACATCTACATTTTGAACAATGCCTACAGAACATCAACTGAACACTGGCAGAATACTTCACTCTTCCCAAAAGATATATATATATTTTTTCCTTTTTCTCTTTTATGATCGGCCTGTCCATCTTTTTCTTTGTTTGTTTTTTTACTATAGTTTTTAGTGCTTGTTATCATTGATGGATTTGGTTTTTTGTTTAGTTGCTCTCTTCCTCATTTCTTTTTTATTACTACTTAATTTTCTTTTAATAATTATTTTATTTTTAATTTTAATAACTATTTTATTTTATTACTTTCCATCTTTCTTTTTCTTTCTTTCATTCTTTTTCTTTTTTTCTCTCTTTTCTTCTGAGCCTTGTGGCTGACAGGGTCTTGGTCCTCCAGCCATGTCAGGCCTGTGCCACTGAGGTGGGAGAGCTGATTTCAGGATATTGGACCACCAGACACTTCCAAGTTCCACGTAATATCAAATGGCTAATGCTATTCCAGAGATTTCCATCTCAATGCTAAGACCCAGCTCCACTCAACGATCAGCAAGCTACAGTTCTGGACACCCTATGCCAAACAAATAGAAACACTGGAACAAAACCGCACCAATTAGCAGAGAGGCTGCCTAAAATCATAATAAGGTCATAGACACCCCAACACACATCACCAGAAGTGGTCCTGTCCACCAGAAAGACAAGATCCAGCCTCATCCACCAGAACACAGGAACTAGTCCCCTCTACCAGGAAACCTACACAACCCACTGAACCAACCTTACCACCGGGGGCAGACACCAAAAACAGTGGGAACTACGAACTTGCAGCCTGCAAAAAGGAGACACCATACACAGTACGTTGAGCAAGATGAGAAGATAGAGAAACATACAGCAGATGAAGGAGCAAGGAAAAACCCATGAGACCAAATAAATGAAGAAGAAATAGGCAGTCTACCTGAAAAAGAATTCAGAGTAATGATAGTAAAGATGATCCAAAATCTTGGAAATAGAGTGGAGAAAATACAAGAAACATTTAATCTAGATCCATTTAATAAGGATCTAGAACTAGAGAGCAAACAAACAATGATGAACAACACAGTAAATGAAATTAAAAATTCTCTAAAAGGAATCAATAGCAGAATAACTGAGGCAGAAGAACGGATACGTGAACTGGAAGATAAACTAGTGGAAATAACTACTGCAGAGCAGAATAAGGAAAAAAGAATGAAAAGAATTGAGGACAGTCTCAGAGACCTCTGGGACAACATGAAATGCACCAAGATTCGAATTATAGGTGTCCCAGAAGAAGAAGTGAAAAAGAAAGGGACTGAGAAAATATTTGAAGAGATTATAGTTGAAAACTTCCCTAATATGGGAAAGGAAATAGTCAAGTCCAGGAAGTGCAGAGAGTCCCATAGAGAATAAATCCAAGGAGACACATGCCAAGACATATTAATCAAACTATCAAAAATTAAAGACAAAATATTAAAAGCAACAAAGGAAAAACAACAAATAACATACAAGGGAATCCCCATAAGGTTAACAGCTGATCATTCAGCAGAAACTCTGCAAGCCAAAAGGGAGTGACAGAACATATTTAAGGTGATGAAAGAGAACAAGCTACAACAAAGATTACTTTACCCAGCAAGGATCTCATTCAGATTCAACAGAGAAATTAAAACCTTTAGAGACAACCAAAAGCTAAGAGAATTCAGCAACACCAAACCAGCTTTACAAAAAATGCTAAAAGAACTTCTCTAGGCAGGAAAAACAAGAAAAGGAAAAGATCTACAATAACAAACCAAAAACAATTAAGAAAATGGTAATAGGAATATACGTATAGATAACTACGTTCAATGTAAATGGATTAAATGCTCCAAGCAAAAGACATAGACTGGCTGAAAGGATACAAAAACAAGACCCACATATATGCTGTCTACAAGAGACCCACTTCAGACCTAGAGATACTTACAGTCTGAAAGTGAGGGGATGGAAAAAGATTTTCCATGCAAATGGAAATCAAAACAAAGCTGGAGTAGCAATTCTCATATTAGGCAAAGTAGACTAAAATAAAGACTATTACAAGACACAAAGAAGGACACTACACAATGATCAAGGGATCAATCCAAGAAGAAGATATAACAATTGTAAATATTTATGCATGTAACAGAGAAGCACCTCAATACATAAGGCAAATGCTAACAGACATAAAAAGGGAAATCAACAGTAACACAATCATAGTAGGGAACTTTAACACCCCACTTTCACCAATGGACAGATCATTCAAAATGAAAATAAGTAAGGAAAAACGAGCTTTAAATGACACATTAAACAAGATGGACTTAATTGATATTTAAAGGACATTCCACCCAAAACAACAGAATACCTTTTCTTCTCAAGTGCTCATGGGAAATTCTCCAGGATAGATCATATCTTGGGTCACAAATCAAGCCTTGGTCAATTTAAGAAAAATGAAATTGTATCAAGTATCTTTTGAAACCACAATACTATGAGACCAGATATCAATTACAGGAAAAAAATCTGTAAAATATACAAACACATAGAGGCTATACAATACACTACTAAATAACCAAGAGATCACTGAAGAAATAAAAAAGGAAATCAAAAACTACTTAGAAGCAAAAGACAATAAAAACATGACAACCCAAAACCTATGGGATGCAGCAAAAGCAGTTCTAAGAGGGAAGTTTATAGCAATACAATCCTCCCTCAAGAAACATCTCAAATAAACAACCTAACCTTACACCTAAAGCAATTAGAGAAAGAAGAAAAATAAAACCCAGAAGTTAGCAGAAGGAAAGAAATCATAAAGAGCAGATTGGAAATAAATGAAACAGAAATGAAGGAAAGAATAGCAAAGATCAATAGAACTAAAAGCTCTTTCTTTAAGAAGATAAACAAAATTGATAAACCATTAGCCAGACTCATCAAGAAAAAAGGGAGAAGACTCAAATCAATAGAAATAGAAATGAAAAAGGAGAAGTAACAACTGACACTGCAGAAATGCAAAGGATCATGAGAGATTACTACAAGCAACTATACGCCAACAAAACACACAACCTGGAAGAAATGAACAAATTCTTAGAAAAGCACAACCTTCTGAGACAGAACCAGAAAGAAATAGAAAATATAAACAGACCAATCTCAAGCATGGAAATTGAAACTATGATTAAAAAACTAAAACTAGAACCACCATAAGACCCAGCAATCCCACTACTGAGTATATACCCTGAGAAAACTGTAATTCAAAAAGAGTCTTGTACCACAATGTTCATTGCATCTCTGTTTACAATAATGAGGACATGGAAGCAACCTAAGTTGCTTTATCCATTCATTGACAGATGAATGGATAAAGAAAATGTGGCACGTATATACAATGGAATATTTCTCAAACATAAAAAGAAACAAAATTGAGTTATTTGTAGTGAGGTGGATGGACCTAGAGTCTGTCTTACGAGTGAAGTAAGTCAAAAACTGCAAAACAAATACCATATGCTCACACATATATATGGAATCTGAAAAAAAAGAAATGGTTCTGAAGAACCTAGGGGCTGGGCAGGAATAAAGACGCAGATGTAGAGAATGGACTGGAGGGCACGGGGATGGGGAAGGGTAAGCTGTGACAAAGGAAGAGAGTGGCATGTACATATATACACTACCAAATGTAAGATAGATAGCTAGTGGGAAACAGCCACATACCACAGGGAGTTCAGCTCAGTGCTACGTGACCACCTATAGGAGTGGGATAGAGAGGGTAGGAGGGAGACGCAAGGGGGAGGAGATATGGGGATATATGTATATGTATAGCTGATTCACTTTGTTCTAAAGCAGAAACTAACACACCATTGTAAAGCAGTTATAGTTCAATAAATATGTTAAAAATAAATAAATAAAATTTATATGGAGAAAAAAATAATTTAAAAAATTAAAAATAAATAAAAATAAAAATACTTTCACAGCACCATCCAGATATGTTTGACCAAATACCTGGATACTGTGGCCTAGCCAAATTGACACATACAATTAACGCTCACAATATCTGAGCCATAAAAATTAAATACCATTGGCCACATTGGGAGAGAAAATTGTGCTGAATAGGAAGGAAAGATTTGTTAGAAAATGCTTAACATTTCAGAACAAAACTTTAACCATGGTGATGCCTCTGATTTATCATAATTAAAACTATGTCTTAGGTATTATATTTAAATTGATCTTTTCTCCTAAGAATCTTGAATTTACCCCAGTGTAGTCATACCATATGTGTATTGCTCTTTGTTTTAAAGGTCATTAAAATGAGTACATTGCTTATAAAAAAAAATATGAATCATGAAATTTAAAAACATATATGTAACCCTAAAGATTTTCAGTGTTTTAGCAATCTTAGCTTCATGTTCTGTGTCATAGCTTCTCATTAAAAATTTGAAAAGTATTTATTACTTTAATCATTATAGTAATCAAATAATAACTTTAAAATTATCCATTTCATTTAATGACTTTATCAAGAAATGCACATTGTCATTCCAGTAATTCTATGAAGATTATTTCTGTTCAATTATTTTGAAGTAATAAAATTTTAAAAATCTATACCAAGAGTATACATGTGTGAAAAATAACTCAAAATATAAGTGAGTTTTTTTTATCAGAATATGATTCCTTTCATCACATACCAATTTTGTTTTATAAATTGATTTAATCTAGAATTTAGCATGGTGTGTGTGGTACATCTTTCAAGTAATAAAAGGTGTGAGTATTTAATACAATTAAATGAGTATATATGAATTGTTTCACATTAATACTGTTCATATAACTTTTGTTGAATATATTAGGTTGAACCATATGAAGTTGACAGTATCTGTTGAGTTTTTTCACCTAAAACAATGACAATTTTACATGGTTTAACCTATAAATATGTGTATTATTAGTAGAACACTATACATGTATGTATATCCATACAGGAATGTTACTGTTTCATTTTCTAATTATTACCAATATCAGGATTTTTAAGTTATTATAAATTTTATAAGCTTTAAAAATATATGCATCAACAGGCAATCAAAGAAAATAAAATATAAATGCATGTAAGAGATGCTACTCGAAATCTATTCAGAGAAAGACAAATTTTTAAAAATGATAAATCATTTTTATTTGTCTTTCACATCAACAAAAATTGCAAACAGCTTTTACTATTCATGATGTAGGAAAAGTAATATTCCTTTTCTTCAATTGTGGAAGTACAAATTTGTATAACCATTTTAAAGAGTTGTTTGGCAACATTTATTAAAATTTAATATTGTGCATACCCTAGGCATATATATACCTAGATATATCTATTCCACAACTTTTATTAAGGTGAAAGTGCAATTGGACACTTTTTTGGAAAAATAAAATTTGTGTATACGTGTATACATACAAAAATCAGAAGGATGCAAAAACTGTTAAAACTAATGTTCTATGGCATTCGCATAGGGAAGAAATTTTCTTTTCTAAATTATATATTCCAACCAAGAGAGAAAATATTAGGATCATTTAGATTCTTACTTTTTTGTGTATGTTTAAAAAACATTGTCTATATTGAAATTGCTTTAGAACATTAAAAAAATGTTACCCATCTGCCAGCTGCATAGGAAAAAAGGGAAAAGAAGGGTATATATTTTGTGACTATATAATTGCAGTAACAGTATGGACTGAGCTTCCATTATCTGATGTGTTGAACCTGTTTCTCTTCTCTCAATTTTATTCAGTTGAACATATTCAGGTAGATACAACCACTAATTACTTATATTTGTTCTCCTGCTGGCTGTATTGATAAAATCAAACAAAGGTGTGCGCACACACACACACACACACACACACACATTTGGAATGCGTACTTTGCCACAGAATTGTTTAGCACAGAAATAGGAAATTATTTTGATTTATCTTAATTCCACAATAAAAAAAATCCCAATAATTTTTTTTTAATTTTTTAAAGTCTGGAACATTTATATTAACATATTTCCATATAAATAACCCAAAGAAAGTTTAGTATTAGTTGTTTTTTTGTTTCTTTGTTTTTTTATACTGAAGGTTCTTATTAGTCATCAATTTTATACACATCAGTGTATACTTGTCAATCCCAATCACCCAATTCAGCACACGACCATCGCCACCCCACCACGGTTTTACCCCCTTGGTGTCCATACGTTTGTTCTCTACATCTGTGTCTCAACTTCTGCCCTGCAAACCAGTTCATCTGTACCATTTTTCTAGGTTCCATATACGTGCGTTAATATACAATATTTGTTTTTCTCTTTCTAACTTACTTCACTCTGTATGACAGTCTCTAGATTCATCCACGTCTCAACAAATGATTTAATTTTTTTCCTTTTTAGAGATGAGTAATATTCCATTGTATATATGTACCACAACTTCTTTATCTATTCGTCTGTCAATGGGCATTTAGGTAGCTTCCATGACCGGGCTATTGTAAATAGTGCTGCAATGAACATTGGGGTGCATGTGTTTTTTTGAATTATGGTTTTCTCTGGGTATATGCCCAGTAGTGGGATTGCTGAATCATATGGTAATTCTATTTTTAGTTTTCTAAGGAACCTCCATACCATTCTCCATAGTGGCTGTATCAGTTTATATTCCCACAAACAGTGCAAGAGGGTTCCCTTTTCTCCACACCCTCTCACGTCTCAACAAATGATTTAATTTTTTTCCTTTTTAGAGATGAGTAATATTCCATTGTATATATGTACCACAACTTCTTTATCTATTCGTCTGTCAATGGGCATTTAGGTAGCTTCCATGACCGGGCTATTGTAAATAGTGCTGCAATGAACATTGGGGTGCATGTGTTTTTTTGAATTATGGTTTTCTCTGGGTATATGCCCAGTAGTGGGATTGCTGAATCATATGGTAATTCTATTTTTAGTTTTCTAAGGAACCTCCATACCATTCTCCATAGTGGCTGTATCAGTTTATATTCCCACAAACAGTGCAAGAGGGTTCCCTTTTCTCCACACCCTCTCCAGCACTTGTTGTTTGTACATTTTCTGATGATGCCTATTCTAACTGGTGTGAAGTGATACCACATTGTAGTTTTGATTTGAATATCTCTAATAATTAGTGATGTTGAGCAGCTTTTCATGTGCTTCTTGGCCATCTGTATGTCTTCTTTGGAGAAATGTCTATTTAGGTCTTCTGCCCA
>NC_041231.1:62706321-62706810 GCF_002837175.3 Physeter macrocephalus
GCCAGTACCATATTGTCTTGATTACTGTAGCTTTGTAGTATAGTCTGAAGTCAGGGAGTCTGATTCCTCCAGCTCCACTTTTTCCCCTCAAGACTGTTTTGGCTATTCAGGGTCTTTTGCATCTCCATACAAATTTTACGATGATTTGTTCTAGTTCTGTAAAAAATGCCATTGGTAATTTGATAGGGATTGCATTGAATCTGCAGATTGCTTTGGGTAGTATAGTCATTTTCACAATATTAATTCTTCCAATCCAAGAACATGGTATATCTCTCCATCTCTTGGTATCACCCTTAATTTCTTTCATCAGTGTCTTATAGTTTTCTGCATACAGGTCTTTTGTTTCCCTAGGTAGGTTTATTCCTAGGTATTTTATTCTTTTTGTTGCAATGGTAAATGGGAGTGTTTCCATAATTTCTCTTTCAGATTTTTCATCATTAGTGTATGGGAATGCAAGAGATTTCTGTGCATTAATTTTGTATCCTGCAA
>NC_041231.1:62706914-62708885 GCF_002837175.3 Physeter macrocephalus
CTCTATGTATAGTATCATGTCATCTGCAAACAGTGACGGTGCTCCTTCTTCTTTTCCAATTTGTATTCATTTTATTTCTTTTTCTTCTCTGATTTCCGTGGCTAGGACTTCCAAAACTATGTTGAATAATAAGGTGAAAGTGGACATCCTTGTTTCATTCCTGATCTTAGAGGAAATGCTTTCAGTTTTTCACCATTGAGAATTATGTTTGCTGTGGGTTTGTCATATATGGCCTTTATTATGTTGAGGTAGGTTCCCTCTATGCTCACTTTCTGGGGAGTTTTTATCATACATGAATGTTGAATTTTATCAAAAGCTTTTTTCTTTATTGAGATGATCATATGGTTTTTATTCTTCAGTTTTTTAATATGGTGTATCACACTTTGCAACCCTGGGATAAATCCCACTTGATCATGGTGTATGATCCTTTTAATATGTTGTTGGATTATGTTGGCTGGTATTTTGTTGAAGATTTTTGCATCTATATTCATCAGTGATATTGGTCTCTACTTTTCTTCTTTTTGTAGTATCTTTGTCTGGTTTTGATATCAGGGCGATGGTGGCCTCATAGAATGTGTTCGGGAGTGTTCCTTCCTCTGCAATTTTATGGAAGAATTTGAGAAGGAAGGGTTTTAGCTCTTCTCTAAATGTTTGATAGAATTCACCTGTGAAGCCATCTCGTCCTGGACTTTTGTTCGTTGGAAGATTTTTAAGCACAGTTTCAATTTCAGTACTTGTTATTGGTCTGTTCATATTTTCTATTTCTTCCTGGTTCAGTCTTGGAAGGATATACCTTTCTAAGAATTTGTCCATTTCTTCCAGGTTGTCCATTTTATTGGTATACAGTTGCTTGTAGTAGTCTCTTAGGATGCTTTGTATTTCTGCCGTGTCTGTTGTAACTTCTCCTTTTTCATTTCTAATTTTATTGATTTGAGTCCTCTCCCTTTTTTTCTTGATGAGTCTGGCTAATGTTTTATCAATTTTGTTTATCTTCTCAAAGAACCAGCTTTTAGTTTTATTGATCTTTGCTATTGTTTTCTTTGTTTCTATTTCATTTATTTCTGCTCTGATCTTTATGATTTCTTTCCTTCTGCTAACTTTGGGTTTTATTTGTTCTTCTTCTCTAGTTTCCTTAGGTGTAAGGTTAGAGAGTTTACTTGAGATTTTTTTGTTTCTTGAGGTAGGCTTGTATAGCTATAATCTTCCCTCTTAGAATGGCTTTTGCTGCATCCCATAGGTTTTGGATCGTCATGTTTTCATTGTCATTTGTCTCTAGGTTTTTTTTGATTTCCTCTTTGATTTCTTAAGTGATCTCTTGGTTACTTAGTAAAGTATTCTTTAGCCTCCATTTGTTTGTGTTTTTTACGGTTTTTTTTCCCTGTAATTCATTTCTAATCTCATAGCGTTGTGGTCAGAAAAGATGCTTGATATGATTTCAATTATCTTAAATTTACTGCGGCTTGATTTGTGACCCAAGATGTGATCTATCCTGGAGAATGTTCTGTGTGCACTTGAGAAGAAAGTGTAATCTGCTGTTTTTGTATGGAATGTCCTATAAATATCAATTAAATCTATGTGGTCTATTATGTCATTTAAAGCTTCTTTTTCCTTATTTATTTTCATTTTGGATAATCTGTCCATTGGTGTATGTGAGGTGTTAAACTCCCCCACTATTATTGTGTTACTGTTGATTTCCTCTTTTATAGCTGTTAGCAGTTGCCTTATGTATTGAGGTGATCCTATGTTGGGTGCATATATATTTATAATTGTTATATCTTCTTCTTCGATTGATCCTTTGATCATTATGTAGTGTCTTCCTTGTCTCTTGTAACATTGTTTATTTTAAAGTCTATTTTATCTGATTTGAGTATAGCTACTCAAGCTTTCTTTTGATTTCCATTTGCATGGAATATCTTTTTCCATCCCCTCACTTTCAGTCTGTATGTGTCCCTAGGTCTGAAGTGGGTCTCC
>NC_041231.1:62709285-62737136 GCF_002837175.3 Physeter macrocephalus
TCCTTTCTGGCTTGTAGAGTTTCTGCTGAGAAATCAGCTATTAACCTTATGGGAGTTCCCTTGTATATTTTTCATTTTTTCCTTGCTGCTTTCAATAATTTTCTTTGTCTTTAATTTTTACCAATTTGATTACTATGTGTCTCGGCGTGTTTCTCCTTGGGTTTATCCTGTATGGAGCTCACTGCTCTTTCTGGACTTGGGTGGCTATTACCTTTCCCATGTTAGGGAAGTTTTCAACTATAATCTCTTTAAATATTTTCTCTGGTCCTTTCTTTCTCTCTTCTCCTTCTGGGACCCCTATAATGTGAATGTTGTTGTGCTTAATGTTGTCCCAGAGGTCTCTTAGGCTCTCTTCATTTCTTTTCATTCTTTTTTCTTTATTCCCTATAATTCGAATGTTGTTGTGCTTAATGTTGTCCCAGAGGTCTCTTAGGCTCTCTTCATTTCTTTTCATTCTTTTTTCTTTATTCTGTTCTGCAGCAGTGAATTCCACCATTCTGTCTTCCAGATCACATATCCGTTCTTCTCCCTCAGTTATTCTGCTATTGATTCCTTCTACTGTAGTTTTCATTTCAGTATTGTTCATCTCTGTTTGTTTGTTCTTTAATTCTTCTAGGTCTTTGTTAAACATTTCTTCCATCTTCTCGATCTTTGCCTCCATTATTTTTCTGAGGTCCTGGATCATCTTCACTATCATTATTCTGAATTCTTTTTCTGGAAGGTTGCCTATCTCCACTTCATGTAGTTGTTTTTCTGGGGTTTTATCTTGTTCCTTTATCTGGTACATAGCCCTCTGCCTTTTCATCTTGTCTATCTTTCTGTGAATGTGGTTTTTGTTCCACAGACTGCAGGATTGTAGTTCTTCTTGCTTCTGCTCTCTGCCCTCTGGTCCCAATAAAAATTTTAAACAAATTTCATTATCCACATTTTCTTTTACATAAATCTGTATACATTTATATATATATCAAGCAAGCTATTTTCCTTTTTTTTTTCAAAGAAATAAAGGGTTTTTTGTGGTCTGATAGCTGCAATTCAAATTGGAGTAAAAAAATGTATTCCAAGGAGGAGAGAAATGTCAGGGGTTATAAAGGCAAAAAACTGCAACATTGAAAAACTTCTTTTAAAAGTTGGTGTTGGGAAGCCAAAGCTATGCTTGTCTTCATATGGTTGGTTGCTAAATGCTATCACTAAAGGGAGGTGGAAGTCCAGTACTGTGACAAGTTACAGGTGTTCTTGAGTGTCCTTGGCATTGATTTTCTTCCAGTGTTATTGAGATATAATTGACATACAGTACTTTTTAAGTTTAAGGTGTGCAGCATGATGATTTGACTTACATACATCATCAAATACATTAAGTCTAGTGAGCATTCATCATCAAATATAGATGCAAGATAAAATAGAAAAAAAATTTTCCTTGTGATGAGAACTCTTAACATTTGCTCTCTTAACAACTCTCATATATAACAAACAGCAGTGTTAATTATATGTATCTTATTGTACATTACATCCTGAGTATTTATTTATCTTTTAACTGGAGGCTTATACTTTTTGACTACTTTCCTCAAATTTCCCATCCAGCCACCTCTTGCCTCTGGTAACCACAAATCTGGCCATTTCTCCTATGAGTTTGTTTTTTTGCTCGTCTGTGAAGTATAATTGACCTACAACACTAGATTACTTCCTGATACACAGCACAATGAGTCAATATTTCTATACATTTCAAAATGACCACAACGATAAGTCTAGTTATGATATGTCACCATACAAAGTTATTACATAGTTATTGACTATCTATATTCTCCACACTGTACATTTATACCCATGACTCTCTTATTTTGCAACTGGAAGGTTGTACCTCTGAAATCTCCCTCACCTATTTATTTCTTCCTCTCATCGCCCTCCCCTCTGACAACACCTGTTTCTTCTCTGTGTCTATAACACTCTTTCTTCTATGTTTGTTCATTTGATTTGTTTTGTATTTGTCTTTCTCCATCTGACTTATTTTACTTAGCATAGTATCTTTTAGGTCCATCCATGTTTTTGCAATGGAAAGATTTCATTTTTTATGGCTAATATTTCATTGTATATCTATACAACATTTTCTTCATTCATCTACTGATGGGCACTTAGGTTGCTTCTGTATCTTGACTATTATAAATAATGCTGCAATGAACATAGGAGTGCATATATCTTTTCAAATTAGCATTTTCAGGATTGGAAAGAGTAGACAGAATGGTAGGGTTTTTTTAAAAATATTTTGAGGAACCTTCATATTATATTTTACAGTGGCTACACCAATTTACTTTCCCACCAACAGTGCATGAGGGTTCATTTTCTCCACATCCTCACCAACACTTGTTATTTTATGTATTTTTGATAATAGCCATTCTGACAGGTGTGGGATGATATCTCTTGTGCTTTTGATTAGAATTTTCCTGATGATTAGAGACGGAGAGCTTCTTTTCATGTGCCTGTTGACCATCTGTATGTCTTCTTTGGAAAAATATGTCTATTCAGAACCTTTGTCTATTTTTTAATCAGGTCTTTTTTTAATGTTAACTTGTATGAGTTCTTTGTATATTTTGGGTATTAACCCCTTATCGGATATATCAATTGTAAATATATTCTCCAATTTAGTAGGTGGCCTTCTCATTTTGCTGATAGTTTCCTTCAGGGTGTAAAAGCTTTTTAGTTTGATGTAGTCTCATTTGTTTATTTTTTGCTTTTGTTTCCATTGCCTGAGACATACAAAAAATATATTACTAATACTGAAGTCAAATAGTTTTCTGCTTATGTTTACTTCTAGAAGTTTCATGGTTTCAGGTCTTACTTTTAAGCCTTTAATCCATTCTGAGTAAACTTTTGTGTATGGTGTGAGAGAGCACTCCAGTTTCATTCTTTTGTATGTAGCTGTCTAGTTTCCCCAACATCATTTATTGAAGAGGCTGTCTTATCCATATTGTATATTATTGCCTCCTTTGTTTTAGATTAATTACCCAAATAAGTGTGGAGACATTTCTTGGCTCTCAATTCTGTTCCATTAATCTATGTGCCTTTGTTCCAATGGCATGATGTGTGGATTACTTTTTCTTTGTAGTATAGTCTTATATCTAGGATCATGGTAAATCCAGCTTTGTTCTTCTTTCTCAAGATTGCTTTGGCTTTTCAAGGTCTTCTGTGTGCTATACAAATTTTAAGATTTTTTTGCTCTAGATCAGCAAAAAATGCCATTGTAATTTGATGGGGTTTGCATTGAATCTGTATATTGCCTTGGACAGTATGGACATTTTAACAATATTAATTCTTACAATCCATGAACAATCCATGGTATATATTTCCAACTGTTTATGTCATCTTCAGTTTCATTCCTCATTGTCTTATAGTTTTCTGACTACAGTTATTTTACCTCATTGGTTAGATTTATTTCTAACTATTTTGTTCTTTTTGATTTAATTGTAAATGGGATTGCTTGCTTAATTTCTCTTTCTGTTAGTTCATTGTTGGTGTATAGAATTGCAACAGATTTCTTTATTTCACTTTTGTATCCTACAGATTTACTGAATTTATTGAGTTCTAGTAGATTTTGTAGTGTCTTTATGCTTTTCTATGTATAGTATCACATCAACTGCAAACAGGACAGTTTTACTTCTTCCTTTCCAATTTGGATAAAATTTATTCCTTTTTCTTATCTAATTGCTGTGGCCAGGCCTACTAATACTATGTTGAATAAAACTGATGAGATTTGGCAAACTTGTCTTGCTCTTAATCTTAGAGGAAATGTTTTCAGCTTTTCACCATTGAGTATGATGTTAGCTGTGGGTTTGATATATATGGCCTTTATTTCATTGAGGTATATTCCATCTATACCTACTTGTTGAGAGTTTTTATCATAAATGGATGTTGAATTTTGTCAAAAGCTTTTTGTACATCTATTAAGATGATCATACGATTTTTATTATTCAATTTGTTAACGTGATGTGTAACATTCATTGATTTGCACATATTGACCCATCCTTGCATCCCTGGGATAAATTGCACTTCATCATGCTGTGTGATCCTTTAATGTATTGTTGGAGTCAGTTTGCTAATATTTTGTTGATTTTTGCATCCATGTTCATCAGTGATATTGGCCTATAATTTACTTTTTTGTGATATCTTTGTCTGGTTTTAATATCAGGGTGATGTTTGCCTCATAGAAAGAGTTCAAAAGTATTCCTGCCTCTGAAATATTTTGGAATAATTTGAGAAAAATAGATGTTAGCTCTTGTGTAAATGTTTAGTAGAATTCACATGTGAAGCCATCTGGTTCTGGTTTTTGTTTGTTGGGAGTTGTATTTTTTTTTTTTAATTACTGATTCAATTTTGTTACTGGTAATTGGTGTGTTCATATTTTCTAGTTCTTCCTGATTAATCTTGTGAGGTTGTACATTTCAAATAATTTGTCCATTGCTTCTAGGTTATCTACTTTATTGGTGTATAACTGTTTGTAGTAATATCTTATGATCCTTGTATTTCTGTCCTGTTCGTTGTAACATCTTTATGATCATTACCCTGAACTCTATGTGAGGTAGTTTTCTACCTCCACTTCTCTTAGTTCTTCTTCTGCAGTTTTATCTTGTTCCTTTGTTTGGAAGATATTCCTCTGTGGCCTCATTTTGCCTAAATTGCTTTTTAAATTTCTAGGTGTTTGGTAAGTTCGTTATGTTTTCTGACCTTAGAGAAGAGGCCTTTTATGGGAGACACCCTATGTTTCCCAGCAGTGCACTCTCCTCTGGTCACCCAAACTGTATGCTCTAGGGGTGCCCCCTGTGAGGGCTGTGTGTGTCCTTCAGTTGTGGCAGACAGACTACTATGGGCAGTCTGCTAGGAGTGGCTGGTCCCCAGGCTGGTTGGTTAATAGCCCTTGCCTTGTGTGTATGTTGCTGGCAGCTGGTGGGCAGGGCCAAGTCATGAGGAGGCTGGCTTGGAGGTGTTTAAGATAGTAGGCATGCTAGTGAGTGGGGCTGTCTCTCCACCTGTTTCATTCCTTAGCCTGAGTCATCCCAGTGCTTGTCCTGACAGAATCGTGTGAGGACCTCAGTCCTGGCACCAATGAGCTAGAAGGAGGATTCCAAAATGGTGCTTGCCAGCACCAGTGTCCTTGTGGCAGAATGAGATCTACAAAATAGCTCCCGCCAGTGTCTGTGTCCCCAAAGTGAGCTCCATTGCCTCCTGCCTCTGCAGGAGACTCTCCAAATTCAGCAGGTGTGTCTTATCCTTGGTCCTGGAGCATGTATGGGATTATGTATGCACCCTTTAATAGCAGAGCCCCTATTTCCCACAGCTCTCTGGTTCTTCAAGAAGTTGAACTCCCTGGCCTTCAAAGCCAAACATTCTGGGGGCCTGACTTCCCAGTACAGGACCCCCAAGCTGCAGAGCCCAAGGTGGGGCTGAGACCCCTCATTCCTAGGGAATAACCTGTGCAATTCTAATTATCCTCCCATTTGTGGGTCTCCCACCTGGGAGTACGGATCTTGACTATACCATGACTCTGCCCCTCCTACCATCTAATTGTGGTTTCTTATTTATATCATTAGTTGCAGAACATTTTTTCTGCTAGTCTTCTGGTCTGTCTCATCAATAGTTGCTCTGTAAATAGAAAATTTGGTATACACATGAGAGGAGTTGAACTCGAGGTCTTCTTACTCTGCCATCTTGGCCACTCCTTCCCTGTTTTAATTATTCTTAAATATTCCTAAAAATATACTATTTTAGTGCATATAGTTGTGGTGTAGTTAGGAATGTACAATGATTTATTTTATCAGGCCTTTTTAATTAAACATTTAGTTTGTTTTCAACATTTGGTTATTATAATAATTCTATAAAGAACATCTGTGAATATTAATCTTGATCTTACCTCTCATTATCTCCTTAGGATAGATTTCTACAAATGAAATTAATTGTCAAAGAGTGGATTTAGTATAAAATTATGACTGAAATTATATGTGATACCATGATCATAGTTTCAAATCTCTTGTAATTTTTGAGAACAGTACATGACAGATGCTATTACAGACAGTGAGTAATTTACCCATTTTAGTTCTTGTCATTTTTTCATTACAGATGAAAAGCATGGATTTTCTTTAGAACGTGATTATTCAGCTTTTTTATGCCTCTCATTAAAAAAAAAAGACAAAGGTAGTATATTAAGCACTACATCCTCTTTCTTATTAAAGATTTTTGGGTTTTGTTTTATTGATTTGCTTATTTTGTAAATTAGTCTGACGTATTATCAATCCAAAAAGCTCATATTCTTCACGAATGTCAAAATTTTAACCTGTATTCTGGACTGATGCTAGGCTTTCTTCCAATCAGTTTCATTTGGGAAATTTACTCATATATTCCTCAGAAATTTTCAGTGTAATGTTACTTTTTATGTAAGAGCATGAGTTTTTTAAAGCAGACTAGATTTTAAGAAGTAAAGGTTTACCATAATCTGAGTTCAGTTCAGGAATCTGGCAAAGTAAGTTTGTTCCCTAAAACTGCGTGCCTCTAAGAAGCTGCTTTTTGTATAGTTCTGAATAACAAAACATTGGTGTGCACAGTACCTCATATTTTAACATTGTTAGAGACACTCTAATCTATTTTCCAAGTACAGTATTTTAGTAATATTACATTCATATATTTGTTGGATATAATATTTTTCCAGGTGTATTCCAAATCAACGCTGGCTAAAAATTTGTATAGTTTTCTATTTAAAGTTATAAGCAAAATAGTGAACTCATAACATATATTAAAACAAAATCTTCTACTAAATATTGTTGGGAAAGAAACCCTTTCTGACTTTCATGCTCTGATATATTTGTTGTTTTTGACTCTGGCTTATGTCACGTATGACCAAAGAAAAAATACTGGGGAACACAACCTACTGTAAACTTGAAGAGAGGGATCAAGATGGCAGAGTAGGAGGACGTGGATCTCACCTGTCCAAACAAACACATCAAAAATACATCTACATGTGGAAAAATTCTCACAGAAAACTAACTGGAAACTAGTAGAAAACCTCCTATACAACTAAAGCTGCAAGAAAGATCTCCTTGTAAATGGGTAAAAAGGAAAAAAAAAAGGCATTAGGTCAGGACCAGCATCCCTGGGAGGGATCTGATAAGAGGAGAAGGTCCATATGGACAGACCCTCATCTGGGGAGCCCACTTGCCTGCTGGGAAATCTTCTGGGGCAGATTGAGGGGCTGGAGAAGCCTAGACTCTACTCCTGAGGAGTGTGTGGGTGCCAGCTTGCTATCTCAATCAGGGTGGGGAGACCTGTGCTGGCAGCTGCTACCTTGCTGCACTTACCAATCTGAAGGGGTTAACACCCCAGCCCTGCTCACTCCACATCTCAGCCTGGCCCAAGATCAGGGCAGAGATTTGGTCTAGCTATGAAGACAGACTGGGGCATCTGGAGTGTGATCAGGGTGGAACCACAGAAACCATTGTCAGCACATGCATGGGGGCAGAGAATTGAACCAGACAGACATTATCAGTGAGAAAAGTGGGTAGAACCACAAGAATGTGCAGTGGATAAGCAATGAATCTCAGGCAGACAGGCCCTGGGAGAAGACTTGGTCTATTTGCATGGAGACAGCCTGGGAGTGTGTGGTCAAGGGGAGTTATGAAGCCCATCAGTGTGCACATAACAGTGGCAACTCTAGCCACGGGGCCCATTGTAAGCTTGCACATGTCAGAGATGTGTCTCTGGTAAACAGGCCCTGGGTAGGAGAGTGTGGTGAATCATTTCCCAGTGGGAGCACCCCAGATCCATCCACTCCACATCAGAGCTTGGTGTTGGCTCTGTGGCAGACAGGTCCTGGGAGAAGTTTGCCACAGAGGCAGCCCAGGTCCCAAGCAGCAGCATAGCCACCTTGATTCCTGTAGCCATTGTGCCTCATCCCCAGCCTGACCCTTGCAGTAGGTTTGGGATGAACACGAAGGAGAATGGGATGTGATCTTTTGTTGCTTCTGGGTGGAACTGTGGATGCCCGCATGGATGGCACATAGGTTCACTGTGTTTACATGTGCTTCACTTGGTTCAGCTGTCACCTCCTTAGGGGCAGGTCATGCACTCAGTGGCAATGGAGCTTGATCAACCCAACTCTTGAGACTTCTACTCCAACAACTGGAGAGAAGATCCTGACCCCAACAGGGCTGTGACAGCCATGGATCAAAGGGAAAAGCCCACCTCACATCCAGCACAGGCTCTGGACACCACAACATCAATCACACTCCCTATCAAGGGGATAATGGCTACCACACTCTGAGGAAAAACATGGCTGGCATCCAAAACAAAACCAGCCCTCACACTAAAAATATTGGATACACACAGTCTACATAGGGATGTTCCCCCATAAAAATCACCATTTCAAGACCACAGTCGGTAACTGTTCCTCCTAAATTCATAGAGACAGAGAAAGTTAAGTAAAATGAAACAGCAGAAGAACTACTTTCAATTAACGAACAAAAAAAATCCTCTGAAAAAACAAATAATGAAACAGACCTCACCAGTTTACTTGGCTGCAAGTTCAAAAAGGAGGTAATAATAATGCTGAAGGAATTAAGAAAGATTATCTATAGAAATGCAGATCACTGTAACAAGGAACTAGAAATTATAAAGATGAACCAATCAAAATGAGACAATTTAATTGCTGAGATAAAAACCAATCTAGAAACAATGAATGGCAGACTAAATCACACAGAAGAACAATAAACTCATCTGGAATATAGAATAAAGGAAATCACCCACACAGAAAAGCATGCAAAAATACCAATAAAAGAAAAAAAAAAGAAAACAACATTCAAGATCTATGGGATAATATATATTGTGCCAACTGACACATAATAGAGGCTCCAAAAGGAAAAGGGAGAGAAAAGACAATTCAAAATGTATTTGAAGAAATTATGGCTGAAAACTTCCCAAAACTAAATCAGGAAACAGATATTCAGGTACAGGAAGCACAAAAGGCCCCAAACAAGATGAACCCCAAAAGACTCACACCAAGAAATACCATAATGAAAATGGCAAATCTTAAAAATAAGGAGAAGATTCTAAAGGCAGCAAGAGAAAAACAAAGACTCAATCACAAGGCAACTCCCATAAGGCTACAGCTGTTTCCTCTGCAGAGATTTTCAGGCCAGCAGATTTTCAGGAGTGGTCTGATGTATTCAAAGTTATGAAAGGGAAAAAATCTGCAACCTGGGATATTCTACTCAGTTAGATTATCAGAATAGAAGGACATATAAAGAATTTCTCAGACAAGCACAAACTAAAATAATTCAGCAATACTAAGCCTACCTTTAAAGAAATATTGAAGGATCTTCTCTGAATAGAAAAGAAGCAACAATCCATAGGAAAGGGAACATCTCAGTAAGAAAGGCAAACATATAAAAGGACTGAAGAGCATTTTAAAAAGCCAGTAAACAGATTAAAACACAATAAAAATTGTAAAAACAATTATAAGTAAAATTAATAGCAAAAGGATAAGTATGAGGATGTAAAATAAGACATCAACATCACAAAATGTGAGGGAGGGAATATAAAAATGTAGGTCATTTAGAATGTCTTTGACCTTGTCTGATTATCAGTTTAAAGCAAGTAGATACATTTATGAGTCAACATTTTTGGACGCCACAAATCAAAAACAGCAATAGCCTCACACACACACACACACACAAATTATCAGACCATTAAAAAAACGAAGAAATGAAGGAAAAAGAACTACAAAACAACTGGAAAATAAGCTTTAAAATGACAATAAGTACATACCCATCAATGATTACTTTAAATGTCAAAAGACTTATGGAATAAATGCTCCAATCAAAAGACATAGAGTGGCAGATTGGATTAAAAAAAATGCAAAAAGTTACCATATTCTGCCTACAAGAGACTCACTTCAGGGTGAAAGAAACACACAGATTGAAAGTGTGGGGATGGAAAGAGATTATTTTTCATGCAAATGAAAATAAGAAGAAAGCGGGGATAGCAACACACATATCAGACAAAACAGACTTTAAAACAATGACCATAAAGAAAAACAAAGAAGGACATTGTATAATGATAAGGGGATCAATACAAGAAGAGGATATTACACTCCTTAGCATATATGCACACAATATAGGAGCACATGAATATGTAAAACAAATACTAACATACACAAAGGGAGAAATGGGCAAGAGTACAATAATAATAGGAGACTTTAACACCCCACTGACATCAATGGGCAGATCTTCCAGACAGAATATAAATATGGCAACAAAGGTCTTAAATGACTCGATAGACCAGTTGGACTTAATTGACATCTATAGGATACTATATCCAAAAAAACCATAGAATACACATTATTTTCAGGTGCCCATGGAACATTTTCTAAGATAGACCACATACTATGTCACAAAGCAAACCTCAACAAATTTAAAAGGATAGAAATTATTTCAAGCATATTTTCTGACCACAGTGTTATGAAACTGTAAGACAACCACAGAAAGAAAAACAGGAAAAGAACAAACACATGTAGACTAAACAACACACTATAAAAACACCAGGGAGTCAATGATAGAATCAAAGAAGAAATCAGAAAATACCTCAAGACAAATGAAAATGAAAACACAACCTTACAAAATCTATGGGATACAGTGGGGGACCTTCAAGATGGTGGAGGAGTAAGACATAGAGATCACCTTCCTCTCCACAAATACATCAAAAATACATCTACATGTGGAACAACTCCTACAGAATATCTACTGAACACTGGCAGAAGACCTCAGACTTCACAAAAGGCAAAAATCTCCCCACGTACCTGGGTAGAGAAAAAGAAAAAAGAAAAAAACAGAGGCAAAAGAGTAGGGATGGGACCTGCATTTTGGGGAGGGAGCCGTGAAGGAGGAAAACTTTCCACACTAGGAAGACCCTTCACTGGTGGAGATGGGGGTGGGTCAGGGGAAGCTTCAGAGCCATGGAGGAGAGTGCAGCAACAAGGATGCAGAGGACAAAGTGGAGAGATTCCCACACAGAGGATCAGTGCTGACCAGCACTCACCAGCCTGAGAGGCTTGTCTACTCATACACTGGGGAGAGTGTGGGTTGGGAGCTCAGGCTCGGGCTTCGGAGGTCAGATCCCAGAGAGAGGACTGGGATGGGCTGCATGAACACAGCCTGAAGGGGGCTAGTGTGCTACAGCTAGCCAGGAGGGAGTCTGGGAAAAAGTCTGGAACTGCCTAAGAGGCAAGAGAACATTGTTTTGGGGTGCATGAGGAGAAGGCTATCAGAGAACTGCCTAAACAAGCAGAGATTTAAACATCTAAAGATGGGCATGAGCCACAGCTATCAGCGCGGACACCAGAAACGTGCATAAGATGCTAAGGCTGCTGCTGCAGCCACCAGGAGGCCTGTGTGTAAGCACAGGTTACACCACATCTCCCCTCCCAGGGGCCTGCACAGCCCACCAATGCCAGGGTCCTGTGATCCAGGGACAACTTCCCCAGGAGAACAAAAGTTGCACCTCAGGCTGTTGCAACGTCATGTCAGCCTGTGCTACCGCAGACTCCCCCTGCAATCTGTAGCCCTCCCTCCCACTGGCCTAAGCGAGCCAGAGCCCCTTAATCATTTTCTCCTTTAACCCCCTCCTGTCTGGGCGAAGAACAGATGCCAGAGGGTGACCTACATGCAGAGGCAGGGCCTAATACAAAGCTGGACTCCAGGAGCTGTGCACACAAAGAAAAGAAAGGGAAATTTCTCCAAGCAGCCTCAGGAGCAGTGGATTAAATCTCTAAAATACATTTGATGTACCCTGCATGTGTGGAATACCTGAATAGACAATGAATCATCCCAAAATTAAGGCATTGGACTTTGGGAACAACTGTAGACATGGAGTTTGCTTTCTGCATCTATTTGTTTCTGGATTTATGTTTATCTTAGTTTAGTATTTAGAGCTTATTATAATTGGTAGAATTGTTTATTGATTTTGTTGCTCTATTTATATATATATATTTTGTCATTTTTCTCTTTTTGTGAGTGTGTGTGTGTATGCTTCTTTGTGTGATTTTGTCTGCATAGGTTTGTTTTCACCATTTGTCCTAGAGTTCTGTCTGTCCTTTTTTTTGTCTTTTTTTAGTATAGCTTTATAGTGCTTGGTATCATTGGTGGATTTGTTTATTGGTTTGGTTCCTCCTTCCTTCCTTTTTTAAAATACTTTTTTATTTTTAATAATACATTTTTATTTTAATAACTTTATTTTATTTTATTTTTCTTTCTTTCTCTCTTTTTATTTTCTCCCTTTTCTTCTGAGCCGTGTGGCTGAGAGGGTCTTGGTGCTCTGGCTGGGTGTCAGGCCTGAGCCTCTGAAGAGCGAGAGCTGAGTTCTGACATTGGTCTATCAGAGACCTCCCGATCCCACGATATCAATTGTTGAGACCTCTCCCAGAGGAACTCCATCTCAGCGCTAATAACCAGCCCCAATCAATGACCAGCAAGCTCCAGTGCTGGAAATACCATGCTAAACAACTAGCAAGATGGGAACACAACCCCACCCATTAGCAGAGAGGCTGCCTAAAATCATAATAAGTTCACAGAAACCCCAAAATACAGCACCAGACACAGTCTTGCCCACCATAAAGACAAGACGGAGGCTCATCCACCAGAACACAAGCACCAGTCCCCTCCACCAGGAAGCCTACACAAGCCACTGAACCAACCTTACCCACTGGGGGCAGATACCCAAAACAATGGGAACTATGAACCTGCAACTTGTGTAAAGGAGACCCCAAACACAGTAATTTAAGCAAAATGAAAAGACAAAGAAATACACAGCAGATGAAGGACCAAAGAAAAACCCACCAGACCAAACAAATGAAGAGGAAATAGGCAGTCTACCTGAGAAAGAATTCAGAGTAATGATGGTAAAGATGATTTAAAGTCTAGGAAAAAGAATGGATAAAATAAAAGAAATGTTTAACCAGGACCTAAAAGAACTAAAGAGAAAACAAACAATGATGAAAAACACAGTAAATGAAATTTAAAACTCTCTAGAAGGAATCAATAGCAGAATAAATGAGGCAGAACAAGGGATAGGAGACCTGGAAGATAAAATAGTGGAAATAACTATAGCAGAACAGAATAAATAAAAAATTAAGGAAAGAATTGAGGACAGTCTCAGAGAGCTCTGGGAAAACATTAAATGCACCAACATTCGAAATTTAGGGGTCCCAGAAGAAGAAAAAAAGAAAGGGACTGAGAAAATATTTGAAGAGATTATAGTTGAAAACTTCCTTAACATGGGAAAGGAAATAGTCATTCAAGTCCAGGAAGTGCAGAGAGTCCCTTATAGGATAAATCAAAGGAGAAAATGCCATGACACATATTAATCAAATTATCAAAAATTAAATATAAAGAAAAAACAGTAAAAGCAGCAAGGGAAAAGCAACAAATAAACTACAAGGGAATCCCAATAAGGTTAATCTTTCAGCAGAAACTCTACAACCCAAATGGGTGTGGCAGGACATATTTAATATGATGAAAGTGCAAAATTTAAAACCAAGATTACACTACCCAGCAAGGATCTCATTCAGATTCGATGGAGAAATTAAAACTTTACATACAAGAAAAAGCTAAGAGACTTCAGCACCACCAAACCACATTTACAACAAATCTTAAGGAATTTCTCTAGGCAGGAAACACAAGAGAAGGAAAAGACCAACAATAAACCCAAAGCAATTAAGAAAATGGTAATAGGAACATACATATTGATAACTATCTTAAATGTAAAACGATTAAATGCTCCAACCAAAAGGCATAAACTGTCTGAATGGATACAAAAACAAGACCATATATATGTTGCATACAAGGGACCCATTTCAGACCTAGAGATATATACAGACTGAAAGTGAGGGGACAAGAAAAGATATTTTATGCAAATGGAAATCAAAACAAGCTTGAGTAGTAGTTCTCATATCAGACAAAATAGACTTTAAAATAAAGACAAGCGACAAAGAAGGACACTACATAATGAGCAAAGGATCAATCCAAGGAGAAGATGGAACAATTGTAAATGTTTATGCACCCAACAGAGGCACACCTCAATAGATAAGGCAAATGCTAACAGCCATAAAAGGGGAAATTGACAGTACCACAATATTAGTTGGGGACTTTAACTCCCTACTTTCACCAATGGACAGATCATCCAAAATAAAAATAAATAAGGAAAAACAAGCTGTAAATGACACATTAAACAAGATGGACATAATTGTAATTTATAGGACATTACATCCAAAATCAACAGAATATACTTTCTTCTCAAGTGCTCATGGAACATTTTCCAGGATAGATCATATCTTGGGTCACAAATCAAGCCTTGGTAAATTTAAGAAAATTGAAATTGTATCAAGTATATTTTCCGACCACAGCGCTATGAGACTAGATATCAATTACAGGAAAAAGTCTCTAAAAAATACAAATGCATGGAGGCTAAACAAAACACTACTAAATAACCAAGAGACCACTGAGGAAATCAAAGAGGAAATCAAAAAATACCTAGAAACAAATGACAATGAAAACACGATGACCTAAAACTTTTGTGATGCAGCAAAAGCAGTTCTAAGAGGGAAGCTTATAGCAATACAATCCTACCTCAAGAAACAAGAAATATCTCTAATAAATAACCTAACCTTACACCTAAAGCAATTAGAGAAAGAAGAACAACCAAAAAACCCAAAAAGTTAGCAGAAGGAAAGAAATCATAAAGATCAGATCAGAAATAAATGAAAAAGAAATGAAGGAAACAATATATAAGATCAATAAAACTAAAATCTGGTTCTTTGATAAGATAAACAAAATTGATAAACCATTAGCCAGACTCATCAAGAAAAAAAGGGAGAAGACTCAAATCAATAGAATTAGAAATGAAAAAGGAGAAGTAACAACTGACAATGCAGAAATAAAAAGGATCATGAGAGATTACTATAAGCAACTATATAAAATAAAATGGACAACCTGGAAGAAATGGAAAAATTCTTAGAAAAGCACAACCTTCTGAGACTGAACCAGGTAGAAATAGAAAATATAAACAGACCAATAACAAGCACTGAAATTGAAACTATGATTAAAAATCTTCCAACAAAGGGCTTCCCTGGTGGCGTAGTGGTTGAGAATCCACCTGCCGATGCAGGGGACACAGGTTCATGCCCCAGTCCAGGAAGATCGCATATGCCATGGAGTGGCTGGGCCCGTGAGCCATGGCTGCTGAGCCTGTGCATCCGGAGCCTGTGCTCCACAACGGGAGAGGCCACAACAGTGAGAGGCCTGTGTACCAAAAAAAAAAAAAAAACTTCCAACAAAAAAAGCCCAGGGCCAGATGGCTTCACAGGCAAATTCTATCAAACATTTAGAGAAGGGTTAACACCTATCCTTATCAAATGCTTCCAAAATATAGCAGAGGGTGCAACATTCTCCAAAACATTCTACGAGACCACCATCACCCTGATACCAAAACCAGACAAAGATGTCACAAAGAAAACTACAGACCAATATCATTGTTGAACATAGATGCAAAAATTGTCAACAAAATACTAGCAAAAACATTTCAACAGCACATTAAAAGGATCATACACCATGATCAAGTGGGTTTTATCCCAGGAATGCAAGGAGTCTTCATTAAACACAAATCAATCAATGTGATAAACCATATTAACAAATTGAAGGACAAAAACCATATGATAATCTCAATAGATGCAGAAAAATCTTTGAACACTTATCAAATGCTTCCAAAATATAGCAGAGGGTGCAACATTCTCCAAAACATTCTACGAGACCACCATCACCCTGATACCAAAACCAGACAAAGATGTCACAAAGAAAACTACAGACCAATATCATTGTTGAACATAGATGCAAAAATTGTCAACAAAATACTAGCAAAAACATTTCAACAGCACATTAAAAGGATCATACACCATGATCAAGTGGGTTTTATCCCAGGAATGCAAGGAGTCTTCATTAAACACAAATCAATCAATGTGATAAACCATATTAACAAATTGAAGGACAAAAACCATATGATAATCTCAATAGATGCAGAAAAATCTTTGAACAAAATTCAACACACATTTATGGTAAACCCCCCAGAAAGTCAGCATATAGGGAACTTACCTCAACATAATAAAGGCCATATATGAGACACCCACAGCCAACATCATTCTCAATGGTGAAAAACTTAAACCATTCCCACTGAGATCAGGAACAAGACAAGGTTGCCCACTCTCACCACTATTATTCAATGTAGTTTTGGAAGTTTTAGCCACAGCCATTAGAGTAGGAAAAGAAATAAAAGGAATCTAAATCAGAAAAGAAGTAATAAAACTGTCACTGTTTGCAGATGACATGATAGTATACATAGAGAATCCTAAAGACTCTACCAGAAAACTACTAGAGTAATCAGTGAATTTAGTATAGTAGCAGGATACAAAATACATGCACAGAAATGTCTTGAATTCCTATACACTAATGATGAAATATCTGAAAGAGAAATTAAGGAAACACTCCCATTTACCATTGCAACAAGAAGAATAAAATACCTAGGAATAAAACTACTTAAGCAGACAAAAGACCTGTATGCAGAAAACTACAAGACATTGATGAAAGAAGTTAAAAATGATACAAACAGTTGGAGAGATATACCGTTCCTGGATTGGAAGTATCAACATTGTGAAAATGACTATACTCCCCAAAGCAGTCTAGATTCAATGCAATCCCTATCAAACTACCAATGACACTTTTCACAGAACTAGAACAAAAAATTTCACAATTTGTATGGTAACACAAAAGACCCCGAATAGTCAAAGCTATCTTGAGAAAGAAAAACGGAGCTGGAGCAATCAATCTCCCTGTCTTTAGACTATGCTACAAAGCTACATTAATCAAGACAGTATGATACCCACACAAAAACAGAAATATAGATCAATGGAACAGGATACAAGGCCCAGAGATAAACCCATGCACATATGGTCACCTTATATTTGTTAAAGGAGGAAAGAATATACAATGGTGAAAAGATAGCCTCTTCAATAATTGGTGCTGGGAAAACTGGAGAGCTGTGTGTAGAAGAATGAAATTAGAACACTCCCTGTCACTGCACCCAAAAATAAGCTTAAAATGGATTAAAGACCTAAATGTAAGACCAGACACTATAAAACTCTTAGGGGAAAACATAGGCAGAACACTCCATGACATACATTACAGCAAGATCCTTTTTGACCCACCTCCTAGAGAAGTGGAAATATAAACAAAAATAAACAAATGGGACTTAATGAAACAAAAGCTTTTGCATGGAAAAGGAAACCATAAACATGACGAAAACACAGCCCTCAGAAAGGAAGAAAATATTTGCAAACAAAGCAACTGACAAAGGATTAATCTCCAAAATATACAAGCAGCTCATGCAGCTCAATATCAAAAAAACAAAGAACCCAATCAAAAAATGGGCAGAAGACCTAAATAGACATTTCTCCAAAGAAGATACCCAGAGTGCCGACAAACACATGAAAGGATGCTCAGCATCACTAATCATTAGAAAAATGCAAATCAAAACTACAGTGAGGTATCACCTCACACTGGTCAGAATGGCCATCATCAAAAAATCTACAAACTATAAGTGCTGGAGATGGTGTGGAGAAAAGGGAACCATCTTGCACTGTTGATGGGAATGTAAATTGATACAGCCACTGTGGAGAACAGTTTGGAGGTTCCTTAAAAAACTAAAAAAGGACTACCATATGACCCAGCAAATCCACTACTGGGCATATACCCTGGGAAAACCATAATTCAAAAAAAGTCATGTACCACAATGTTCATTGCAGCTCTTTTTACAGTAGCCAGGATATGGAAGCAACCTAAGTGTCCATAGACAGATGAATGGATAAAGAAGATGTATCACATATATACAATGGAATATTACTCAGCCATAAAAAGACATGAAATTGAGTTATTTATAGTGAGGTGAATGGACATAGAGACTTGACATACATAGTGAAGTAGGTCAGAAAAAGTAAATTATATACCATAGGCTACTACATATATATGGAATCTAAAAAAAAAAAAGGTGTTTTGAAAAACCTAGGGGCAGGACAGGAATAAAGATGCAGATATAGAAAATGGACTTAAGGACACAGGAGGGGGAAGTGTAATCTGGGATTAAGTGAGAGAGTGGCATGGACATATATACACTACCAAATGTAAAATAGATAGCTAGTGGGAAGCAGCCGCATAGCACTGCTATGAGATCAGCTCAGTGCTTTGTGTCCACATAGAGGAGGGGATAGGGAGGGTGGGAGGGAGCTGCAGAGGGAGGGGATATGAGGATATATGTATACGTATATCTGATTCACTTTGTTATACAGCAGAAACTAATACAACATTATAAAGCAATTATACTCCAAAAAAGAAGTTAAAAAAATCTATGGGATACAGCAAATCTGTTCTAAAAGGGAATTTCATAGCAATACATGCCTTGCTCAAGAAACAAGAAAAACCTCAAATAAACAACCTAAACTACCACCTAAGAGAATAAGAAAGAGAGGAGTTAACATAGTGGAGGAGTAGGAGGATGTAGAATTCATCTCTCTCCACAGATCCATCAAGAATACATCTACAGATGCAACAATTCTCACAAAACACTGGCTGAACACTAGCTGAAGACCTTGGACACCAGAAAGGACTATAAAGATCCCTGCATAACTGGGTTAGGATGAAAAAAAGAAGGTAGAGGTGTAGGTGAGGAAGTGGGACGGGAACTACACCCTGGGGCAGGGAAGGTGAAGCAGAGGAGAGATTCACCAATTTGTGGAAATCCCCTCTCTAACAGGGAAATCGATTGGGACAGAAGGGAAGCATTTGAGGCAGTCAGAAGAGGGTGAAGCAGCCGATCTGTGGGAGATGGGGCAGAGTGAGAAATACACAGACGGTCTTTACCGTGGCCCTACATGCCCCAGACTGAGACGTGTGTTCACAGGCTTGCAAGGGGGCTGGGGGCTGGGAGCTGGAGTGTGGGGATTTGAGAACAGGCTTGTGGCAAGAACTGCTGTTGGCTGTGGGGAGAGGCACTGAGGGGACAGGAGGGTGGAAATCTGCAGCAGGGAATGCCTGTAGAGGAAGACCTAACTGCCATGGAAGCAGGCGTTATTGCTGAGTCACACAAAGGGAGAGGAACCATTATTGTAGCCTCTCTCTCCCCACACATCAGCACCTGCCAATGACAATAAAAGAAGCCCTCTCATGGCTGGCTTTCATGTGCCAGGTGCCAAGCAATAGAAAAAGCCCCCTCAGGGCTGGCTCTCACAGGCCAGTCACCCAACAATAGAAAAAGCCCTCTCAGGGCTGGTGCTCGCATGCTTGTTACTGGGTGCTAGAAACAGCCCAGCCAGGGCTGGCCCTCATGCACCTTATACCAGGCACAAAAAAAGGCCCTCACTAAGGCCATATCTCTTACATCCAAGGCTGCTGGCTTCCCTGCACTTTTGGCACCACCAGGGCTCCCACCATCCAAGCAGTCATGCCACCTCTGCACCCTGTCATCACTGAGGCAAACCCAAGAGCTCCAAGGCAGCCTCAGGACTAGAGTCCTGTGGGTGGACCACATGGAGAGGTGGGGATAAAACCAAAGCTGAACCCCAGTGACAGGGAGACTAAGGAAGAGGATTGAAAATCTTTCCATCAGCTGCACAAGCTCCAGATTAAATCCCTGTGATCAGCTAGATCCTGTGTCTATGGGATATCTGAGTAGACAATGAGTGTTCCCACAAATGAAAATGGTCTTGCTTTGGCAGCTGTGGACTTTGCGGGCAAGCACACGCAGGAATTGGGCCACATCAGAGTCTGAATGGTGCCCCAGGGCCCACAGCAGGTCCAGAGACCAGCCCAGAAGCAGAGGAAGACCACTTGGGGAGGCAGAGGTGAGCTGTGGCTCATGGCATGTGCAAAGACACTTACAGCTGAGACCCCAGGGAAACCTAATTATTACTATTAATTTTATTGTGTTTTAATTCAGTTTGTTGTTGGTTCTGGCTTTCTGCTTGTTTTGTTTTTTGTTGTTTTAGTATTTTTTTATTTGGTCTTTTGGGATGTTCCTGTTTTATCACTATTTTTTATTCTTATTTTTTTATATATTCCTCTTTTTAAATTGTTTTTCTTTTATTCTGTGTTCTTTTCCCTTATTTTTCTTCTTTTTCTTGAACATATTTTAAAATTCTTTTATATTTCCATTTCTAATTTGCTTTTCTATTGGTCTGTGTTATTTCCCTTTTTATTTTATTTTTTTAATCATTTATATCAGTTGTTCTGTTTCCCTGCTTTATTTGTCAGTTGCCACACTGCTTTGGTTTTGTTTTTAGGTTTTGTGTCTCTGTTAGTTTTGATTCTAATTGTTTGATTTCATTTTTGGGTTCTTCTGTTTGTCTGGTTGTTCTCTTGCTTTTTGTTTTATTTGGTTCAGTTTTTTTTTTTCTTTTGTGTGTCTGTGTGTTTTCTTGTTTCTGTTTGTCTGATTTTACTTTTTACCATTTTTCTGGGGTTTTGTTAGTCTTTTTTAAAATCCCCTTTATTGTTGGGACAAGTGACTTGTGGGGTCTTGGTTCCTCAACTGGAAGTTGGGCCTGAGGCTCTGGGGTGGGAGCACCAAGTCCAGTATGCTGGACCTCTAGAGAATTCCTGGCCCCAGGGAAGATTAATTGCTGAGAGCTCTCATGGAGGCCTCTACCTAAATCCTAGACCTGGGTCCACACAAATGCCTGCAGCTCCCAGCAATGGACACCTCACACCAAAAAACAAATAAGACAGGAACAAAACACAACCATGAGCACACAGAATACCTAAAGTCATACTAAGCTCACAGACATCCCAAAACAAACCACCTGACACAGCCCTGCTCATCATAGGGAAAAGACTCAGCTCCACCCACCAGAAAACAGGCACCAGTCCCTCCCATCAGGAAGTGTATGCAAGCCACTGGACTAACCTCACCACCAGGGGCAGAGAACAGATGCAAGAGGAACTAAAACCCTGCAGCCTAGGGAAAGGGGACCTCAAATACTGTAAATTAAACAAAATGAGAAGACAGAGAAATATCTTGCAGGCAAAGAAGCAAGATAAAAACCCACAAGACCAAATAAATGAAGAGGAAATAGGCAAAATACCTTAAAAAGAATTCAGAGAAATGATAGTAAAGATGATCTAAAATCTCAGAAATGGAATAGAGAAAATACAAAAAATGTTTCACAACGACCTAAAGAACTAAAGAGCAAACAGACAGTAATGAACAACATATAACTGAAATTAAAAATACTCTAGAGAGAATCATTGCAGAATAACTGAGGCAGAAAAATGGATAAGTGAGCTGGAAAATAGAATGGTGGAAGTTACTGCCACAGAGAAGAATAAAGAAAAAAGAATGAAAAGAATGGAGGAGACTCCCAGAGACCTCCGGGAAATAATAAGTGCACCAGTATTCAAATTATAGGCGTCCCAGAAGAAGCAGAAAAAAAGAAAGGGTCTGAGGAAATATTTAAAGAGATTCTAGTCGAAAAGTTCCCCATTATGGGAAAGGAACTAGTCAATCAAGTACAGGAAGTGAAGAGAGTTGCATACAGGATAAACCCTAGGAGAAACACACTGAGACACATAATAATCAAACTAACAAAAATTAAAAACAAAGAAAAATATTAAAAGCGGCAAGGGAAAAGCAACAAATAACATACAAAGGAATCACCATAAGGTTAACAGCTGATCTTTCAGCAGCAACTTTGCAGGCCAGAAGGGAGTGGCAGGATATATTTAAAGTGATGAAAGGGAAAAATTTACAACCATGATTACTCTAACGAGCAATGATCTCATTCAGATTCAATGTTGAAATAGAAATCAAAAGCTTTACAGACAAGGAAAAATTAAGAGAATTCAACAACACCAAACCAGCTTTACAACAAATGCTAAAGGAACCTTCTCTAGGCAGGAAACACAAGAGAAAGGAAAGACCTATAAAAACAACCACAAAACAATTAAGAAAATGCAAATAGGAACATACATATCAATAATTACCTTAAATGTAAATGGATTAAATGCTCCAACTAAAATACACAGACTGGCTGAATGGTTACAAACACAAGACCCATATATATTCTGTCTACAAGAAACCCACTTCAGACATAGAGACACACACAGAGAGAAAGTGAAGGGATGGAAAAATATATACCATGCTAATGGAAATCAAAAGAAAGCTGGAGTAGCAATACTCATACCAGAAAAAATAGACTTTAAAATAGAGAAAAAGAGACAAGGCAGGACACTACATAATAATCAAGGGATCAATCCAAAAAGAAGTTATAACAATTGTAAATATCTATACACCCAACATAAGAGCACCTCAATACATGAGGCAATGCTAACAGCCATAAAAGGGGAAGTTGACAGTAACACAATAATACTAGGGGAATTAAACACCCCATTTACACCAACGGACAGATCATCCAAACAGAAAAGAAATAAGGAAAGAAAAGCTTTAAAAGACACATTAGACCAGATAGACTTAATTGATATTTATAGGACGTTCCCTCCAATAACAACAGAATACAATTTCTTCTCAAGTGCACATGGAACATTCTTCATGATAGATCACATCTTTGGTCACAAATTAAGCCTCAGTAAATTTAAGAAAATTGAAATTGTATCAAGCTTCTTTTCCAACCACAACACTATGAGACTAGATATCAATTACAGGAAAAAAAACTGTAAAAAATATAAACATATGGAGGCAAAACAATACACTACTAAATAACCAAGAGATCACTGAAGAAATCAAAGAGGAAATCAAAAAATACGTAGAAAAATATGCCAATGAAAACACGATGAAACCAAACCTATGGGGTGCAGCAAAAGTAGTTCTAAGAGGGAAGATGATAGCAACACAATCCTACCTCAAGAAACATCTCAAATAAACAACCTAACCTTACACCTAAAGCAATTAGAGAAAGAAGAACAAAAAAACCCAAAGTTAACAGAAGGAAAGAACTCATAAATATCAGGTCAGAAATAAATGAAAAAGAAATGAAGGAAACAGTAGCAAAGATCAGTAAAACAAAAATCTGATTATTTGAGAAGGTTAACAAAATTGATAAACCATTAGCCAGACTCATAGGGGAAAAAAGGGAGAACACCCATTCTAACAGAATTAGAAATGAAAAAGTAGAAGTAACAACTGGCACTGCAGAATTACAAAGGATCATGAGACTACTGCAAGCAAATATATGCAAGAAAAATGGACAACCTGGAAGAAATGGACAAATTCTTAGAAAAGTACAACCTTCCAAAAGTGAACCAGAAAGAAATATAAAGTTTGAACAGACCAATCATAAGCACTGAAATTGAAACTGTGATTAAAATCTTCCAACAAACCAAAGCCCAGGGCCAGATGTCTTCACAGGTGAATTCTATTAAACAGTTAGGGAAGAGCTAACACCTATCCTTCTCAAACTCTTCCAAAATATAGCAGAGGGAGGAACACCCCCAAACTCATTCTACAAGGCCTCCATCACCCTGACACCAAAACCAGAGAAAGATGTCACAAAAAAAGTAAATTACAGTTCAATATCACTGACGAACATAGATGCAAAAATCCTCAACAAAATACTAGCAAACAAAATCCAATAGCACATTAAAAGGATCATGCACCATGATGAAGTGGGGTTAATCCCAGGAATGCAAGATTTCTTCAATATACACAAATCAATCAATGTGATACACCATATTAACACATTGAAGGATAAAAACCATATGATCATCTCAAAAGATGCAGAAAAAGCTTTTGAGAAAATTCAACACCCATTTATTATATAAAATCTGCAGAAAGTGGGCATACAGGGAACCTACCTCAACATAATAAAAGCCATACATGACAAAACCACAGGCATCATTCTCAGTGGTGGAAAATTGAAAGCATTTCCTCTAAGATCAGGAACAAGACAAGGATGCCCACTGTCACCACTATTATTCAACATAGTTTTGGAAGTTTTAGCCATGGCAAACATAGAAGAAACATAAATAAAAAATAATCCAAATTGGAAAAGAAGTAAAACTGTCACTGTTTGCAGATGACATGATACTATACATAGAAAATCCTAAAGATACCACCAGAAAACTATGAGTTTGGTAAAACCAAACTCAATCAATGAGTTTGGTAAAGTAACAGGATACAAAATTAATATACAGAAATCTCTTACATTGGTACACTGACAATGAACTATCAGAAAGAGAAATGAAGGAAACACTCCCATTTACCACTGGAACAAAAAGAATAAAATACTTAGGATTAAACCTACCTAAGGAGGCCACAGTCCTGTATGCAGAAAGCTATAAGACACTGATGAAAGAAATCAAAGACGATACAAACAGATGGAGGAATATACCATGTTCTTGGATAGGATGGATCAACATTGTGAAAATGGCTATACTACCCAAAGAAATCTACAGATTCAATGCAATCCCTGTCAAACTACCAATGGCATTTTTCACAGAACTAGAACAAGAAATTTTACAATTTGTATGGAAACACAAAGGACCCCAAATAGCCAAAGCAATCTTGAGAAAGAAAAACGCAGCTGGAGGAATCAGGCTCCTTGACATCAGACTATACTATGAAGATACAGTAATCGAGACAGTATCACACTCACACAAAAATAGAAATATAGATCAATGGAACAGGATAGAAAGCCAGGAGATAAACCCATGCATATGTGGCCAACTTGTCTTTGACAAAGGAGGCAAGAATATAGAATGAAGACAGTGTCTTCAATAAGTGGTCCTGGGAAAACTGGAGAGCTGCTTGTAAAAGAATGAAATTAGAACACTCCCTAACACCATACACAAAAATAAACTCAAAATGGATTAAATACCTAAATGTAAGGCCAGACACTATACAACTCTTAGAGGAAAACATAGCAGAACACTCTATGACATAAATCACAAGATCCTTTTTGTCCCACCTCCTAGAGTAATGGAAATAAAAGCAAAAGGAAACAAATGAGACCTAATGAAACTTAAAAGATTTGCACAGCAAAGGAAACCATAAACAAGATGAAAAGACAACACTCAGAATGGGAGAAAATATTTGCAAACGAAGCAACTAACAAAGGATTAATTTCCAAAATATGCAAGCAGCTCATGCAGCTCAATATCAAAAAACAAACAACCCGGGGTGGGGCAGAGAGAAGATGGCGGAAGAGTAAGACACAGAGATCACCTTCCTCCTCACAGATACATCAGAAATACATCTACACGTGGAACTTCTCCTATAGAACACCCACCAAACGCTGGCAGAAGACCTCAGACCTCCCAAAAGGCAAGAAACACCCCACGTACCTGGGTAGGGCAAAAGAAAAGGATAAACAGAGACAAAAGAATAGGGACGGGACCTGCACCAGTGGGAGGGAGCTGTGAAGGAGGAAAGGTTCCCACACACTAGAAGCCCCTTCGAGGGCGGAGACTGCAGGTGGCAGAGGGGGGAAGCTTCAGAGCCGTGGAAGAGAGCGCAGCAATAGGGGTGCGGAGGGCAAAGTGGAGAGATTCCCTCACAGAGGATCAGTGCCGACTGGTACTCACCAGTACAAGAGGCTTGTCTGCTCACCCGCCGAGGCGGGCGGGGGCTGGGAGCTGAGCCTCGGGCTTCAGTCGGATCCCAGGGAGAGGTCTGGAGATGGCAGAGTGAAAACAGCCTGAAGGGGTTAGTGCACCACGGCTAGCCAGGAGGGAGACTGGGAGAAGTCTGGAGCTACCGAAGAGGCAAGAGACCTTTTCTTCCCTCTTTGCTTCCTGGTGCGCAAGGAGAGGGGTTTAAGTGCGCTGCTTAAAGGAGCTCCAGAGACGGGCGCGGAGCTGCCAAAGAGACAGGAGACTTTTTGTTGCCTCTTTCTTTCCTGGTGCGAGAGGAGAGGGGATTAAGTGTACCGCTTAAAGGATCTCCAGAAATGGGCATGAGCCACGGCTGTCGGCGAGGACACCTGAGACGGGTGTGGGATGATGGGGTTGCTGCTGCCGCCACCAAGAGGCCTGTGTGTGAGCACAGGGCACTCTCCACACCTCCCCTCCCGGGAGCCTGTGCAGCCCGCCACTGCCGGGGTCCTAGGATCCAGGGACAGCTTCCCTGGGAGAACGCACGGTACGCCTCGGGGCTGGTGCAGCATCATGTTGGCCTCTGCCGCCACAGGCTCGCCCCACATCCGTGCCCCTCCCTCCTCCTCCTGGCCTGTGCCAGAGCCCCCGAATCAGCTGCTCCTTTAACCCCGTCCTGCCTGAGGGAAGAGCAGATGCCCTCGGACGACCTACGCGCAGAGGCGGGGCCAGGTGCAAAGCTGAACCCCAGGAGCTGTGCGAACAAAGAGGAGAGGGGGAGGTCTCTCCCAGCAGCCTCAGAAGCAGAGGATTAAAGCTCCACAATCAACTTGAAGTGCCCTGCATCTGTGGAAAACCTGAATAGACAGTGAAATAACCCAAGTTGAGGAGGTTGACTTTGGGAGCAAGATATATTATTATTTTCCCCTTTTTTTTCTTTTTGTGAGTGTGTATGTGTGTGCTGCTGTGTGATATTTTGTCTGTATAGCTTTGCTTTCACCATTTGTCCTAGGGTTCTGACTGACCCGTTTTCTTTTTATATAAAATTTTTCTTCTTAATAATTATTTTTTATTTTAATAACTATTTTACTCTATTTTGTCTTCTTCCTTTCTTTCTTCCTTTCTTCCTTTCTTTCTTCCCTCCTTTCTTCCCTCCTTCCATCTTTTCTTCCTTCCTTCCTGCATTCCTCCCTTCCTTCCTGCCTTCCTCCCTTCATTCCTCCCTTCCTTTCTTCCTCCCTTTCTTCCTCCCTTCCTTCCTCTCTTCCTTCCTCCCTTTCTTCCCCTCTTCCTTCCTTCCTTCCTAACTTTCTTCCTTCCTTCATTTCTTTCTTCCTTCCTCCCTTCCTTCCTTCCATGCTTCCTTCCCTCCTTCCTTTCATTCCTTTCTATTTTTTCTCCCTTTTATTTTGAGCCATGTGGATTAAAGGCTGTTGGCGCTCCAGCCAGGCATCAGGGCTGTGTCTCTGAGTTGGGAGAACCAACCTCAGGACACTGGTCCACAAGAGACCTCCCAGCTCCACGCAATATCAAATGGTGGAAATCTCCCAGAGATTTCCATCTCAACACCAAGACCCAGCTTCACTCAAGGACCAACAACGTACAGGGCTGGACACCCTATGCCCAACAAATAGCAAGACAGGACTACAGCCCCATCCATTAGCAGAGATGCTGCCTAAAATCATAATAAGGCTACCAACATCCCAAATCACACCACCAGACGTGGACCTGCCGACCAAGAAGACAAGATCCAGCCTCATCCACCAGAACACAGGCACTAGTCCCCCCAACCAGGAAACCTACTCAACCCACTGAACCAACCTTAGCCACTGGGGATAGTCACCAAAAACAACGGGAAGTACGAACCTGCAGCCTGCAAAAAGCAGACCCCAAACACAGTAAGCAAACTGAAAAGACAGAAAAACACACAGCAGATGAAGGAGCAAGGTAAAAACCCACCAGACCTAACAAATGAAGAGGAAATAGGCAGTCTGCCTGAAAAAGAATTCAGAATAATGATAGTAAAGATGATTCAAAATCTTGGAAATAGAATAGACAAATTGCAAGAAACAGTTAACAAGGACCTAGAAGAAATAAAGAGGAAGCAAGCAACGATGAGCAACACAATAAATGAAATGAAAAATACTCTAGATGGGATCAATAGCAGAATAACTGAGGCAGAAG
>NC_041231.1:62738106-62782959 GCF_002837175.3 Physeter macrocephalus
AAACTACAATGAGATATCATCTCACACCGGTCAGAATGGCCATCATCCAAAACTCTAGAAACAATAAATGCTGGAGAGGGTGTGGAGAAAAGGGAATACTCTTGCACTGCTGGTGAGAATGTAAATTGATACAGCCACTATGGGGAACAGTATGGAGGTTCCTTAAAAAACTACAACTAGAACTACCATACGACCCCGCAATCCCACTATTGGGCATTTACCCGGAGAAAACCACAATTCAAAAAGAATCATGTACCAAAATGTTCATTGTAGCTCTATTTACAATAGCCAGGACATGGAAGCAACCTAAGTGTCCATCAACAGATGAATGGATAAAGAAGATGTGGCACATATATACAATGGAATATTACTCAGCCATAAAAAGAAATGAAACTGAGTTATTTGTAATGGTGGGAAGCAGCCGCATAGCACAGGGAGATCAGCTCTGTGCTTTGTGACCACCTAGAGGAGTGGGATAGTGTGGGTGGGAGAGAGGGAGATGCAAGAGGAAAGAGATATGGGAAGATATGTATATCTATAACTGATTCACTTTGTTGTAAAGCAGAAAATAACACACCATTGTAAAACAGTTATACTCCAATAAAGATGGTAAAAAACAAACAAACAAACAACCTAATCCACAAACAGGCAGAAGACCTAAATAGATACACATGGGCTTCCCTGGTGACACAGTGGTTGAGAATCTGCCTGCCAATGCAGGCGACACAGGTTCGAGCCCTGGTCTGGGAAGATCCCACATGCTGCAGAGCGGCTGGGCCTGTGAGCCACAATGACTGAGCTTGCACATCTGGAGCCTATGCTCTGCAACAGGAGAGGCCGCGATAGTGAGAGGCCCACGCACCGCGATGAAGAGTGGCCCCCGCTTGCCACAACTAGAGAAAACCCTCGCACAGAAACGAAGACCCAACACAGCCATAAACAACTAACTAAATAAATAAATAAATAATTTTAAAAAATAAAAAAAAAAAATAAATAGATACACAGATTGCCAAGAAACACATGAAAATATACTCAACATCCCCAATCATTAGAGAAATGCAAATCAAAACTGCAATGAGCTATCACCTCATACCTGTCAGAATGGCTATCATCCAAAAATCTACAAGCAATAAATGTTAGAGAGGGTGTAGAGAAAAGGGATCCTTTTGCAATGTTGGTGCGAATGTATATTGATACAGCCACTGTGGAGAACAGTATGGAGTCTCCTTAAAAAACTACAAATAGAACTACCATATGACCCCACAATCTCAGTACTGGGCATATACCCTGAGAAAACCATAATTCTAAAAGATTCATGTACCACAATGTTCATTGCAGCTCTATTTACAATAGCCAGGATATGGAAGCAAACTGTCCATTGACAGGCGAATGGATAAAGAAGATGTGGTATATTCCATATACCATGGAAAATTACTCAGCCATAAAAAGATATATAATTGAGTTATTTGTAGTGAGGTGGATGTACCTAGAGTCTGTCATACATAGTGAAGTAAGTCAGAAAGAGAAAAACAAGTACCATATGCTAATGTATATGTATGGGATCAAAAAACGGTATTGATGAACGTAGTGGCAGTGCAGAAATAAAGACACAGACATAGAGAATGGTCTTGAGGACACAGCGGGGAAGGGAAAGTTGGGATGGAGTGAGAGAGTAACATTGACATATATAGACTACCAAATGTTAAATGGATGGCTATTGGGAAGCTGTTGCATAGCACATGGAGATCAGCTCCATACTTTGTGACAACCTTGAGGGGTGGGATAGGGAGTGTGGGAGGGAGGTTCAAGGGGGAGGCGATATGTGGATATATGGATACATATAGCTGATTCACTTTGTTGTGCAGCAGAAACTAACACAACATTGTAAAGCAATTATACTCAGTAAAGATGTAAAAAAAATAAAATAAAGAGGTATTTTATGAAGCTAAAAAAAAGAAAAAAAGAAAAGAATTAGAAAGAGAAGAACAAACAAACCCAAAGCCAGCAGAAGGAAGAAAATAATAAAGATCAGAGAGAAAATTAAAAAGAGATGAAAAATAACAAAATAAATAATCAAGAAATCCAAGAGTTGGATGTTTGAAAAGATAAATGAAATTGACAAACCTTTGGCCAGGCTCACCAGGAAGAAAAGACAGAAGACCCAAGTAAACAAGATAAGAAATGAAAGAGGGCTTCCCTGGTGGCGCAGTGGTTGAGAGTCTGCCTGCCGATTCAGGGGACACAGGTTCGTGCTCCGGTCCGGGAAGATCCCACATGCCGCGGAGCGGCTGGGCCCGTGAGCCATGGTTGCTGAGCCTGTGCGTAAAAGAAAAGAAAAAAAAAAAGAAATGAAAGAGGGGAAATAACAACTAATACTGCAGAAATTTTAAAAAAATCATTAGAGAATACTATGAACAGTTATATGCCAAAAAATTGGAGAACCTTGAAGAATGGAGAAGTTTCTAGAAACATACAGCTTGCTAAAACTGAGTCAAGGTGAAACAGATAATTTCAACAGACTTATCACTAGAAGTGAAATTAAATCTGTATTTTTTTAAAAGTTCCCTGCATACAAAAGAGTGGTACCAGATGGCTTCAGTGGGGAATTCTACTAAACTTTCAAAGAAGAACTAATACTGATCCTGCTCAAACTATTCCAAAGAATTAAAGAAGAGGGAACACTCCCAAATTCATTCTATAAAGCCATCATCACCATGATACAAAAGCCAGACAAGGACACTACCAATAAGAAAATTACAGACCAATATATTGATGAATAAAGATGCCAAAATGCTCAAAAAATATTAGCAAACAGAGTCCAACAACACATAAAAACTATCATAAACCATGATCATGTTGGATTCATTCCACGGTCAGAAGGATGGTTCAACATATGCAAATCAATCACAGTGATCCACCACACTAAAAAAGGGAAAGGCAGAAACCATATGATGATCTCGTTAGATGCAGAAAAAGCATTTGACAAAATTCAACACTTATTCATGATAAAAACTCTCACCAAAGTGGGTACAGAGGGAACATATCTTAACATAATAAAAGGCATTTACAACAAATCCACAAGTCAACATGATACACAACAGTGAAAAGCTGAAAGCCCTTACACTAAATTCAGGAACAAGACAAGGATGCCCACTCTTACCACTTCTATTCAAATAGTAATGGAAATCCTAGCCACAGCAATCAGACAAGAAAATGAAATAAAATTTATCCAAACTGGAAGGGAAGATATTAAAATGGTCACTATTTGCAGATGACATGATGCTTTATATAGAGAGTCCCAAAGTCTCCAGGCAAAAATTATTAGAACTAATAAATAAATTCAGCAAGGTAGTAGGATACAAGATTAATATGCAGAAATTTGTTTCATTTCTTTACACTAATAACAAAATTTTGGAAAGAGAAAGTAAAAAAAAAAATCTCATTTAAAACCACACACACAAAATAAAATACCTAGGAGTAAACATAACTAAAGTGAAAGACATGTACCCTGAAAACTTACAGAACTTAACATCTTATGGAAAAACCTGAACGAACTTTTTGGCCAGCCCAATATAAAACACAGATAAAGGACATTGAAGATGATTCAAATAAATTGAAAAATATCCCATGCTCTTGTATTTGAAGAATTCATACTTTAAAATAACCATAATACCCAGAACAATCTACAGATTTAATGCAATCTCTATCAAAATACCCATGACATTTTTCACAGAAGTAGAACAAATAATCTTAATATTTATATCAAACCACAAAAAACAGAATTGCCAAAGCAATGCTGAGGAAAAAGAACAAAGCTGGAGGCATTAACCTTCCAGACTTCAGATTATACCACAAAGCTACAGTTATCAAAACTGCACAGAATTGGCATGAAAACAAGCATGTAGATCTATGGAACAGAATAGAGAGCCCAGAAATAAACTCACACTCCTACAGTCAATTAATCTACTACAAAGAAGGCAAGAATATTCAATGGAAAATGGTGTCATACCTTATATTTAAGTCTTTAAAACATTTTGAGTTTACTTTTGTATATGATATGAGGGAGTGTTCTAATTTCATTGATTTATATGTAGTTGTCCACATTTCCCAGCACACCTTGTTGAAGAGATTGTCAGTAAAACATTCTCTGACATAAATCATTTCAGTATTTTCTTAGATCAATCTCCCAAGGCAAAAGGAAGAAAAGCAAAAATAAACAAATGGGAGCTAATCAACGTAAAAGCTTGTGCACAGCAAAGGAAACCATAAACAAAGTGAAAAGCCAATATACAGAAAGAGAGAAAATATTTGCAAGTGATGCACCTGACTAGGGGTTAATATCCAAACTATACAAAGAGATCATACATCTCAATATCAAAAAAAGAAAAAGAAAAAAAAAAGAACCCAATCAAAAAATGGGCAGAAGAACTAAATAGATATTTTTCCAAAAAAGACATACAGATGGACAACAGGCACATGAAAGTATGGGCAACACCACTAATTATTAGAGACATGCAAATGAAAACCACAATAAGGTGTCACCTCACACTGTTCAGAATGGCCATCATCAAAACAATCTACAAATAATAAATCCTGGAGAGGATGTGGAGAAAAGGGAATGCTCCAACTCTTTTGGTGGGAACATAAGTTGGTGCATCCGCTATGAAAAGAGTATGGAGGTTCCTAAAAAACTTAAAATAAAGCTACCATAAGATTCAGCAATCCCACTCCTGGGTATGTACACAGAAAAGATAAAAATCTAATTTGAAAAGATACATGCACCCCGATGTTCATAGTAGCACTGTTTACAATAGCCAAGACAAGGAGGCAACCAAGTACCCATCAAGAGATAATTGTTTTAAGAAAAAGTGGTATATGTATACTATAGAATATTACTCAGCCATAAAATAAGAATGAAATATTGACTTTTGCAGCAACATTGATGGACCTAGAGAATATTATACTTACTGAAGTATGTCAGAGAAAGACAAATATTATGTGATATCACTTATATATGGAATCTAAAAAATAATACAAATGAATCTATATACAAAACAGAAACGGACTCACAGACATAGAAAACCAGCTTATGATTACCAAAGGGGAAAGTGGGGGAGGAATAAGTTAAGAGTATTGGATTAACAGGTACAAACTATTACAAATAGAATAACTACATTCAATATCTTATATTAACATATAATGGAAAGTAATCTCTTTCTCTCTCTCTCTAAAACTTCATATAAAAGTTTTATACATATATAAAACAATCACTTTGCTGTACACCTGAAACTTACTCAATATTGTAAAACAATTATACACCAATTAAAAATAAAACAGTAAAATCCCACTACTTATAACTGTTAGATGAGATTCAAATATTATTTCTAGTCATTATCATTTGAAACAAATCTTTTGCCTAATACCTTTGTATTTTAATGAGAGTGGGAGAATAGTTTTGTTGTTTTTTCTATGCTGGAGCTCAAATGTTGCTTTATTTTAGTGTGAAAAATATCAGCATGAGAACAATTTTTTGGTATACATTTGATATCTGTGTGATATTTAAGTATCTCAAACACATTTCTATTTTGCTTTTGTAAAAGAGTCTTGCATACTTTATGCAAATACAATATTCCCTTGTTCTAAAAAATAGACAGTACATACCTAATTAAGTAAAACTCTATTATAGATTAAATTCAGATGGGATAATTTTATTTAAATGTAAATATCCCAATTTATTTTTTTTTATAACCTTGCATGCTGATACTAGGAGAATAATTTTCAGTTAGAAGTTTTACTAAAATCAAATTGCCTGGAGTTTATACAAAATATCCCATTCCTAATAATCAAAGTGTTTGTAGATTATATCTGCAGAAATCATATATCATGATGTTTGAAAAGATGCACATGAAATTTTCCCTTAGTTTTTTACATATTAAACCCAATATACATGTAAAATTTGTGAAAATAAATTAGAGATGCAGTAAGTTGAATTTAAGAGTGGTGTTTCTAAACTCAGAATTCTTGGTTCAAGTCACAGATACCACTTAGTTACTCAGCAAGTTCTTAATCTCTCTATGCCTCAGTCTTCTTAGCTGCAAAGTGGTTAGGGAGTAGTGTTTTTTTTTTTTTTTTTGTAAGTTATATAAACAGAACAGTGCTGGGCATCTAATAATATTCAATAAATTATGTTACCATATTAGTAGTAACTTATTTTGAAAAGTTGCATATTCAGTTATTAGTTAATATTTGTTGAAAACCCAAAGTATAGAGTATTGTAGATACCAGTAATTTACAAAGATACACTGAAAAGGCAAATCTTGAGTATGTAAGATTGAAAAGGGTAGTAGGAGAAATGCATAGGCATAGTGAGAAAGCAGATAAAGTTATTAGAGCAATTGTCAGTGAAGGCAAATTCAAAATTATATAACACAGCATTTTATTAAATATGAAAGGTTAAGGAAATGAATTTTAAATGTGAAACTGCTAAGCACACAAACATGGAAAGAAGGAAAATACAGTGTCTTAGTATTTTGAAAGGAATTATCTGTATAGGCAGGTAACCTATGTTTTGAAGACCTATGTATGATGATTAGACAAAAGAAAACTCAAAAGAATCAAATAAATTAGAGACCCTGGAAATTATGTTACTATTTTATTTTGACACACAAATGCAGGCTTTTGGACTGCTCTTATAGGAATGGTGCTGGTATGCTATAATTTCTTTACTCTTAAATGTGATGAGGAGAATGATTTTCAAGATAGTTCTTTGGGGTTCGAGTTTCAGTTTACTTAGTTAATGGATGCATGATCACATCTACATTAGTAACCAGTGAAAATTTACTTAAACACATTTATCTCACATGTATCCGTTAAAGGCACCATTATGCTTATTTTATTGTGGAGAAAAAAACCTTATTTTCTTTATGTGCTCAAAGCCCCAGAGTGGCAAAAGAAATATTCTGAAATCCTGTCTGACTTCTATGTTGATCCTTTTTCTCTGGAAATCACACTGTCTCTATAAAACTTGAGGGAAGACATTGGATAGTGTAGATATCATAGGGAATTAGAAAGGAAAGGGAAAAGGAAAACATTGATTTTATAAACAGTGTTCATTTGAAACAAATGCATAGATAAAAAAGCAGGTGGTGAAGGCACATTTTTTTTGAAACTCTGAAGAGAGAAGGAGCGTGTTAAAACAAATAAACAAAAAATGCAGTCAACAAAATATTTTAGTCATGACCCACTTCCATAAAACAAAAAGAGTAGGTCCCATTGTTAATTAGGAGTTGGAAACTTCCATGAGATTATTACAAAGTTAATTGAAATTCTTAAGAAATGATATTTTAGAAAGAGGGAGTATGAATAATTATCTATTATTCATGTTGGTCTGGGTATTACTGAATTGATTCAGGCATATGTCAATACCTCTTGTAAAATCAATGACATTTCATATTCAGAACAAGACTATAGATTTTACTGACCAAAGTGAGTAATGCACTTGCCATATTAAGGGTGTTTTCAAAAAAATATCTTTATTAGAAACAAAATAGAAATACTTGTAAAAGTAAAATACTACCAGGATTTCCTCACTAGGTGCTCTTTATCTTTTCCTCTTCTTATTTTGAAGTTTTTTGCCCTTTAGTTTCATCAAGATTTCTAATCCATTACATTTGAAAGATGCTTAGGTGAGTGAAATGTAAAATAGCAATTGCTAAAGAAATTAATCAAAGCTCTCAAATACCCCTTAGTTGTGCTAAGAAAAAAAAAAAGGCAGAAACAGACAACAACAGCCTGAACCAGCAAGAATATTTTTTTAAGATTTTTTTTGATGTTGACCATTTTTAAAGTCTTTATTGAATTTGTTACAATATTGCTTCTGTTTTATGTTTTGGTTTCTTGGCCAGGAAGCATGTGGGATCTTAACTCCCTGCAGGGATCAAACCTGCACCCCCTGCATTGGAAGGCAAAGTCTTAACCACTGGACCACCAGGGAAGTCCCAAGAATAATTCTTCAACAGCAGTTAAACTTAAAAAAAAACTCTTCTTCTGCACTGTTCCACCTAGTCCTCAAAATAACTCCAAACTAATAATTTGAATTTTTTCCTTTAATCTCTTCTTCAGATGAGTTCATTCATTGATTTTTAAATTAAACTATTCTGTGTTCTTGGGATAAACCTAATTTTTCCATGGTACATTTTATTTTAGGTTACTATTATCATTGCTACATAGTTTACTGATATTTGTTCAGGATTTTTTGCATCTGTGCTCCTCATGTCAACAGTCTTCAGTAATTTACCTTTCATGCATTGCCCTTTTCAGGTTTTGGTGTCCAAGTTATGCAGCTTCAAAAGATAAATTCTTGAATAGTTTCTGAATTTCTATATTCTGGAATAGTTTGTGTAAACATTGACATTTGTTCTTTGAATGTTTCATATAAAACACCAGAGGAGGCATTATATTAGAGAATTTTCTCAGCAGTTTTCTACCAGCTGGTGCTCTTGCAATGCTTTTTTTTTTTTTGGTCGCATGGTATGTGGGATCTTAGTTCCCCAACCTGGACCAGGGATCAACAATAGACCACCAGAGAAGTCCCTATTTTTAGTTCTTGAGCCAAATTTGTCACATTATACTTTTCTGGGAATTTGTCATTAATGTAAAATTTGACATTTACTGACATGAGAGTTGTCAATAATATGCTTTTTTATTGGCATATTTGTGTTTTGGTAATTTGTGAATTTTCTCTTTTTTTATTCATTATTTAAATCAGAGACTTGACAAATTTATTACCCCCCCCCCCTTTTCTTTTAAAAGGATTAATTTCTGGCTTTTTTGTTTTCTTTTGAGACTCTCTCCCAAATGTTTCTACTTCATCAATCTGTTATTCTTTGACATTTTATCTTGGGAACATTTTTCTTTCCTTTCTCTCTCTCTATCTTTTTTTTTTTTATGTTTGCTTGTTCCATTAAATTTTAGCCTATACTCTTTATTAATATGTTTTTAAGGTTCTACATTTCTTTCTAAATACTGCTTTAATTACATCCCCAAGTTTTAATTTGTAGCATTTTCATGATCACTGTCAATGAATTATAAATATATTTTTAAAATTTTTATTATTTCTTCCTTAAAATATGGATAAATCAAACATATTTCATATTGCTTTGTAGATTAAATACAGTGATGTCAGAGAAAATTCTCTGTAGGTTCAGAGTTCTTTGAAGTAGAATGTATTTGTTTTAGAATCTTTTTGGAATAAATTTTTGTATATAATCTCATGTGTCTAAAAATAATGTAATCCTGCAGTGGTTGAGTGTAATGCAAAAATTTTTAAATCATTACAACTTACAAGTATATTGATGCTTTTATTAAGTTACCCTGTCTCTAGTAGTTTTTTCTTTTTAACTTGTCATTCTGCTCACATGTTAACACAACTGTGTTTTCTTTAATAAAAACAACTTATATATATTTCCATCCTTTCCCTTTATGATATTTGTCTTTTCATTTAGTCCATTTATAATTATTGTAATTATTAATATATTTGAATTTAATTTCTACTATCCTATATTGTTTCTTGATTTGTCCTTTGTGTTCTGTGTGTTTTTTTCTTCTATCTTAAATCTGCAAAAACATTTTTTTTCTCATTCCATGTTTTACTCTCTACTAGTTTGGAAATTAAATTGCCTGCTTCTAGTTATAAAGTATTTAATTTGTCATAGTGTACTTAATTCATCAAAGTCTAAAGTTAATAACTGTATAAATTTCTTTAAAAATTTTTTATTTCTATCCACTGGTCCAATGTCCTGATGCATATGATACTCATTTAACTCATTTGTATACAAATTTATATTTAGATTTAAACATTATTTTTATTCACATAAGATATTATGTCTTACATAGTAAAATTTATTTGCCCTCTTTTTAAAGCATATTTTAACCATTCTTGAAATTAATTTCCATCTGGAATCATTTTTTTATATTATTCCAAAATTTTCTTTAATGAGGATCTGCTAGTGGATATATTGATTAGTTTTACTTTGTCTGATAATTTGGATCTCACATTTAAAAGATTAAATTTGAAATTTTATACAGTATATATAGGGCATATAATTCTAGACTGACTGTTTTTTACTTTTGGCACTTTGAAAGTATCATTCCTGTCACCTCACTTGCATTGTTTCTGATGATAAATCAGAATGAAAACAACTAATTAGAAAATGTAGTAAAAATTTAAAATACTCTTCCCATATCTATAAGCTATAACCTATAGCAAGGAGTAAGTATGAATGTAGTATAGAAAATTCTAAATGAAAAAATATATAATGTTCCTGAATATAAATATTCAATATCATAAAGATGTTTGTCCTCCTTAAATTAATCTATAAATAAAATATGATTTTAATCAAAATTCTAAAAGGTTTGCATATATCTGTAGGTAGATCCTGAAATTTTCATGTTGGTATAAACAGACAATAATAGCCAAGAAAATTTTGAAGAAGATTAAGAAGAGTAGTGTGGGGTTTTCTCTACTTATTTTCAATATTTATTAAAAAATTTGGATGATTGATATTTTTGAATTTTTATAGGGATAAAAAGACCTGAATACATTTTTTCTGAAATAGTGAAGGCTATCATATTCTACTATCATAGAAGCCATGAATGAGAGATTGTTCAAAAGGAAGTGAAGGAAAAAGAACCAATGACATTGTCTAGTGGCTAAGAATATGGAATTGGGAATAAGTGAGAATCTCAATTGTTGTCACTTTTAACTGTAACCTCAATTTTGTTCCTCATTTGGAAAATGAAATTTTAAATAACGTTGCTCTACGATTAAACAATATTTAAAATCCCACTTTCTGGAACATAGAAAATACTAGTATTTCATAATTTCACTAATTTACTGAGATCCACATAATTTGGCTTTTTATTATTTCAGAAGTGGTGTAAGACAAATAAGTAAGCTTGAAACATGTTATTCAACTCTTTTCCACTAGAATAATTAGAGAGTTGGCCTTCTTTGCAGGGTCTGAAGAATTTTCAAAATATGTAATAATTTTAAAATGTAACCTATAGCATTCAACATATATCTTTCAGTGTTTCATTTATTCAATAAATATTAACTGAGTTCCTATTATCAGCCAAGCATGATTCAAATGATGGAACTTGGTATTAAACAAAGCAAGCATAATTTTATACTTACAAAACTTGCTTTTGAGTCTATTCCTCCTAAAGTTTGAATTAAAACAACATTGTAAATCAACTATACTCCAATAAAAATTTTAAAAAAGAAGATGAATTGATATATATTTACAATGAAATACTACTCAGGTATAAAAAAATGAAATAATGCCATTTGATATCACTCATCTGTGGAATCTAATTTTTAAAAATGATATAAATGAACTCATTTACAAAACAGAAAGACTCACAGATTTTGAAAAAAAAAACTTATGGTTACCAAAGGGGAAACATGGAGTGGGGGATAAATTAGGAGCTTGGGATTAACATACACCCACTGCTATATATAAAATAGATAACCAATAAGGACCTACTGTATAGCATAGGGAACTGTACTCAATATGCTGTATAACCTACATGGGAAAGAATCTGAAAAAGTATGAATATACCTATCTGTGTAACTGAATAACTTTGCTGTACACCTGAAACTAACACAACATTGTAAATCAACTATACTCCAATAAAATTTAAAAAAATAGAAGTTATTAGTGAGCAGTTTTATATAAACAAGTAAAATAGTTATATAATTTAAAAAAATAATATTGTGTATAATGACAAAAGAATCCAGACAAATGCTTAAGGAACTTGAAAAAATTTTAATACATAGCATGGCTATAGTTTGGGTTATGTACAAGATTACCTTTATACTTAGAAAGCATATTGGCTTTATTTAAAAGGGGCCAATATACTCAATTTCCATAGATTTTTAAAAAATGTACCTTAAAACCGTATATTGTATGCTGCAGTAATAGTTTATAAGAAGAGTTGGTCACATTTGAAAATATGTCATGGAGTATGAGGACTGCCCATTATTTAATGAGAATTCTTCATTACTCTATAAAATTCAGATAATGACCTTGAATTTCCAAGGTACATATATTTTATGTTTCCGTATAAACATATATGCAATATAAAATATGCAGAAGAAAATCACTGAAGCTTTCTAAATTATATAAATGATAATAAAGAATAAAACTAAGAAGTTGGTTTTTATAGAAAGAAGCTTCTTCTTTAATATAGCATCAGATGAATTCATAAACTGTAAAGTAAGAGAAAATTAAAAATAGCACAAGGTGGGGGCTTCAAGATGGCAGAGGGGTAAGACATGGAGATCACCTTCCTCCCCACAAATACATAAAAAATACATCTACATGTGGAACAACTCCTACAGAACACCCACTGAACGCTGGCAGAAGACCTCAGACTTCCCCAAAGTCAAGAAAATCCCTACGTATCTGAGTAGGGCAAAGGAAAAAGAAAAAACAGAGACAAATGAATAGGGACAGGACCTGCATCTCTGGGAGGGAGCTGTGAAGGAGGAAAAATTTCCACACACTAGGAAGCCCCTTCACTGGCAGAGACAGGAGGTGAGCGGGGAAGGAGGGAAGCTTTGGAGCCATGGAGGAGAGCTCAGAAACAAGGGTGCCGAGGGCAAAGTGGAGAGATTCCCACACAGAGGATTGGTGCCAACCAGCACTCACCAGCCTGAGATGCTTTTCTGCTCACCCACCATGGTGGGTGGGGGCTGGGAGCTGAGGCTCAGGCTTCAGAGGTCAGATCCCAGGGAGAGGACTGGGGTTGGCTGCAAGAAGACAGCCTGAAGGGGACTAGTGCACCACAACTAGCTGGGAGGGAATCCAGGAAATACTCTGGACCTGCCTTAGAGGCAGGAGACCATTGTTTCAGGGTGCACGAGGAGAGGGGATTCCTTCCCTGTCTGCCCACAGAAGGCAGAGCACCACCTAAACAAGCTCCAGAGATGGGCACAAGCAACAGCTATCAGCTCAGACACAGAGACGGGCATGAAACCCTAAAGCTGCTGCTGCAGCCACCAAAAATCCTGTGTGCAAGAACAGATCACTATGTACAAACCCCCTTGTCCCCAGGAGCCTGTGCAGCCCACCACTGCCAGGGTCCCATGACGCAGGGACAACTTCGCCAGGAGAACACATGTGCTCCTCAGGCTGTTGAAACGTCAGGCCAACCTCTGCCACCACAGGCTTGCCTCGCATTCCAATTATAACTACCATACCCCTCCTTCCCTGCGGCCCGAGTAAGCCAGAGCCCACTAATCAGACACTGCTTTAACCGCCTTCTGTCTGGGTGGGGAGCAGATGCCTAGGGCAACCTACATGCAAGGGTGGGGCCAAAATCAAATCTGAACCCCAGGAGCTGTGAGAACAAAGAAGAGAAAGGGAAATTTCTCTGTGCAGCCCCAGGAACAGGGAATTAAATCCCCACAATCAACTTGATTTACCCTGCATCTGTGGAATACCTGAATAGACAACAAATCATCCAAAAATTGAGGTGGTGGACTTTGGGAGCAACTGTAGACTTGGGATTTGCTGTCTGCAACTGATTTGTTTCTGAATTGTATGTTTATTTTCGTGTAGTTTCTAGTGCTTGTTACATTGGTGGATTTGTTTATTGATTTGATGGCTCTCTTCTTTTATTTGTTTTAATTATTAATAATTTTTTATTTTCTTAATTTAATAATATATTTTTAAAACTAATTTTTATTTATAATTATTTTTTTTCCTTATCTCTCCCTTTTCTTCTGAGCTGTGTGGCTGACAGGGTCTTGGGTACTGTGGCGGGGTGTCAGGCCTGAGTTCTGACGTGGAAGAGCCGAGTCCAGGACATTGGACTAACAGAGACCTCCTGGAGCCACACAATATCAGTTGGCAAGAGTTCTCCCAGACATCTCCATCTCAATGCTAAGACCCAGCTCCACCCAATGGCCAGCAAGCTACAGTGCTGGAAGTCACTTGCCAAACAGCTAGCAAGACAGGAACACAACCGCAGCCAATAGTAGAGAGGCTGAATAAAATCATAATAAGGTCACAGACACCCCAAAACACACCACTGGACTCAGTCCTGCCTACCAGAAACAGAAGATCAAGGCCCACCTAACAGAACAGAGGCACCAGTCCCCTCCAAAAGGAAACCCGCATAAGCCACTGAACTAACCTCACCTACTGAGGGCAGACACCAAAAGCAACAGGAACTACAAAACTACAGCCTGCAAAAAGGAGACCCCCAAACACAGTTAAGTTAAAAAAAATGAGAAGACAGAGAAATATGTAGCAGATAAGAAGCAAGGTAAAAACCCACAAGACCAAACAAATGAAGAAGAAATAGGCAGTCTACCTGAAAATAATTCAGAGTAATGATAGTAAAGATGACCAAAATCTTAGAAATAAAATGGAGAAAATACAACAAACGTTTAACAAGTAGCGAGAAGAACTAAAGAGCAAACAAACAATCATGAACAACACAATAAAAGAAATTTAAAATTCTCTAGAAGGAATCAATAGCAGAATAACTGTAGGAGAAAATGGATAAGTGACCTGGAAAATAAAGTAGTGGAAATGACTGCCATGGAGCAGTATTAAGAAAAAAGAATGAAAAGTATTGTGGACAGTCTCAGAGACCTCTGGGACAACATTAAATGCACCAACATTTGAATTAAAGAGGTCCCAGGGAAGAAAAGAAAAAGAAGGGACTGAGAAAATATTTGAAGACATTATAGTTGAAAACTCCCCTAACATGGGAAAGGAAATAGCCAAACAAATCCAGGAAGTGCAGAGAGACCTATACAGGATAAAGCAAAGGAGAAACATGCCAAGACATATTAATCAAACTATCAAAAATTAAATACAAAGAAAAAATATTAAAAGCAGCAAGGGAAAAGCAACAATTAACACACAAGGGAATCCCCATAATGTTAATAGATGATCTTTCAGTAGAAACTCTGCAAGCCAGAAGGGAGTGGCAGGACGTATTTAAAGTGATGAAAGGGAAAAACCTACAACCAAGATTACTCTACCCAGCAAGGATCTCATTCAGATTCAACAGAGAAATTAAAACCTTTACAGACAAGGAAAAGCTAAGAAAATTCAGCCCCACCAAACCAGCTTTACAAAAAATCCTAAAGGAACTTCTCTAGGCAGGAAACAAAAGAGAAGGAAAAGACTTACAATAACAAACCCAAAACAATTAAGAAAATGGTAAGAGGAACACACATATCTATAACTACCTTAAATGTAAATGGATTAAATGCTCCAACCAAAAGGCATAGACTGGCTGGATGGATACAAAAACAAGACCCATATGTATGATGTCTACAAGGGACCCACTTCAGACCTAGGGACATTTACAGACTGAAAGTGAGGGGATGGAAAAAGATATTTTATGCAAATGGAAATCAAAAAAAGCTTGAGTAGTAATTCGCATATCAGACAAAATAGACTTTAAAATAAAGACAAGAGACAAAGGACACTACATAATAATCAAATGATCAATCCAAGAAGAAGATATAACAATTGTAAATATTTATGCATGCAACAGAGGATGACCTAAATACATAAGGCAAATGCTAACAGCCATAAAAGGGAAAATTGACAGTAACACATTACTAGGGGACTTTAACTCCCCACTTTCACAAATGGACAGATCATCCTAAATGAAAATAAATAAGGAAACACAGCTTTAAATGACACATTAAACAAAATGGACTTAATTGATATTTATGGGACATTCCAACCAAAAACAACAGAATACACTTTATTCTCAAGGGCTCATGGAACATTCTCTAGGATAGATCATATTTTGGGTCACAAACCAAGCCTTGGTAAATTTAAGAAAATTGAAATCATAACAAGTATTTTTCTGACCTCAAGGCTATGAGACTAGATATAGATTACAGGAAAACAAACTGTAAAAAATACAAACACGTGGAGGCTAAATGATACTCAACTAAATAACCAAGAGATCACTGAAGAAATCAAAGAAGAAATCAAAAAATACCTAGAAAGAAATGACAGTGAAAATATGATGACTCAAAACCTATGGGATACAGCAAAAGCAGTTCTAAGAGGGAAGTTTATAGCAATACAATCCTACTTCAGAAATAAGAAATATCTCAAAAAAACAACCTAGCCTTACACCTAAAGCAATTTGAGGAAGAAGAACAAATAAAACACAAAGTTAGCAGAAGGAAAGAAAGTATAAACACCAGATCAGAAATAAATGAAGAAGAAATGAAGGAAACAATAACAAAGATCAGTAAAACTAAAAGCTGGATATTTGAGAAGATAAACAAAACTGATAGACCATTAGCCAGACTCATGAAGAAAAAAAGGGATAACACTCAAATCAACAGAATTAGAAATGCAAAAGAAGAAGTAACAACTGACATTGCAGAAATACAAAGGTTCATGAGACACTACTATAAGCAACTATATGCCAATAAAATGGACAACCTGGAAGAAATGGAAAAAAATCTTAGAAAAGCACCAACTTCCGAGACTGAACCAGGAAGAAATAGGAAATATAAACAGACCAATCACAGCACTGAAATTGAAACTGTGACTAAAAATTTTCCAACAAACAAAAGCCCAGGAGCAGATGGCTTCACAGGCAAATTCTACTAAACAATTAGAGAAGAGTTAACACCTATCCTTCTCAAAACTCTTCCAAAATATAGTAGAGGGAAGAATACTCCCAAACACATTCTATGAGGCCACCATCACAGTGATACCAAAACCAGACAAGGATGTCACAAAAAAAGAAAACTACAGACCAAAATCACTGATGAATGTACATGCAAAAATCCTCAACAAAAACTATGCTCAGGTGGGGTTTATCCCAGGAATGCAAGGATAACCCAATTTACATAAGTCAATCAATTTGATAAACCGTATTAACAAACTGAAGGATAAAAAACATATGATCGTCTCAATAGATGCAGAAAGAGCTTTCAGCAAAATTCAACACTGATTTATGATTAAAATCCTCAAGGAAGTGGGCATAGAGGGAACTTACCTCAACATAATAAAGGCCATATACGACACACCCACAGCAAACATCATTCTCAATGGTGAAAAATTGAAAGCATTTCTTCTAAGATCAGGAACGAAACAAGGATGTTCACTCTCACCACTATCATTCAACACAGTTTTGGAAGTCCTATCCACAGCAATCAGAGAAGGAAAAGAAATAAAAGGAATACAAATTGGAAAAGAAAAAGTAAAACTGTCACTGTTTGCAGATGACATGATACTATACATACAGAATCCTGAAGATGCCACCAGAAAACTACTAGAGCTAATCAATGTATTTGGTAAAGTAAATAAAAGACCTAGGATTAAACCTACATAAGGAGACAAAAGACCTATATGCAGAGAACTGTAAGATTCTCATGAAAGAAATTAAAGATGATACAAACAGATGGAGAGACATACCATGTTCCTAGATTAGAAGAATCAACATTGTGAAAATGACTATACTACCCACAGCAATCTGCAGATTCAATGCAATCCCTGTCAAACTACCAATGGCATTTTTCACAGAAGTAGAACAGAAAATTTCACAATTTGTATGGAAACACAAAAGACCTCGAATAGTCAAAGCAATCATGAGAAAGAAAAACAGAGCTGGAGGAATCAGGCTTCCTGCCTTCAGACTATACTGCAAAGCTACAGTAATCTAGATAGTATGGTACTCACACTGAAACAGAAATATTGATCAGTGGAACAGGATAGAAAGTCCAGAGATAAACCCACACACATATGGCCACCTTATCTTTGATAAAGGAGGGAAGAATATACAATGGAGAAAAGACAGCCTCTTCAATAAGTGGTGCTGAGAAAACTGGACAGCTACATGTAAAGGAATGAAATTAGAACACTTCCCAACACCATACACAAAAAGAAACTCGAAATGGATTAAAGACCTAAATGTAAGGCCAGGCAGTATAAAATTCTTAGAGGAAACTATAGGAAGAACACTCTTTGACATAAACCACAGCAAGATCTATTTTGACTCACCTCATAGAGGAATGGAAATAAAAACAAAAATAAACAAATGGGACCTAATGAAACTTAAAATCTTCTGCACAGCAAAGGAAACCATAAACAAGACCAAAAGACAACCCTCAGAATTGGAGAAAATATTTGCCAATGAAGCAACTGACAAAGGATTAATCTCCAAAATGTACAAGCAGCTGATACAGCTGAATATCAAAAAAATAAACAACCCACTCCAAAAATGGGCAGAAGACTTAAATAGACATTTCTCCAAAGAAAATATACAGATTGCCAACAAACACATGAAGGGATCCTCAACATCACTAATCATTAGATAAGTGCAAATCAAAACTAGAATGAGTTATCACCTCATACCAGTTAGAAGGCCATCATCAAAAAATCTACAAACAATAAATGCTGTAGAAGGTGTGGAGAAAGGGGAACCCTCTTGCACAGTTGGTAGGAAATTGATACAGCCATTGTGGAGAACAGTATGGAGGGTCCTTAAAAAACGAAAATTGAACTACTACACGACCCAGCAATCCCACTACTGGGCATATACCCTGAGAAAACCATAATTCAAAAAGAGTCATGTACCAAAATGTTCATTGCAGCTCTATTTACAATAGCCAGGACATGGAAGCAACCTAAGTGTCCATCAACAGATGAATGGATAAAGAAGATGTGGACAGACAAATGGATAAAGACTATGTGGCACATATACACAATCAAATATCACCTCGCCTTAAAAAGAAATGAAATTGAGTTATTTGTAGTGAGGTGGATGGACCTAGAGACTGTCACACAGAGTGAAGTAAGTCAGAAAGAGTAAAACATATACCATATGATAACACATATATATGGAATATAGAAAAAGAAAAAAAATGGTTCTGAAGAGCTTAGGGGCAATACAGGAATAAGATGCCAACATAGAGAATGGACTTGAGGACCTGGGGAGGGGGAAGGGTAAGCTGGGACTAAGTGAGAGAGTGGCATGGACATATATACACTACCAAATAGATAGCTAGTGGGAAGCAGCTGCATAGCACAGTGAGATCATCTCGGTGCTTTGTGTCCACCTAGAGGGGTGGGATAGGGAGTGTGAGAGGGAGCTGCAAGAGAGAGGGGATATGGGGATATATGTATATGTATTGCTGATTCACTTTGTTATACACAGAAACTAACACACCATTGTAAAGCAATTATACTCCAATAAAGATGTTAAAAACTATAGCACAAAGATATGTAGCTGAACATATATTTTTTACCATAAAAAGAAGAAAAACTCAGTGTGCTGTTTCAATGTTGCATTTTGGGTAGGCAAGAAGGAAATTGAGTGAAGGGGGAAATGTTTGTTGAGCCTGAGATGACATACCCTGCCACACACAGCACTACAGGATTCCCAGGTGCATAATAGCTCATCTCACGTGTCTGAGATGTGTCTTATTTCACTTATTTTTATCAAAACCCAATAAAATAGATATTCATATTTCCATTTTAAAATATTTTATTGAGGTATAGTTGATTTACAATGTGTTCATTTCTGCTCTACAGCAAAGTGATTCATATATATATATGTATATATAGACAGATATTCTTTCCATTATGGTTTATCTAGCAGGACCTTGTTTTTTATCCATCCTTATATAATAGCTTGCATCTGCTTATCCCCAACTCCCAATCCTTCCCTCCCTCACCCCTGCTCCTCTTCCTTGGCAACTACTTTTCTGTTTCCTACGTCCATGAATCTCTTTCTTTTTTTTAAGATAAGTTCAATTGTGTCATATTTTAGATTCCACATATAAGCAATATCATATGATATTTGTCTTTCATTGGCTTTGCTTAGTATGATAATCTCTAGGTCCATCCATGTTGCTGCAATTGCATTATTTCATTCTTTTTCATGGCTGAGCAATATTCTATTGTATATATAAATATATTCATTTTATATATATAAAGATATATAGTATATATATATAAAGGTATACATTATGTGTATATATGTATATGTATATATATATATTTATGTATATATATATATATACCACATCTTTATCCATTCAGTGGATATTTAGGTTGTTTCCATGTCTTGGCTATTGTAAATAGTGCTGTTATGAACATAAGGGTGCATGTATCTTTTCAAATTATTGTCTGGATATATGCCCAGGAGTGGGATTGCTGGATCATATGGCAACTCTATTTTTAGTTTTTTGAGGAACCTCCATACTATTTTCCTTAGTGGCTGAACAAGTTTACATTCCCACCAACAGTGCAAGAGTGTTCCCTTTTATCCTCACCCCCTCCAGCATTTGTTATTTGTAGACTTTTTAATGATGGCCGTTCTGACCAGTGTGAGGTGACACCTCATTTGGTTTTGATTCGCATTTCTCTAGTAATTAACACATATCTCCATTTTTACCCACAAGGATATATAGGCTCAGTGCCTTTTATTGCAAGAAATGAAAGAAGCATGGGCATGCCTGTTTATAAAGAAAAATGGTAACTGATCTTTAAGGTTCAATCATGTTCATTCCACACACATATTAAGGCACTTGGCAAGCACTGGACATGTTCCCAAATATACTGTGCTCTTTCCTTTCCACTGTTGCTCTCTGACCTGTCTGGTTCATTTTAGGAAATGCCAAGTCCCTCCCTCATTTGTTAAACCTCACATGCATTATCTAACATTGCCCTGTTTTAACATAATTTTATCCTAAGTAAGAATAGCTCAATGACCTCACAAAATAACCTGATGATAGCATGTCAGTAATGGACACACACACACATACACATAACTACTTAAGATAAAAGTGCCTAAATTGGTAGAGGGAATTTCAGTCTTTTCCCTGAAATAAGAAATATCTCATGCCTTGAGTAGGGAAAATATCTCCAGGCAAAGTGTTCATTTTGTAAAATTGAAATATAGCATTGTGTAAGTTTAGGGTGTGCAACATGTTGATTTGATACATTTATATATTGCAGAATGATTACCTCCTTAGCATTAGTTGACACCCCCATATCATCAAATAATTATCATTTCTTTTTTGTGGTGGGAACAATTAATGTCTAGTCTCTTAGCAACTTTGAAGTTTATAACACAGTACTGTTGACTAGGATTATTATGCTCTGCATTGGCTCCCCAGGACTTACTTATCTACTGCTTCTCAGTTTGTCCCCTTAAACAACACATCTTCAATTCCCCCACCCCCAGCCTCTGGTAACCACCATTCAGCTCTCTGTTCTTATGAGTATGGCTCTCTTGATTATACATATTAAGTGATATCATACAGTATATGTCTTTCTCTGTCTGACATCTCACTTAGCATGAAGTCCTCAAGGTCTATCCATGTTGTTACAAGTGGCAGGATTTCCTTTGTTCTTGTGGCTGAATAATATTCCATTGTGTAAATATACCACAACTTTCTAATCCATTCATTCATTGATGGACACTTAGGTTATTTTCATGTCTTTCTTGTAAATAATGCTGCAATAAACAAGGGAGTGTATATAGCTCTTCAAACTTCTGTTTTTATTTCCTTTGGATATATAGCCAGAAGCAGAACTGCTGGATCATATGGTAGTTTTATTTTTAATTTTTTTGAGTAATCTCTATACTGTTTTCCATAGTGGCTGAACCAATTTACATTCCCACCAACAATACTGCCCAAGTGTTCCCTTTTCTCCACATCCTTGCCAACACTTGTTAACTCTTGTCTCTTGATGACTGCCATTCTAACAGGTGTGAGATAATATCTCACTGTGTTACATATTGGCCATTTGGATGTCTTCCTTGGAAAAATGCCTATTTAGTTCCTCTGCCCATTTTTTTAAACCAGATTGCTTATTTTATTGTTATTGAATGGTATGAGATCTTTATATACTTTCTATATTAACCCCTTATCCAATACATGTTTTGCAAATATTTTCTCCCATTCTGTAGGTTGTTGTTTCATTTCTGTAGGTTGCTGCTTCTTCACAGTGACTTTTGCTATGAAGAAGTTTTTAATTTTGATGAAGTCTCACTTGTTGAGTTTTGCTTTTGTTGCCTGAGGTTTCTGGTGTCATATCTGAAAAATAATTGCCAGTCCAATGCCAAGGATTTTCTTCACTGCTTTCTTCTAGGAGTTTCAAGGTATCAGGTCTTATGTTCAATTCTTTAATCAATTTTGAGTTATTTTTTGTGAGTGGTGTAAGATGGGGGTCCAATTTCATTTTTGTGTGTGTGGTTATCCAGTTTTCCCAACACCATTTGTTGAAAAGACTCTCCTTTCCCCACTGAGTGTTTTTTTTTTGGCTTTTCATTTGTTGAACATACATGTGGAGGTTTAATTCTGGGCTCTTTATTGTGTTCCATTGGCCTTAAGGTCTACTTTTATCCCGTACCATATTGTTTTGTGTTTCTATGCAAAATTTAGGATTGTGTTTTCTATATATGTGAAAAATGCTATTGGAATTTTGATAGTGATTGTATCAAATTAATAGATGGTTTTGGGTAGGATGGACACTTTACAATATTAATTCTTCTGATCCATGAACACGGTATATTTTTCCATTTGTTTGCATCTTTTAAATTTCTTACATCAAGGTCTTGTAGATTTTATTGTATAGATCTTTTATTCATTGGTTAAATTTTATCCTAAGTATTTTATTGCTTTTGATGCTGTTGTAAATGATCGATGATATACATTTATTTATTTAATTTTTGCTGTTCCTTTGTTAGTGTATAAAACCACCACTGATTTCTGTATGTTGATTTTTTTTTTTTTTTTTTTTTTTTTTTTGCGGTACGCAGGCCTCTCACCACTGTGGCCTCTCCCATTGCAGAGCACAGGCTCTGGATGTGCTGACTCAGCGGCCATGACTCACAGGCCCAGCCACTCCACGGCACATGGGATCCTCCCAGACTGGGGCACAAACCTGTGTCCCCTGCATTGGCAGGCGAACTCTCAACCACTGTGCCACCAGGGAAGCCCTGTATGTTGATTTTTATATCCAGCAACTTTACTGAATTCATTGATTAGTTCCAAGTGTTCTGGTTGAGTCTTTAGGATTTTCCAAATATAAGATCATATCATTGCAAATAATGACAATTTTACTTCTTGCTTTTCAATTTGGATTCCTTTTATTTCTTTTTTCCCCTTAACTGCTCTAGCTAGGATTTCCACTACTATGTTGAATAAGAGTGGGCATCCTGATCTTATTCCTGATCCTAAGAAAAAGTTTTGAATTTTTCACCATTGAATATAATGTTAGCTGTAGATTTGTCATATATAGCCCTTATTATGTTGAGGTATGTTCTTTCAATACCCAATTTGTTGAGGGTCTTAATCATGAAAGAATATTTTATTTTTCCAAATGTTTTTTTTTCTGTATCTGTGGAGATGATCATATGGTTTTTATCCTTTATTATTAATGTGGTATATCATATTGATTGATTTGCATATTTTGAACCATCCTTGCATCCAGGGATAAGTCTCCCTTGGCCATGATGTATAACGCATTTAATGTGTTGTTGAATTAGGTCTGCTAATATTTCTGAGAATGTTTACATCTATATTCATCAGGGACATTGGTCTATATTTTTATTGTAGTGTCCTTATCTGGATTTGGTATCAGGATAATCTGGCCTCACAAAATTAGTTTGGAAGTGCTCCTTCCTCTTCAATTTTGGAAGGGGTTGAGAGGGATTGGTGGTAATTCTTCTTTAAACACTTGGTAGATTTCACCAGTTAAGCTATCTGGATCTAGGGTTTTCTGTGTTGAGAGGTTTTTGATGACTGATTCAATCCACTTATTATTTGCTTATTGTTCTTTTCCTTTTCTTCTTGATTCAGTCTTGGTAGGTTGTATGTTTCTAGAAATTTATCTATTTCTTCTAGGTTATCCAATTTTTTGGCATATAAATATTCACAATAGTCCCTTAAGATTCTATGTATTTCTGGCCCCCTCCCCCTTCTGGGTATCTGGAAACCTTGGGCCCAGGAGCCAATGCTTGCAAGGGATGTGGGCCCAGGAGGTTGCAGGAAGCCAAGGATAGAGCATTACATTTAGTCTTCATGTCCCCATAAGCTCCTCTTGGCTGTGACAATTTCTCACACTTTCCTCATTTTTGAAAACCTTGACAATGTTGAGGAGTACTACCCACTTCTAAAGGCTCAGAGTTTTCTGCTTCAGTTGACTGAAAGGGAAAGAAACAGTGGAGGAGTCACTTCAGATTAATAGAAACCACACATTAGAGGTAAAGGTCAAGATTCTCCATATGAATAGCCAATTATTTCTCTGCTGTTAGTTGAAAAGACTTTGCTTCCCTCCATTGAATTGAATTTTTGCCCTTGTCAGAAGTCCTTAGAACATATAAGGGAGCTGTCCATGCTTTTGTATTTCTGGTATGGAGCAAAGGAGATCTCCTCTAGCACCCAGTGCGAAGGCAACATTTCCAATTTGAATATTCCATTGGTCAGGCTGTTGCAGGTGGCTTGGCTTTAGGAAGACCTGCCAGGTGGCAGGCAGAGTCTTGGTTCTCCAGCTGGGTGTCAGGCCTGCGGCTCTGAGGTGGCAGAGCCAAGATGAGGACATTGGTCCACCAGAGACCTCCCGGCACCACATAATATCAAATGGCAAAAACTCTCTGAGAGATCCCATTCTCAAAGTTAAGACCAGGCTCACTCAATGACCAGCAAGCTACAGTGCTGGACACCCTATGCCAAACAACTAGCAAGACAGGAACACAACCTCACCCATTAGCAGAGTGGCTGACTAAATCATAATAAGTTCACAGACAGCCCAAAACACACCACCGGACGTGGTCCTGCCCACAACAAAGACAAGATGCAGCCTCATCCACCAGGACACAGGCACCAGTCCCCTTGAGCAGGAATCATACACAACCACTGAACCAACCATACCCACTGGGGGCAGACACCAAAAACAATGGGAATTACAAACGGGCAGCCTGCAGAAAGGAGACCCCAAACACAGTAAGTTAAGCAAAATGAGAAGACAGAAAAACACACAGCAGATGAAGGATCAAGGTAAAACCCACCAGACCAAACAAATGAAGAGGAAATAGGCAGTCTACCTGACAAAGAATTCAGAGTAATGATAATCTAAACTCTCGGAAATAGAATGGAGAGGACCTAAAAGAACTAAAGAGCAAAGAAAAAATGATGAACAACACAATAAATGAAATTAAAAATTCTCTATAAGGAATCAATAGCAGAATAACTGAGGCAGAAGAAGGGATAAGTGACCTGGAAGATAAAATAGTGGAAATAACTACTGCAGGGCAGAATAAATGAAAAATAAAAGAAAAGAAAAAATACTTGAAGAGATTATAGTTGAAAATTTCCCTAATATGGGAAAGGAAATAGTCAATCAACTCCAGGAAGTGCAGAGAGTCCCAGACAGGATAAATCCAAGGAGAAACAAGACACCTATTAATCAAACTATCAAAAATTAAATACAAAGAAAAAATAATAAAAGCAGAAAGGGAAAAGCAATAAATAACCTACAAGGGAATACCCATAAGGTTAACAGCTGAAGGAGAAACAAGACACATATTAATCAAACTATCAAAAATTAAATACAAAGAAAAAATAATAAAAGCAGAAAGGGAAAAGCAATAAATAACCTACAAGGGAATACCCATAAGGTTAACAGCTGACCTTTCAGCAGAAACTCTGCAATCCAGAAGGGAGTGGCAGGACACATTTAAAGTGATGAAAGGGAAAACACTACAATGAAGATTACTCTAAACAGCAAGGATCTCAGTCAGATTTGATGGAGAAATGAAAACATTTACAGACAAGCAAAAGCTAAGAAATTTCAGCACCACCAAACCAGCTTTCCAACAAATGTTAAAGGAACTTCTCTAGGTGGGAAACACAAGAGAAGGAAAAGAACTACAATAACAAACCCCAAACAATTAGGAAAATGTTCATAGGAACACACATATTGATAACTGCCTTAAATGTAAATGGATTAAATGCTCCAACCAAAACACACAGACTGGCTGAATGGGTAAAAAACAAGACCCGTATATATGCTGTCTACAAGAGACCCATTTCAGACCTAGGAACACATACAGACTGAAAGTGAGGGGATGGAAAAAGATATTCCATACTAATGGAAATCAAAAGAAAGCTGGAGTAGCAATTCTCATATCAGACAAAAGAGACTTTAAAATAAAGACTACAAGAGACAAAGAAGGACACTGCATAATGATCAAGGGATCAATCCAAGAAGATATAACAATTGTAAGTATTTATGTACCCAACATAGGAGCACATGAATACATAAAGAAAATGTTAACAGCCATAAAAGGGGAAATTGACAGTAACACAATCATAGTAGGGGACTTTAACAACTCACTTTCATCAATGGACAGATCATTCAAAATGAAAATAAAAAATGAAACAAAAGCTTTAAATGACACATTATATAAGACGATTTAATTGATATTTATAGGACATTCCATCTAAAAACAACAGAATACACCTTCTACTCAAGTGCTCATGGAACATTCTCCAGGATAGATCATATTTTTGGTCACAAATCAAGCCTTGGTAAATTTAAGAAAATTGAAATCACATCAATTATATTTTTGACCACAATGCTATGAGACTAGATATCAATTACAGGAAAAAAAAAATCTGTGAAATATACAAACACGTGGAGGCTAAATCATACACTACTAAATAACCAAGAGATCTCTGAAGAAATCAAAGAGGAAATCAAAAAATACCTAGAAAAAAATTACAATGAAAAAACGATGATTCAAAACATATGGGATGCAGCAAAAGCAGTTCTAAGAGAGAAGTTTATAGCAATACAATCCTACCTCAAGAAACAAGAAACATCTCAAATAAACAACCTAACCTTACACCTAAAGCAATTGGAGAAAGAAGAACAAAAAAACTCAGAGTTAGAGGAAGGAAAGAACTCATAAAGATCAGAACAGAAATAAATGAGAAAGAAATGAAGGAAACAAGAGCAAAGATCAATAAATCTAAAAGCTTGTTCTTTGAGAAGATAAACAAAACTGATAAAGCACTAGTCAGACACATCAAGAAAATAAGGGAGAAGACTCAAATCAATAGAATTAGAAATAAAAAAGGAGAAGTAACAACTGCCACTGCAGAAATACAAAGGATCATGAGAGATTACTACAAGCACTATATGCCAATAAAATGCACAACCTGGAAGAAATGGACAAATTCTTGGAAAAGCACAATCTCCTGAGACTGAAACAGGAAGAAATAGAAAATATAAACAGACCAGTCACAAGCACTGAAATTGAGACTGTGATTAAAAATCTTCCAACAAATAAAGCCCAGGACCAGATGGCTTCATAGCAAATTCTATCAAACGTTTCCAGAAGAGCTAACACCTACCCTTCTCAAACTCTTCCAAAATATAGCAGATGAAGGAAAGCTCCCAAACTCATTCAACAAGGCCACCATCACCCTGATACCAAAATCAGACAAAGATGTCACAAAAAAAAAAGAAAACTACAGAACAATATCACTGATGAACATAGATGCAAAAATACAACAGCACAAGAAAATAGTAGCAAACAGAATCCAACAGCACATTAAAATGATCATACAACATGATCAAGTGAGGTTTATCCCAGGAATGCAAGGATTCTTCAATACACACAAATCAATCAATGTGATACACCACGTTAACAAATTAAAGGAGAAAAACCGTGTGATCATCTCAAATTTCCATTAAGATCAGGAACAAGACAAGGTTGCCCACTTACTCAACATAGCTTTGGAAGTTTTAGCCACAGCAATCAGAGAAGAAAAAGAAAAAAAAGGAATCCAAATTGGAAAAGAAGAAGTAAAGCTGTAACTGTTTGCAGAGGACAGGATACTATACGAAGAGAATCCCAAGATGCTACCTGAAAACTACTAGAGCTGATCAATGAATTTGGTAAAGTTGCAGGACACAAAGTTAATGCACAGAAATCTCTTGCATTCCTATACACTAATGATGAAAAATCTGAAAAAGAAATTAAGGAGTCACTCCCATTTACCACTGCAAGAAAAAGAATAAAAGACCTAGGAATAAACCTACCTAAGCAGCCCAAAGAACTGTATGCAGAAAAGTATAAGACACTGATGAAAGAAATTAAAGGTGATACAAACAGATGGGGAGATATTCCATTTTCTTGGATTGGAAGAATCAACATTGTGAAAACGACTTTACTACCCAAAGCATCTACACATTCAATGCAATCCTATCAAACTACCCAATGGTATTTTTCACAGAAGTAGAACAAAAAATTTCACAATTTTAATGGAAACACAAAAGACCCCGAATAGCTGAAGCAATCTTGAGAAAGAAAAAAGGAGCTTGAGGAATCAGACTACCGCTCATCAGACTATACTACAAAGCTACAGTAATCAAGACAATATGGTACTGGGGCAAAAACACAAATATAGATCAAGGGATTACGATAGAAAGCCCAGAGATAAACTCACACACATATGGTCACTCTATCTTTGATAAAGGAGGTAAGAATATACAGTGTAGAAAAGACAGCCTCTTCAATAAGTGGTGCTGGGAAAACTGGACAGCTATATGTAAAAGAATGAAATTAGAACACTTCCGAACACCATACACAAAAATAAACTCAAAATGGATTAAGACCTAAATGTAAGTCCAGACACTATAAAACTCTTACAGGAACACCAAGGGAGAACACTCTATGACATACCTCACAGCAAGATCCTTTTTGACCCACCTCCTAGAGAAATGGAAATAAAAACAAAAATAAACAAATGGACCTAATTAAAATTAAAAGCTTTTGCACAACAAAGGAAACCATAAACAAGACAAAAAGATAACCCTCAGAATGGGAGAAAACATTTGCAAACGAAGCAAGTGATAAAGGATTAATCTCCAAAATATACTAGCTGTTCATGCAGCTCAATATCAATAAAACAAACAACCTAATCCAAAAATGAGCAGAAGACCTAAATAGATATTTCTCCAAAGAAGATATACAGATTGCCAACAAGCACATGAAAGGATGCTCAACATCACTAATCATTAGAGAAATGTAAATCAAAACTACAATGAGGTATCACCTCACAGCATTCAGAATGGCCATCATCAAAAAATCTACAAACAATAAAGGCTGGAGTGGTTGTAGAGAAAAGGAGACCCTCTTGCACTGTTGGTGGGAATGTAAATTGATACAGCCACTATGGAAAACAGTGTGGAGGTTCCTTTAAAAACTAAAAAGAGAAGTACCATATGACTCAGCCCTCCCACTACTGGGCATATATCCTAAGAAAACCATATTTCAAAAAGAGTCATGTACCACAATGTTCATTGCAGCTCTATTTACAATAGCCAGGACATGGAAGCAATCTATGTGTCCATAGACAGTTGAATGGATAAAGAAGATGTGGCACGTATATACAATGAAAGGTTACTCAGCCATAAAAAGAAACAAAATTGAGTTATTTGTAGTGAGGTGGATGGACTTGGAGCCTGTCATACAGAGTGAAGTAAATCAGAAAGAGAAAAACAAGTACCGTATGCTAACACATATATATGGAATCTTTAATTTTTTTTTTTCCTGAAGAACCTAGGGGTAGGACAGGAGTAAATCTGCATACGTAGAAAATGGACTTGAGAGCACAGGGAGGGGGAAGGGTAAGCTGGGACGAAGTGATAGAGTGTCATGGACATATATACACTACGAAATGTAAAATAGATAGCTAGTGGGAAGCAGCCGCATAGCACAAGGGGATCAGCTTTGCGCTTTTTGTCCCCCTAGAGGAGTGGGATAAGGAGGGTGGGAGGGAGATGCAAGAGGGAGGTGATATGGGGATATATGTTTATGTATAGCTGATTCACTTTTTTATACAGCAGAAACTAACACACCATTGTAAATCAATTATACTCCAATAAAGATGTTAAAAAAAAAGATTCTATGTGTTTCTGTAGTAACAGTTGTAATGCTTCCTCTTTCATTTCTGATTTTACTTGAGTCTTCTCTTTTTTTCTTAGTTTATCTCAAGGTTAGTCACTTTTGATTTTATTTAAAAAAAAAACAGCTCTTAGATGTGTTGATTTTTTTCTATTGCTTTTTCTGGTCTCTATTTCATTTATTTCTGCTCAGATCTTTGTTATTTTATTCCGTCTGCTAACTTAGGGGTTCATTTGTTCTTTTGTTTCTAGCTCCTTGAGGTTTAAAGTTAAGCTTTTTAATCTGAGATCTATTTTCTAATTACATGCATTTATCACTGTATACTTCCCTCTCAAAACTACTGTTTGAGGCAAAAACTTACAGGTTTTGTATGCTGTGTTTCCACTTACATGATTTTGAGATTTTAAAATTTTTGGTTTTGATTTTTTTCCTTAATTCATTGGTTGCTCAGGAGAGTGTTAATTTCAACATATTTGTAGATTTTCCATCTTCTTCCTATTGATCTATAGTTTCAGTCCATTGTAACTGGAAAAGATACTTGATATGATTTCAATTTTCTTTAATTTCATAAGACTTGTTTCATGCCCTATTTTATGGTCAATCCTGGAGAATGTTCCAAGTGCACTTGAGAAAAAACTGTATTCTGCTTTTGTTGGATGGATTGTTCTAAAAGTGTCTGTTGAATCCATTTGGTCCAATCAATGGTTCAGGATCATCGTTTCCTTGTTGATTTTTTGCCTGAAAAATGATGTATCCATTGTGGATAATGGGTATTGAAGTCCCCTACTCTTACTATATCTTTGTTTTTTTCTCCCTTCACATCTGTTAGTGTTTACTTAGCATGTTTAGGTGCTCCTATGTTGGATGTACATATATTTACAACTGTTATATCTTCTTGATGGATTGACCTCTTTATATTATATGATGACATTCTTTGTCTCTTTTTACAGTTTTTGGCTTAAAGCTTAATTTCTCTGATATACGTATTACTATCCCTGGTTTCTTTGGGTTTTCACTTGCATGGAATATTTTTTTTCACCCATTTCTTTGAGCCTATAAGTGAGTCTTTTGTAGGAATTATATATTTGGGTTTTGTTTATTATTCCATCCAGCTGCTTTGTGCCTTTTGATTGGTGAATTCAATCCATTTACATTGAGTTTCTATTGATATGGGAGGACTTACAAATGTCATTTTATTAATTGTTTTGTATTTTCATTGTTTCATATTTTCCCTCTCTTTCTGCCTGTCTTTGTAAATTGGTGATTTTCTGTGCTGGTATGATGTTTTTTCTTCCTTTATCTTCTGTTCTTCTGTTCTAGGTTTTTGCTTTGTGTTACCGTGAGGGTTACAGAAGATATCTTACAGATTAAACAGTCCATTGTAAGCTGGTAGCAACTTAACTTCGACTGGCTATAAAAGCTTTACTCTTTTAGCTGCTGGTCAGCTCTGGTCTAGTTGCTCGAAGGTCTGCAGGGCCTGAGCCCAGGTTCTAACCTGTCAGTGACCTTCATACTGGACTGGCTGACAGGCAAGGCAGAAGTTAATCAGGAGACAATCCAGCAGCTCCTGGAGGAGAATGACTAGCTGTATCATGATACTAGTTGTATCATGGTCTGCTGTATCAATGGGGTGTCAGAACAAGGGTCTGGTGAATGAGTGTGTCCAGTACCAGTGTGTCTTACACAGAAACCTCATTTATTTGGCTACCATCACAGATGACAATCCAACCAGTGCTTCAAAAGCAATGGAATAATCTTCCAGTTGGCTGTTATGAGAAGTAATAGAATGTAATCTAATTTCATGAAATGGGAACAAGATCTTTACCAACTCAACAGCTTAGAACGTGTATGGAATATCTGTGGCTCTCAGCGTAAATATTTATTTTAATAATTAAGTGTATTCCCTCAATTAAGTTGACTCCAGGTGTCCTCCTTCCTGAAATAAGTGTGTTTGGATAGCAAAGACATCACAGGCATCCTCAAGTCTACCTTTTTAGTTTCAACCTGAAGAGGAAACTGAGCAAGTATTGAGCAAGCCTCTTGACTGACACTGTCAAATGGACATGTAACTGTACTCCCTTCTACGAGTTTGTGGTTGTAGATGCCCAGACTGCTCTTTTCAGGTTGCTTTGGCTCGCCTTTCCACAAAATAAAAAAAGCTTCACCCTTTTACTCTGTACCCCCCCTTTTTTTTGATGTCTTATTTACCTCTTTTATATTGTGTATTCATTAACACATTATAGTAGCTATAATAACTTTGAATACTCTTTTCTTTTGACCTTATATTACAGTTAAGTGGCCATTGTATTACAGATTTAGAGCTTTATACATCTGACTGTATGTTTATCTTTACCTGTGTGTTATAAGCTTTCTTATATTTTCATGTTGCTTATTAACATCATTCAATTTCAGCTTGAATCACTACTTTTAGCACATTTTGCAGGCAGGTCTAGTGGTGATGAACTCCCTTGGCTTTTGTTTATCTAGAAAAGAGTTGATTTCCCCTTCATATCTGAAGGATAATTTAGTGAAATAGTGTATTCTTGGCTGGTAAATTTTTTTCTTTATTTCTGTACTTTGAATATGTTATTCATCTTTCTCCAGGCCTGTAGGGTTTCTCTTGAGAAATCCACTGACAGTCTAATGGAGGCTCCTTTGTAGGTTACAAGATTTTTAAAAAATATTTTACATTTATCCTTGATTTTTGACAATTTCATTATAACCTGTCTTGGAGAAGGTCTTTCTGCATTGAGATAATAGGTTGATCTACTGGCTTTGTAAATTAAGATGTCCAATTATCTTCCCAGGTTTAGGAATTTAACAGGTATGATTTCTTTAAATACATTTTCTGTTCACTTCTCCATCTTTTCTCCTTCTGAAATCCCAATTATTCTAATGTTTTTAATTTTGATGAAATTCCATAGATCATTTAGGCTTTTTTATCCTTTTTTGCTCTTTTTTCTTTTTTTCTCTTCTAACTGGATTAATTCAAAACCCCTGCCCTCTATTTCACTTATTCTTTCTACCCTTTGCTCCACTTTACTTCAGATTCTCTTTATTGTGTATTTTATTTTATTCATTGAGTTCTTCAACTCCAGAATCTCTGGTTCTTATTTTATGATTTCTATATCTTTGGGAAAATCTCATTTCAATCATGTATTTTTCCCCAAGGTTTCATTGTACTGTCTTTCTGAGTTTTCTCATAGCTCATTGAGTTTCTACAAAACAGTTATTTTGAATTCTATCAGTGACATTACAAAGTTAGCATCTTTGAGTTTGGTTATTAGAGAAATATTATTTTCTCGTTGTGATGGCATGTTTCCTTAATTTTAAACATTCTTCAGAGTTTTGTGCTGCTACTTTCACATCTGAAGTAGCTGACCCCCTCTTAAATCTTTGCTTGTTGCCTTCAGATGGGGTATTCTATTTGGTGGTGTCTTTATTATATTGGTTTGTACTGTATTATATAGGGTGTTGGCACACCTGTTCTACTATACTTTCTTTCTCTTTTGGCAGGATCCTTAAGTTTTTATGTCTTCTCTCGTTCTTACAAATCACCAGGCAGGTTACTGCGGACTTCTCTTATGTTTCAGAAGATGGTTTCTCCCTTGCCCACAGACCATGGTCTGTTTCTGGTTACACTCTCTGTCTACAGGAGCTCTTTTGCTGCTGCACTCAGGAAAGTACACTAAGAGCCAGCAGCCAAATAGGGGGAAGGGAAGGGTTAGCCATCTGAACCTTGCCCACAGGCCTGTGGAGTCAGGGGGGTGGTACCAGGCATGGTACTCCCAGAGGCTCATGGGTGGATGTCTTGCTGAGTACAGTCAGCAGGAAGCAAGTCCCTTATCTGCCTCTTTCCAGATCTCCTCCCTCCCCCCAGTCATGGAGGTCCCACCTCAATACTCTTGGTGCTGTTGGAAGGAAGTGGTTTTCTCCAGCTGTGTCCTGCACACTGCAATAGCCAGGCAATCACTGACTGCTCTCCTCTTCCTCTGCTGGAGAGGTCAGTGCTGCTAGAGAGCAGTCCAGTGAAGTTTCCCTGGGTGAGGGCAGCACTGGGAACGTTTCTTTTACTACTGCCTCCCCTGTGACCAAACTCACATTTTATTTCCTCCAGTGGTGGGCTGGAATATCCCCTAAGGAAGGCTGGATTTCTGCAAATTCTCCATCATGTGTGGGTATCTTCCCAGGTCAGTACTCTCCAGGTTTTTTTTTTTCCCCAACCTGGATGAGAGGGCTCTGGACATGTTCACTCTCTCCCCTGGTTCCACACTTTGTACTGAGATCTGTCTGGTTATTACTGGATGCATAGGTGAGTGAGACTCCTCCCAGGTCCCTTGGCATATATATGGTGCTAGATCCCACAACACCCACAAGGACACTTTTGTTTGTGGGTGGATATCTATTTTGTTGTTAAAAAAAAAGGGGGATAAAAAGGAAGAATGTCTTACATTGCCATGATGCTAATGTCATTCTCCAGAGTGGTCATTCTGATGCATCCCTATCACACTATTACAAGCCTATGTGCACAGCTCATTTTGCATATGAGTAGAAACATACAAATGCAGAAACAAAGATCCCTTTACAATGTGAATTATTTCATCTTTATGTTTTTGAGCTTGAAGGTGCTTAATCTGTTCTCTTATTACCAAAACAGCAAAGAAGATACAAGGCCACATTTTGTACCAGTGAAATTTGTTTAAAGCCATGTAACATCATTAGAAAAGAGTGATTAGTTATAGTTAGTTTGATCAAAGAATAGTATAGTTAGTCCATAAGTATAAAACATAAATGTTTTTCAGTATGAATGCATTTTATATTGTCTGTTACAGTAATCTTAAAAAAATGACAGAACTTTATGATATTAGAATGAGTTCTAAATTGTAAATTTTACAGTTCTTCTACTTGGTATTGCAATCATGATAAAAGCAAATAATTATCTTTTCTTTCTTATTATGTTAATGTCTTGGGTAATGAAGCATTTTAGCTTATTTAATGTTTAAAACATAAAATTGGAAACTATACTTTTATGGTTTTCAGTTATTATTCTGTAGTTTTATCTTAAACAAAAAACTCTGTACATTTTGAAGTATTATATACCTGCAGTGTATATAGACATACACTAATGTATGTATAAGACCAAAAAAAAAGGTATTCAATATATTTGTTTAAGTAAATAGTCAATAGTTATAATGTTAAACTGTTAAAATTCACTGAAAATGAATAGAAGGATGAATTGATGATGAAGACTGATACCTCACTCTCAATTTTTGTGGAATATTTGAAGCCATCAAAAATAGAGTCAAAGGACAAAGTGGAAAACTAATATGTACTTGAAACGTTTTCTATGAGACTTGGTATTCTTTTACTGGGCTTTGCAGCATCAATCATGAATTATGGTACAGTAAGTTTTTTTTTTTTTTTTTTTTGGTGGTATGCGGGCCTCCCTCTGTTGTGGCCTCTCCCGTTGCGGAGCACAGGCTCCGGACGCGCAGGTCCAGCGGCCATGGCTCACGGGCCCAGCCGCTCCGCGGCATGTGGGATCCTCCCAGACCGGGGCGCGAACCCGGTTCCCCTGCATCGGCAGGCGGACGCGCAACCATTGCGCCACCAGGGAAGCCCTACAGTAAGTTTTTAACACTACAGTATTTTGTTCCCAAAATATCTTTTCCAAGACACTATACATTTTTTTAAAAAGCATTAAATAAGCAGTCGGAGATATAAGGAGTCATAGATATAAGCTATAGAAATGGTCCTTTTTCCTTTCTTTTCAACATTTTGAATATCTTGAGGGCTTTTCATTGCACATTCCCACTGCTCTAACCTAAAAATAATACTTTTATTTCTAAGCTTACAAAGTATTTTTCTTTTTCATGGTTTTGTGAATAATGTATATATTAAATAAGATAATCAAGAGAGTACTATCATTACAACACCTTAAAGAAACAAAGCAATGATTTAGAATTTCTAACATGAAATCAAACATTTTTTAAGACACATAATCACAAAACCTCTTTCGGTTGATTAACTTTCCATTAATTCCCTTCCAGTTAGAGTTTCTCAAATAAATCTCTTGACATATAAATCCAAAGTGTTCATCAGCACTACTATGATTCTATTTCTTTATATTTTTATATCCTTTCAGGCATGGAATGTACTAATATAGTGTTAGAAGGAAAAAAATAGTTGAATAGGCAGTAAAGATGGTTTTAGTATATAATCCTTATTTTATTCATCCCTCTACTTCCATCTCCTTCTCCTTTCAACACTTTATAATTCCATTGTGGCTCAATACTACTATGAAAATGTTATTTATGAGTGTTGATTATTGCCTGTGGAAGTTATAAAGTAGTAAGTTATGTGTATTAATCAAAACATATGAGTATCTAAGTTATGTGTATGCCAATATATACACACACATCTCTAAGTAATAAGATTTCCTTTATAATATACCTATAAGAGCGATGGCAAAAGGGCATTTTTAATATCCTGAACTCAAGTTTGGAATTGTGCTGATGCTGCTTGGACTTGTCCTAAAGAACTAGGACAAGTTCTTTATCCTAAGTCTCTAAGTTCTTTATCCTTTGAGATAAGAAACAGAGTCCTTGGTCCCTGATTAACCTTGGCATAAACCTTTTACAAAGGGAATGATTAAGAGGTTAATTTAATGTTTTTGTGATTCAAATCCTATTCAGATGAACTGCACACAACTACATATTGTATTGTTAGAATAGAAAGTCAAGTGATCTTGTCTAAAAATATGTTTTAAAGGCAGTTTCCCTCACCATTAACACAAGGAACTTCAGAGAGGTGATCACAACTGCTCCTTCCCACTGGGCCTTTTCTCCCCAGTTCCTTCCCCATGAGCAGCAAAGTAAATGCTACCTGTGTCTCAGAATCCTTATGTTCAAAATTAACCTGGTTCTACACTGGACAGTTATGGAATAGTAGTGTAGGCTGTACTGCATTTCCCTCTTTTAACATTAGTTTTAATTGGAAAAAATCTTACTCTAATGTGCTGCTTTCAGGACCCTCCTGATTCTGGACCTTTCTCAACTTAACTGGATCTACTAATTTCTTCAGATATGGGGCCTGTCCTGGCTGTAGGTAGAGGACAGAGCTCTCATGTGTCCACCGCTGCTGCTGAACTAGGCATCTCTGTCCCATATCCTGGTATGGAAGTTCATTTTTTAAATTGTTCACTCTTAGGATTGGGACACCATCTTTTTCTTGCCAGTCCCTCACACTTGGTCAGCACTCCTGCTTCTAAACACCTGTGACTATGGCCCTGTTTCCTGATGCAGATTGCTTTCATGGATATCTAAATATCATGGGCTCCTAGATTCTGTTGCCATAGCACACTCCACTGCCTGTTAGGACATCCTGTGTGCATGTGCTGGATTTCCTTCATGTCAACTACTTGTCTGCAGGAGTGCATCTATTTAATAATTTCAGAGCATGTTTGCTCTACCAGGATATTTCCTGGGGATGATAAGCATTTGTTTTATCCTTAGGAGTCCAAATGCTACTTGGAGAACAAAATATGTTAAAAGCAGATGGTCCTAAAAGAACAGAAGTGTTCTCAAATTAAGATGGGATAGAAGAAAGGAGGAAATGGCAGTAGAGCTTGCTAGAGGAGGTGACTACACTTATGTTGACCATTAATGATTGAGTAGTATTTAAAACAATGTCCAGTGTAATTATACCTGCCTCCATGTTCCTCTACTTACACTGATAATTCAGAGACATTATATCTGATAAAGAAAGAAGACCAATGAGCAGCTCTTTAGTCTTATTCAATTTGGCTCCATTTCAGCCAAAATTGATTTAAGGTGTCACTGCTCCCCCTCTTCTCTTGGTGATGATAACTGTGATGACAACAATGGTGATGATGATGAGTGTTTGTATATTCCAAGAAGTTTGCTAAATGGCTTTATAGCCTTGCATACCAGATCCCATTTTGTCCTTGTAGTGGGTAGGATTTTAAGATGGCCCCTGATTCTTGGCTGCTGATGTACACACAACTTCTCCCAATATTCAATCAAACACTAATCTCGGTACTGCCATGAAGGGATTTTGCAGCTGTAATTCAAGTTTCAAATCAGCTGACCTTAAGATAGGGGTATTATTCAGGTGGGCTTGAATTAATCATATGAGTCCTTTTAAATCTGATCACAGACACAGGAAGCCAGAGAGATCCAAAGCATGAAGAGGATTCACTGCTGGCTTTGAGGAGCCACATGGTAAGGAAGTGGGTGGCCTCCAGGATCTGAGAGTGACTCCTGGATGAGCATCAGCAAGGAATCAAGGGCCTCAGACTCTATTCAACTGAGAAACTAAATTCTTCCATGACCACATGAGCTTGAAAGAGGACTCTGAACTCCAAATGAGATCAGAGCCTGGCTGATACCATGGTTTTAGAATTGTGAGACTCTGAACAAAAAACATAGTTGAGCCCATCCAGGCTTCTGACCTACAGAACTGTGAGATAAGAAATGGGTATTGTTTGTTTGTTTTTATATTTTATTAGGGTATAGTTGTTTTACAATTTTGTTATAGTTTCTACTGTACAGAGGAGTAAAGTAGAGTTCCCTGTGCTCTACAGCAGGTTCTTATTAGTTATCTATTTTATACATATTAGTGTATGTATGTCAATACCAATCTCCCAATTCGTTCCACCCCCTTTTTCCCACCTTAGTGTCCATACATTTGTTCTCTACATCTTGGCCTCTATTTCTGCCTTGCAAACAGGTTCACCTGTACCATTTTTCTAGATTCCACATATATGCATTAATACAATATTTGTTTTTCTCTTTCTGACTTACTTCATTCTGTATGACAATCTCTAGGTCCACATGTACAATCCATGTCTCTACAAATGACCCAAGTTCATTCCTTTTTATGGCTCAGTAATATTCCATTGTATATACGTACCACATCTTCTTTATTCATTCATCTGTCGATGCACATTTTGGTTGCTTCCATGACCTGGCTATTGTAAATAGTGCTGTAAAGACACATGAACCACAATGTCCATTGGATATTGTTTTGAGCTACTAAGTTTGTCATGCAAAAATAGAAAACAGATACAATTGTCCTAACCAATAAATTAGTAGCATTGTCTTACTCATTTTAAGATGAAAAAAGTGAAATTTTAGGACTTTGCCTGTTTTGCTCATATTTACCATGTATCAGTATGGCTGATAATGCAAAACACAGAACTACAATATTGTGAAGATAATACTTTCAAATTACACTAGTTTTATTTTGATGTTATGACTAAGAATTTTTGCCTGCTAAATATATGCACAAGAAATTACAATTTTTTCACCCTAAGTCTAGTTCCAAACATGGACAAAGAAGTCTGAAAAGACTTTTATGTCCTTAAGTGCAGAAGCAATATTTAGAAAATGCTCCAAATTTTATTTAAGGTGAGGAAATGTCCTTTCTTCAGTATTTAATCTATAATTTTACACATTTTTCCAGGTACAGTTTGTAGCCACAGGATTCAGGAAGATCTTTCTCCTTAACTAAGGCCTGGATGGGTCATGGAAGAGAAGCCTAAAGAGAGCTACGTTCATGCCTTCACCCTCCCCCATCTTGGAATGGCAGAAGAATGAGGAACAGATGGCAGCATGAATTATGTGTGTGTGTGTGTGTGTGTGTGTGTGTGTGTGTGTGTGTGTGTGTGTGTATGAGAAAGCGAGGGACAGAGAGAGAGAGAAAAACGGCAGAGACAGAAAGTTATGGCTCTCCACATCATGATAAAGAGCACATGTAAAGATTTAAGGCAATTATCTCAAAAACATATAAGGATAAATAGGGAAATTAGAGAGGTTTCTTGATTTGAGCTCTTTTGACTACAACACTGACTATTTAAATCCTGACTTTGTATTCACACATTTAAAATATATTTTTTGAATTATGGACTGAATCATGCTTCCCTGCTTCCACCTCCTCCACCTCCTCCTCATTCTTTAGTTGTTCTATACAATGGGAAATGAGAACAAAATAATTTGTCAATTGTTTGCCGACACAAAGACAAAATTCTTTTACAGGTAGTCCTGTTGCCTACTGAAATGATATTTATTAAGAAGCATAAGAATCAAGGTCAGGGGGACCTTCAAGATGGCGGAGGAGTAAGACGTGGAGATCACCTTCCTCCACACAAATGCAGCAGAAATACATCTACATGTGGAAAAACTCGTACAGAACACCTACTGAATGCTGGCAGAAGACCTCAGACTTCCCAAAAGGCAAGAAACTCCCCACGTACCTGGGTAGGGCAAAAGAGAAAAGAAAAAACAGAGACAAAAGAATAAGGATGGGACCTGCACCTCTGGGAGGGAGCTGTGAAGGAGGAAAAGTTTCCACACACTAGGAAGCCCCTTCACTGGAGGAGACAGGGGGTTGCGGGGGGTGGGGGGGGAAGCTTCAGAGCCATGGAGGAGAGTACAGCAACAGGGGTGCAGAGGGCAAAGCGGGAAGATTCCTGCACAGAGGATAAGTGCCGACCAGCACCCACCAGCCTGAGATGCTTGTCTGCTCACCTGCTGGGGCAGGTGGGGGTTAGGAGCTGAGGCTCCAGCTTCTTCGGAGGTCAAATCCCAGGGAGAAGACTGGGGTTGGCTGCATGAACACAGCCTGAAGGGGGCTAGTGTGCCAAGCTAGCTGGGAGGGAGTCTGGGAAAAAGTCTGGAACTGACTAAGAGGCAAGAGACCATTGTTTCAGGGTGTACGAGGAGATGGGATTCAGAACACAGCTTAAACGAGCTCCAGAGATGGGTGCTGGCCGCTATAAGCATGGACACCAGAGACGGGCATGAGATGTTAAGGCTGCTGCTGCTGCTAAGGCTGCTGCACCAAGACCCTGTGTGCAAGCACAGGTCACTATCTACATCTCCACTCCTGGGAGGCTGTGCAGCCCATCACTGCCAGGGTCCTGTGATCCAGGGACCACTTCCCTGGGAGAACACATGGCATGCCTCAGGCTTTTGCAACATCACGCTGGCCTCTGCCACCACAAGCTCACCCCACATTCCAATTATAACTGCCATACCCCTACCTCCCCCTGGCCTGAGTGAGCCAGAGTACCCTAATCAGCTGCTACTTTAACCCCATCCTCTATGGGTGGGAAACCCCCCAGGTGACCTACACACACAGGTGGGGCCAAATCCAAAACTGAACCCCAGGAGCTGTGCAAGCAAAGAAGAGAAAGGGAAATTTCTCCCAGCAGCCTCAGGAGAAGCGGATTAAATCTCCACAAACAACTTGATGTACCCTGCATCAGTGGAATACATGAATAGACAATGAATCATCCCAAAATTGAGGTGCTGGACTTTGGGAGCAACTGTAGACTTGGGGTTTACTTTCTGCATTTAATTTGTTTCTAGTTTTATGTTTATCTTAGTTTAGTATTTAGAGCTTAGTATCATTGGTAGATTTGTTTATTGATTTGGTTGCTCTCTTCCTTTTTAAAAAAATTATCTTTTTCCTTTTTCTCTTTTGGTGAGTGTGTATATGTATGTTTCATTGTGTGATTTTGTCTGTATAGACTTGTTTTTACCATTTGAACTAGTGTTCTGTCTGTCTTTTTGTTGTTGTTGTTGGTATAGATTTAGCGCTTGTTATCATTAGTGGATTTGTATTTTGGTTTGGTTGCTCTCTTCTTTCTTTTTTTTTACTTTTTAATTTTTAATAATATTTTATAAATTTTTTATTTTAATAACTTTATTTTATTTTATTTTTTCTTTCTTTCCTTCTATTATTTTCTCCCTTTTCTTCAGAACCGTGTGGCTAACAGGGTCTTGCTTCTCCAGCCGGGTGTCAGGCCTGAGCCTCTGAGGTGGGAGAGCTGAGTTAAGTACATTGGTCCACCAGAGACATCCCAGCCCCACATAATGTCAAACGGTGAAAGCTCTCCCAGATATCTCCATCTCAATGCTAAGACCCAGCACCACTCAATGAACAGCAAGCTACACTACTATGCCAAACAACTAGCAAGACAGGAACACAACCCCACCCATTAACAGAGAGGCTGCCTAAAATCATATCAACTTCACAGACACCCCAAAACACACCAGCAACGTGGTCCTGCCCACCAGAAAGACAAGATCTAGCCTCAACCACCAGAACACAGGCACCAGTCCCCTCCCTTTTCTTCAGATCTGTGTGGTTGACAGGGTCATTGTGCTCCAGCCGGGTGTCAGACATGAGCCTCTGAGGTGGGAGAGCCAAGTTCAGGACATTGGTCCAACAGAGACCACCCAGCCCCATGTAATATCAAAGGGTGAAAGCTCTCCCAGAGATCTCCATCTCAATACTAAGACCAACAGCACTCAATGACCATCAAGCTACAATGCTGGACACACTATGACAAACAACTAGCAAGACAGGAACACAACCTCACCTATTAGCAGAGAGGCTGCCTAAAATCATGATAAGTTCACAGACATCCCAAAACACACCACTGGATGTGGTCCTGCTCACAAAAAGAAAAGATCTGGGGCTCCCCTGGTGGCACAGTGGTTGAGAGTCTGCCTGCCAATGAAGGGGACAAGGGTTCATGCCCCGGTCCGGGAAGATGCTACATGCCACAGAGCGGCTAGGCCCATGAGCCATGGTTGCTGAGTATGTGCGTCCGGAGCCTGTGCTCCACAACGGAAGAGGCCACAACAGTGAGAGGCCCGCGTACCGCAAAAAAAAAAAAAACAAAAACTGTATTAAAATACTTAAAACATTGAACTTTACATACAGTGAGAGGCCCACGTCCCCCAAAAAAAATTAAAAAAAAAAAGAAGAAAAGATCTGGCCTCAAGCACCAGAACACAGGCACCAGTCCCCTCCACCAGGAAGCCTGCACAACACACTGAAACAACCTTACCCACTGTGGGCGGACACCAAAAACAATGGAAACTACAAATGTGCAGCCTGCAAAAAGGAGACCACATACAGAGTAAGTTAAACAAAATGAGAAGACAAAGAAACACGCAGCAGATGAAGGCGCAAGGTAAAAACCCACCAGACCAAATAAGTGAAGAGTTAATAGGCAGTCTACCTGAAAAAGAATTCAGAGTAATGATAGTAAACAAGATTTAAAATCTTGGAAATAGAATGGAGAAAATACAAGAAACATTTAACAAGGACCAAGAAGAACTAAAGAGGAAAAAACAAACAGTGATGAACAACACAATAAATGAAATTAAAAACTCTCTAGAAGGAATCAATAGCCCAATAACTGAGGCAGAAGAACGGATAAGTGACCTGGAAGATAAAATAGTGGAAATAACTACTGAAGAGCAGAATAAAGAAAAAATAATTAAAAGAATTAAGGACAGTCTCAGAGACTTCTGGGAGAACATTAAACACACCAACATTCAAATTATAGGGGTCCCTGAATAAGAAGAGAAAAAGAAACTGTCTGAGAGAATATTTGAAGAGATTATAGTTGAAAACTTCCCTAATATGGGAAAGGAAATAGTCAATCAAGTACAGGAAGCACAGAGAGTCCCATACAGGCTAAATCCAAGGAGAAACACACCAAGACACATATTAATCAAACTATCAAAAATTAAATACAAAGAAAAATAGTAAAAGCAGCAAGGAAAAAGCAACAAATAACAAACACTGGAATCCCGATAAGCTTAACAGCTGATCTTTCAGCAGAAACTTGGCAAGCCAGAAGGGAGTAGCAGGACATATCTAAAGTGGATGAAAGAGAAAAAACTACAACCAAGATTACTCTACCCAGCAAGAATCTCATTCAGATTCGATGGAGAAATTAAAACCTTTACAGAGAAGCAAAAGCTAAGAGAATTCAGCACCAGCAAACCAGCTTTACAACAAATTCTAAAGGATCTTCTGTAGGCAGGAAACACAAGAGAAGGAAAAGACCTACAATTACAAACCCAGAACAATTAGGAAAATGGTAATAGGAACACACATATCGATAACTGCCTTAAATGTAAATGGATTAAATGCTCCAACCAAAAGACATAGACTGGCTGAATGGATACAAAAACAAGACCTGTATCTATGCTGTCTACAAAAGACCCACTTCAGACCTAGGGACACATACAGATTGAAAGTGAGGGGTTGGAAAAATTTATTCCATGGAAATGGAAATCAAAAGAAAGTTGGAGTAGCAATTCTCATATCAGACAAAATAGACATTAAAAAAAGGACTATTACAGGAGACACAGAAGAATACTACATAATGATCAAGGGATTAATCCAAGAAGAAGATATAAAAATTGTAAATATTTATGCACACAACATAGGAGTACCCCAATACATAAGGTAAATGCTAACAGCCAAAAAAGGGAAAATCGACAGTAACACAATCATAGTAGGGTAATTAACACCCATTTACACCAAAGGACAGATCATTCAAACAGAAAAGAACAAACGAAACACAAGGTAAAAATGACACTTTAGAACAGATAGACTTAATTGATATTTATAGGACATTCCATCCAAAAACAGCAGAATACACTTTCTTCTCAAATGCTCATGGAATATCCTCCAGGATAGATCATATCTAGGGTCACAAATCAAGCCTTGGTAAATTTAAGAAAATTGAAATTGTATTGAGTATCTTTTCCCACCACAATGCTGTGGGACTAGATATCAAATACAGGAAAAAACCTGTAAAAAATACAAACACATGGATGCTAAACAATACACTACTAAACAACCAAGAGATCACTGAAGAAATCACAGAGGATATAAAAAAATCCATAGAAACAAATGACAATGAAAACACGATGACTCAAAACTTATGGGATGCAGCAAAAGCAGTTCTAAGAGGGCAGTTTATAGCAATACAATCCTACCTCAAGAAACAAGAAACATCTCAAGTAA
>NC_041231.1:62783151-62813489 GCF_002837175.3 Physeter macrocephalus
GCAATACAGTCCTACCTCAAGAAACAAGAAAAATCTCAAGTAAACAACCTAGCCTTTAACGTAAAGCAATTAGAGAAAGAAGAACAAAAAACCCTCAAAGTTAGCAGAAAGAAAGAAATCATAAAGTTCCGATCAGAAATAAATGATAAAAAATGAAGGAAACAATAGCAAAGATCAATAAAATGAAAAGCTGGTCCTTTGAGAAGATACCAAATTGATAAACCATTAGCCAGACACAACAAGAAAAAAAGGGAACAGACTCAAATCACCAGAATTAGAAATGAAAAAGGAGAAGTAACAACTTACACTGCAAAAATACAAAGGATCATGAGAGATGACTACAAGCAACTATATGCCAATAAAATCCAATGCTGTGGGACTAGATATCAAATACAGGAAAAAACCTGTAAAAAATACAAACACATGGATGCTAAACAATACACTACTAAACAACGACAAATTCGTAGAAAAGCACAACCTACCTAGACAGATACAGGAAGAAATAGAAAATATAAACAGACAAATCACAAGCACTGAAATTGAAAATATGATTTAAAATCTTCCAACAAACAAAAACCCTGGGCCAGATGGCTTCACAGCTGAATTCTATCAAACATTTAGAGCAGAGCTAACACCTATCCTTCTCAAACTCTTCCAAAATATCGCAGAGGGTGGAACACTCCCTCACTCATTCTATGAGGAAACCATCACCCTGATATCAAAACCAGATAAAGATGTCACAAAGATAACTAGATGCCAATATCACTGATGAGCAAAGATGCAAAAATCGTCAACAAAATAATAGCAAAAAGAATCCAACATCACATTAAAAGGATCAGACACCCTGATCAAGTGGGGTTTTTCCCAAGAATGCAAGTTTTCTTCAAAATAAACAAAACAATCAATGTGATAGACCATATAAACAAATTGAAGGATAAGAACCATATGATCATCTTAATATATGCAGAAAAAGCTTTTGAATAAATTCAACACCAATTTATGATAAAAACACTCCAGAAAGTAGGCATAGAGGGAACCTACCTCAACATAGTAAAAGTCACAAATGTAAACCCACTGCCAACATCGTTCTGAATGGTGAAAAACTGAAACCATTTCCACTAAGATCAGGAACAAGACAATGTTGCCTACCCCCAGCACTATTATTCAACATAGTTTTGGAAGTTTTAGTTATGGCAATCAGATAAGAAAAAGAAATGAAAGGAATCCAAATTGGAAAAGAAGAATTAAAACTGTCACTGTTTGCATATGACATGATACAATATATAGAGAGTCCTAAACATGCTAGCAGAAAACTTCTACAGCTAATCAATGAATCTGGTAAAGTAGCAGGATACAAAATTAATGCACAGAAATCTCTTGTATTCCTATACACTAAAAATGAAAAATCTGAGAGAGAAATTAACAAAACACTCCCATTTACCACTGCATCAAAAAGAATAAAATGCCTAGGAATAAACCTCTTAAGGAGACAAAAGACCTGTATGCAGAAAACTATAAGACACTGATGAAAGAAATTAAATATGATACAAACAGATGGAGAGATATTCCGTGTCCTTGGATTGGAAGAATCAACATTGTGAAAATGACTTTACTACCCAAAGCATCTATACCTTCAATGCAATCCCTATCAAACTACCAAAGGCATTTTTCACAGAAGTAGAACAAAATATTTCACAGTTTATATGGAAACACAAAAGACCCCAAATAGCCAAGGCAATATTGAGAAAGAAAAACGGAGCTGGTGGAATCAGAATCCCTAACTTCAGACTATACTACAAAGCTACAGTAATCTAGATAGTATGGTACTCACACAAAAACAGAAATATAGGTCAATGGAACAGGATAGAAAGCCCAGAGATATACCCATGTATATATGGTCACCGTATTTTTGATAAAGGATGCAAGAATATACAGTGTAGAAAAGACAGACTCTTCAATAAGTGGTGCTGGGAAAACTGGACAGCTACATGTAAAACAATGAAATTAGAGCACTCCTTAACACCATACACAAAAATAAAGTGAAAATGGATTAAAGAACAAAATGTAAGGCCAGACACTATAAAATTCTTAGAGGAAACTATAGGAAAAGCACTCTTTGACATAAATCACAGCAAGATACTTTTTGACCCACCTCATAGAGAAATGGAAATAAAAGCAAAGATAAACAAATGGGACATAATTAATGAAACTTAAAAGCTTTTGCACAGCAAAGGAAACCATAAACAAAATGAAAAGACAACCCACAGAATGGGAGAAAATATTTGCAAACGAAGCAACTGACAAAGGATTAATCTTCAAAATATACAAACAGCTCATGCAGGTCAGTATAAAAAACAAACAACAGAATCCAAAAATAGACAGAAGATCTAAACAGACACTTCTCCAAAGAAGATATACAGATTGGCAGCAAACACATGAAAGGATCAACATCACTAATCATTAGAGAAATGCAAATCAAATCTACAATGAGGTATCACCTGACACTGGTCAGAATGGCCATCGCCAAAATATCTAAAAAAGTAAATGCTGGAGAGGTTGTGGAGAAAAGGGAACCCTCTTGCACTGTTGATGGGAATCTATATTGATACAGTCACTATGGAAACAGTATGGAGTTTCTTAAAATCTAAAAATAGAACTACCATACAACCCAGCAATCCCAGTACTGGGCATATTACCCTAGGAAAGCATAATTCAAAAGATTCATGTACCACAATGTTCATGAGTGAAGTAAGTCAGAAAGAGAAAAACAAATACTGTATGCTAACACATATATAAGGAATCTAAATAAAGAAAATATGGTTCTGAAAAAACTAGGGTCCAGACAGGAATAAGATGCTGACATAGAGTATGGACTTGAGGACATGGGGAGGTGAATGGGTAAGCTGGGATAAAGTGAGAGGGTGGCATGGACATATATACACTGCCAAATGTAAAATAGATAGCTAGTGGGAAGCAGCTGCACAGCACAGGGAGATCGGCTTGGTGCTTTGTGTCCACCTAAAGAGATGGGATAGGGAGTGTGGGAGGGAAACTCAAGAGGGAGGAGCTATGGGGATATATGTATAGATATAGCTGATTCAGTTTGTTATACAGCAGCAAGTAACACAACATTGTATAGCAATTGTACTCCAATAAAGATGTTAAAAAAACAAAGAATCAAGGTTATTCCCAGGACCCCTTCCAGAGCAGCCCTGAATACCTAAAACATGCTTGCAAGGAACAATATTAAAAACCTGCTAATCCTGGAGCTACAGTGCTGATTTAGACACACTACCTATTATCAAAAATACTACAGACAATAAATGCTTGAGAGGGTGTGGAGAAAAGGGAACCCCCTTGCGCTGTTGGTGGGAAAGTAAATTTGATACAGCTACTATGGAGAACAGTTTGGAGGTTCCTTAGAAAACTAAAAATAGAATTACCATATGATCCAGCAATGCCACTACTGGGCATATACTCAGAGAAGACCATAACTCACAAAGACACATGCACCTTAATATTCATTGCAGCACTATTTGCAATAGCCAGGTCATGGAAGCAACCTAAATGACCATCAACAGACGAATGGATAAAGAAAATGTGGTACTTATATACATTGGAATATTACCCAGCCATAAGAAGGAATGAAATTGGGTCATTTGTAGAGACATTGATGGACCTAGAGCCTGTCATACAGAGTGAATTAACTCAGAAAGAGAAAAACAAATATTGTATATTAATGCATATATGTGGAATATAGAAAATGGTACAGATGGACCTGTTTGCAAGGCAGAAATAGAGACACAGATGTAGAGAACAAATGTATCAACACCAAGGGTGAAAAGGGAGGTGGGATGAATTAGGAGATTGGGATTGACATGCAAACACTAATATGTATATAATAGATAACTAATGAGAACCTGCTGTATAGCACAGGGGACTCCACTTCACTGTACAGTAGAAACAAACAATTAAAAAAATACTACAGACTCATATATGTTTATACTTTCAAGCTTACTTGGACAAATAAAGCTGAATAATTATAATAGCAGCCACTTAATTGTGCTTAGTATATGCCAGGTACCTGCTCAGGGTAATTGTACACGTATCATCTCATTTAGTCTTCATAACAACATTATTGCATAGGCATAACTACATCCTGTTTTAGATATTGAGGCAGTGTGGTTCAATTTGTGCATGGTCATGCTGGTAGTTAGTGCTGGAGCTGGGAACACAAACCCAAGTAGTCAGGCTTCAGAAACTGTGCTCTAACCACTGATGCTGACAGAATTTTCCAAAGATGTTTGCAACAATATTCCATATCCAAATTGTTTTTCATACAAAGCACTATTGGCATACTTCCCCTTAGTCTATGCTTCTTTTTCTTAAATCTAAGCAAGTTTGGGACTAAGTTAGAAATGACACTATAATATTCAAGGCCATGTAATAAAGCTTTCCTGATTCTCTGCTGAGCTATAAACTTTTGGAGCCCTGAGCTGCCATGTAAACAGTCTGACATCCCTGGGGTCAACATGGTGTGAAGAAGCCCAATTTCATCAAGATGAGAGACAATGGAGAGGCCCTGAGTCGTCATGAAAATGGAGAGATGCCCAAGAAGCCTCCAGTGGCTTCAGTATCTGCACTACTGTGGCTCCAGCCACCATCTGAATTCACACATATGTGAGGCCTGAGGCAGAACTGCCTGGCCCAACCATTCCCAAATTTCTGACCCCAAAAGCCAGAGACAATGAAACAATTGTTGTTTGAAGACATAACATTTAGGGTGACTTGTTACATATCAATAATGACTGAAACACCCTTTCTATAGAAGATAAGTGGACTCAGTTAAAAATGAAGCACCTGGAATTACTATATATACTACTTTAAAATGTGTTTTAATTGTAAGTTTACATCTTGTTATATGTACTGGTTTCTCAAATAGAAATAGTCTTACTATGATACCAATTTTAAATTAATAGTATTAAAAAATTTTTATTTTATATTGGAGTATATTTGATTAACAATGTCGTGTTAGTTTCAGCTGTACAGCAAAGTAATTCAGTTATACACATACATGTATCTATTCTTTTTCAAATTCTTTTCCCATTTAGGTTGTTACAGAATATTGAGCAGAGTGCCCTGTGCTATACAGTAAGTCCTTTGTCGTATAAGTAGTGTATAAAACTTGTGTGGAGACACAAAATACCCTGAGTAGCGAAAAGCAATCTTGAGAAAGAAAAATGGAGTTGGAGGAATCAGGCTCCCTAACTTCAGACTATACTACAAAGCTATAGTCATCAAAACAGTATGGTATGGGCACAAAAACATAAATATAAATAAATGGAACAGGATAGAAAGCCCAGAAATAAACACATGCACCTATGGTCAATTAATCTTTGACAAAGGAGACAAGACTGCACAATGGAGAAAAGACAGTCTCTTCAATAAATGGTGCTGGGAAAACTGGACAGCTACATGTAAAAGAATAAAATCAGAACACTCCCTAACACCATACACAAAAATAAACTCAAAATAGATTAAACACCTAAATGTAAGACCTGATACTATAAAGCTCTTAGAGAAAAACATAGGCAGATCACACTTCGACATAAACTGCAGCAACACCTTTTTCAATCCATCTCCTAGAGTAGAGGAAATAAAAACAAAAATAAACAAATAGGACCCAATTAAACTCAGAATCTCTTTGCATGGAAAAGGAAACCATAAACAAAATGAAAAGACACCCCACAGAATGGGAGAAGATATTTGGAAATGATGTGACTGACAAGGGATTAATATCCAAAATTTACAAACAGCTTTGCAGCTCAATAAAAAAACAAACAAACAAAAAAAACCCAATCAAAAAATGGGCAGAAGGCCTAAATAGACATTTCTCCAAAGAAGACATACAGTTGGCCAACAGGCACATGAAAAGATGCTCAACATTGCTAATTATTAGATAAAAACAAAACAAAAAAAAACCAAAAAAACTACAATGAGATATCACCTCACACGGGTCAGAATTACCATTATCAAAAAGTCTACAAACAATAAATGCTGAAGAGGGTGTGGAGAAAGAGGAAACCTCCTACACTGGTGGTGGGAATGTGAGTTGGTAAAGCCACGATGGAGTTTCCTTAAGAAACTAAAATAGAGGTACCATATGATCTAGCAATCCCACTCCTGGGCATACATCTGGAGAAAAACATGGTTCAAAAGGATACGTGCACCCCAATGTTCATAGTAGCACTATTTATAATGATTTCTTGAATATGTTTCTTATCTAAGTTATAGCTAGTAGACTCCACTGGGAAAAAAAAGGTAAACTATCAAGCTACTGTGTCACATTTAATCACTAGCCTCCATTTACTATATTTGCAGAAGTCAACATGTACTAATAACAGACAAATGTTCTGTAGTCCCTTCATGTAGTTGGTGGTAGAGCAGGCATAAAAATCAATAGAACAAGTTGTCACAGAGGTAATGTGGCTTCTGTTGTTCTGCTTTTCATTAAAGACAGTGGCAATTGAAGAAAAGCTATTACTGCATCCAGAATTTTTAATGAAGTTTGCTACCAATTAGTTTACTGCCCAAGTATATGCTTTGACATTTGCTTAGCTAGAAACTTGGACAACTTTTCATGCAAAAGAATATTACTACATATAAGCCTGAAATACTTAGCTATTCTAATGTCTGAGCCAGTTATATAATAACTACCTGCAAAATATCTTAAGATAACATTGACCATCAAACTCCACTTTCTTCTGAGCTGATGTCAAATGAGTAAAGAAACTTAAAGCCAATGTTATATTGATATCTGAACGAATATGGTTTGCAAAAATATATATATATATTAAGCTTTGCAAACCAATCTCAGGTTAAACTTTTGTACCCAGAAAATGTCAGCCTCAAAAAATTGACAAATATGTTGGAGCTTCTTTGACACATTCTCATAAAAACCCTACTCTGATACCTGTATCTTTCCAAATAATTGTATCAATTTTTATGCTGTAACTAGGATTTTAGCTGTATAAATCATGGAGGAAATCCTGGTGTGTTGGTCATTGAATACTTTTAGTTTTATCATTATAAAGAAAGATTTGTAATGTAAAGAAAATTTTGTAAAATATCATAGAGAAAAATCTGTAATTATGGATCTCAAAAAATCATGTTAAAATGAATACTAATGCTCATATACATGAGATTTTAGATAGATTATTAAAAAAATACTATTTATTACAAATTTAAATAAAACATAAAGACATGGCAAAAATATTGACTAAAGAAGAAAAACCTTCTAAAACATTTAGGGTGTTTGAGAGTTAGATAAAATAAGCTACTTCAGAGGTTGCTTTGTGGAAGAGGGGCTGGAAGAAGTTGCTGCTGCAGTCAGCTTGGCTTTAGGAAGACCAGACATGCAGAGCAACAAAAAACTTGAGTAGCCTGACATGGATGTTTCCAGCTGAGGTTGAACAAGGTGATGCTCTCTCTTCTTATTTTACCTCTCATATGGTAAATAATTTTACCATGTAAATTTATACTCTTGAGAGACATTCAAGATGGTGGACATTCAAGGTGATGCTCTCCCTTCTTATTTTACCTCTCATATTGTAAATAATTTTACTGTCTAAAGTTATATTCCTGAGATACATTCAAGATGGTGGAGGAGTAAGACGTGGAGATCATCTTCCTCCCCACAAATACATCAAAAATACATCTATATGTGGAACAAATCCTACAGAACACATACTGAATGCTGGCAGAAGACCTCGGACTTCCCAAAAGGCAAGAAAATCCCCATGTACATAGGTAGGGCAAAGGAAAAAAAAAAACAGAGACAAAGGAATAGGGACAGGACCTGCACCTCTGGGAGGGAGCTGTGAAGGCGGAAAAGTTTCGACACACTAGGGAGCACCTTCACTGGTGGGGACAGGGCGTGGGTGGGAGGGAAGCTTTGGAGCCACAGAGGAGAGTGCAGCAACAGGGGTGCAGAGGACAAAGCGGAGAGATTCCTGCACAGAGGATTGGTGCCAACCAGTGCTCACCAACTTGAGAAGCTTGTCTTCTCACCCACCAGGATAGGTGGGGGCTGGGAGCTGAGGCTCAGGCTTCAGAGGTCAGACCACAGGGAGAGGTCTGGGGTTGGCTGCGTGAAGACAGCCCGAAGGGGACTAGTGCACCACAGCTAGCTGGGAGTGAGTCTTGGAAAACGTTTGGACTTGCTGGAGAGGCAAGAGAACATTGTTTCAGGGTGCTCGAAGAGAGGGAATTCCTGCTCCGTGTGCCCACAGAAGACAGAACACCACCTAAGCAAGCTCCAGAGACAGGTGTGAGCCACAGCTATCAGCTCAGAGCCCAGACATGGGCATGAACTGCATGAACAGCAGAGGCAGCATTAGCTGCCGCTGCTGCCACCAAGAATCCTGTGTGCAAACGCAAGTCACTACCCACACCCCCTGGGAGCCTGTGCAGCACGCCACTGCCAGGGTCCTGTGATCCAGGGACAACTTCCCTGGGAGAACACATGGCCCACGTCAGGCTGTTGTAATGTCATGCTGACCTCTGAAGCTGCAGGCTTGACCCACATTGCAATTCTGACTACCATACCCCTACCTCTCCCCAGTGTGAGTGAGCAAGAGAGCCCTAATAGGCTGCTACTTTGACCACCTCCTGTCTGGGTGGGGAACAGATGCCTGAGGGTGGCCAACACGCAGAGGTGGAGCCAAAACCAAAGCTGAACACCAGAAGCTCTGTGAACAAAGAAGAGAAAGGGACATTTCTCCATGCAGCCTCAGGAGCAGCAGATTAAATCCCCACAATCAACTTGAGAAACCCTGCAGCTGTGGAAAACCTGAATAGACAACAAATGTTCCGAAAATTGAGATGGTGGACTTTGGGAGCAACTGTAGGATTGGGGTTTGCTTTCTGCATCTAATTTGTTTCTGGTCTTAAGTTTATCTTAGTTTAGTATTTAGAATTTATTATCATTGGTATATTTGTTTATTGATTTGGTTGCTCTCTTCCTTTTTTAATGTATAGATATATATATTTTTTTCCTTTTTCTCTTTTTGTGAGTGTGTATGTTTCTTTGTGTGATTTTGTCTGTTTAGGTTTGCTTTACCCTTCCTTTTTTAATGTATAGATATATATATTTTTTTCCTTTTTCTCTTTTTGTGAGTGTGTATGTTTCTTTGTGTGATTTTGTCTATTTAGGTTTGCTTTACCATTTGTTGTAGGGTTATGTTTCTTCATGTTTTTGTTGGTGTTGTTTGTTTTTTCTTTTTATGAGTGCATGTACGTTTCATTGTGTGATTTTTGTCTGTTTAGCTTTGCTTTTGCCATTTGGTTTGGGGTTCTATCTGTCTTCTTTTTCCCTTCTTTTTCTTCCAAGCCATGTGGCTGGCAGGGTCTTGGTGCTCCGGCTGGGTGTCAGGTCTGAGGTTCTGAGGTGGCAGAGCCGAGCCCAGGACTTTGGACAATCAGAGACCTCCCAGCCCCAAAGAATATCAATCAGCAAGAGCTCTCCAGACATCTCTGTCTCAACACTAAGATCCAGCTCTACCCGATGGCCAGGAAGGTCCAGTGCTGGATGCCCCACGTCAAACAACTAGTAAGACAGGAACACAACCCACCTATTAGCAGAGAGGCGGCCTAAAGCCATAGTAAGTGCACAGACACCCCCAAACACAACACCGGAGGTGGCCCTTCCCACCAGAAGGACAAGATACAGCCCCACCCACCAGACAACAGGCACCAGCCCCCTGCAATAGGAAGCCTACAAAAGCAACTGAACCAACTTCACCAACTGGGTGATTTTGTCTATTTAGGTTTGCTTTACCATTTGTTGTAGGGTTATGTTTCTTCATGTTTTTGTTGGTGTTGTTTGTTTTTTCTTTTTATGAGTGCATGTACGTTTCATTGTGTGATTTTTGTCTGTTTAGCTTTGCTTTTGCCATTTGGTTTGGGGTTCTATCTGTCTTCTTTTTCCCTTCTTTTTCTTCCAAGCCATGTGGCTGGCAGGGTCTTGGTGCTCCGGCTGGGTGTCAGGTCTGAGGTTCTGAGGTGGCAGAGCCGAGCCCAGGACTTTGGACAATCAGAGACCTCCCAGCCCCAAAGAATATCAATCAGCAAGAGCTCTCCAGACATCTCTGTCTCAACACTAAGATCCAGCTCTACCCGATGGCCAGGAAGGTCCAGTGCTGGATGCCCCACGTCAAACAACTAGTAAGACAGGAACACAACCCACCTATTAGCAGAGAGGCGGCCTAAAGCCATAGTAAGTGCACAGACACCCCCAAACACAACACCGGAGGTGGCCCTTCCCACCAGAAGGACAAGATACAGCCCCACCCACCAGACAACAGGCACCAGCCCCCTGCAATAGGAAGCCTACAAAAGCAACTGAACCAACTTCACCAACTGGGTGCAGAAACCAAATATAACGGGAACTACAAACCTGCAGCCTGCGAAAAAGAAGACCCCAAACACAATAAGTTAAACAAAATGAGAAGACAGAGAAATAAGCAGCAGTTGAAGGAGGAAGGTAAAAAACCCACCAGACCAAACAAATGAAGAGGAAATAGGCAGTCTACCTGAAAAAAATTCAGAGTAATGATAGTAAAGATGATCCCAAATCTCAGAAATAGAATGGAGAAAGTATAAGAAACATTAAACAGGGACCTAGAAGAACTAAAGAGCAAACAATGATGAACAAGACAAGAAATGAAATTTAAAAATACTCGAGAAGGAATCAATAGCAGAATAACTGAGGCAGAAGAACGGATAAGTGACCTGGAAGATAAAATAGTGGAAGTAACTGCCGCAGAGCTGAATAAAGAAAAAAGAATGAAAAGAATTGAGGACAGTCTCAGAGACTTCTGGAGCAACATTAAATGCACCAACATTCAAATTATATTGGTCCCAGAAGAAGAAGAGGAAAAGAAAGGGACTGAGAAAATATTTGAAGAGATTATAGTCAAAAACTTCTCTAACATGGGAAAGGAAATAGTCAATCAAGTCCAGGAAGCACAGAGAGTCCCATACAGGATAAATCCAGGGAGAAACATGCCAAAACACATATTAATCAAACTATCAAGAATTAAATACAAAGAAAAATGTTAAAAGCATCAAGTGAAAAGCAAAAAATAACATACAAAGGAATGCTCAGAAGGTTAACAGCTGTATTTTCTACAGAAACAATGCAAGCCAGAAGGGAGTGACAGGGCATATTTAAAGTGATGAAAGGGAAAAACCTACAACCAAGATTACTCTTCCTAGCCAGGATTTCATTCAGATTTGACAGAGAAATCAAAAGCTTTACAGGCAGGTAAAAGTTAAGAGAATTCAGCACCACCAAACCAGCTTTACAACAAATGCTAAAGGAACTTCTCTAGGTGAGACACACAAGAGAAGAAAAAGACCAACAAAAACAAACCAAAAACATATAAGAAAATGGTAATTGGAACATACATATCGATAATTAGCTTAAATGTAAATGGATTAAATGCTGCAACCAAAAGACACAGACTGGCTGAATGGATACAAACATAAGACCCATTTATATGCTGTCTACAAGAGACCCACTTCAGACCTAGGGACATATACAGACTGAAAGTGAGGTGATGGCAAAAGGTATTCCATGCATGCAAATCAAAAGAAAGCTTTACTAGCAATACTGATATCAGATAAAATATAGTTTAAAAAAAGACTATTATAAGAGATAAAGAAGGACACGACAAAATTATCAAGGGATCAATCAAAGAAGAAGATATAACAATTGTAAATATTTCTGTACCCAACATAAGAGCACCTCAATACATAGGGAAATGCTAACAGCCATAAAAGGGAAAATTGACAGTAACAAAATAATAGTAGGGGATATTAACACCCCACTTTCACCAATAGACAGATCATTCAAAACGAAAATAAATAAAGAAACACAAGCTTTAAATGACACAATAGACCAGATAGACTTAATTGATATTTATAGGACATTCCATCCTAAAACAACAGAATAACTTTTTTTCAAGTGTTCATGGAACATTCTCCAGGATAGATCATATCTTGGGTCACATCAAGCCTCAGTAAATTTAAGAAAATTAAAATCATATCAAGTATCTTTTTCGACCACAATGCTATGAGACTAGATATCAGTTACAGGAAAAGAACTGTAAAAAATACAAACAAATGGAAGCTAAACAATATGCTGCTAAATAACCAAGAGATCACTGAAGATATCAAAGAGGAAACCAAAAAATACCTAGAAACAAAGGACAATGAAAACATGACCACCCAAAACCTATGGGTTGCAGCAAAAGCAGCTCTAAGAGGGAAGATTATAGCAATACAATCCTACCTCAAGAAACAAGAAAAATCTCAAATAAAGAACCTAACATTATGCCTAAAGCAATTAGAGAAGGAAGAACCAAATTCCCAAAGTTAGCAGAAGGAAAGAAATCAGAAAGATGAAATGAGAAATAAATGAAAAAGAAATGAAGAAAATAATATCAATGATCAATAAAACTAAAAGCTGGTTCCTTGAAAATGTAAACAATATTGATAAACCATTAACCAGACTCATCAGGAAAAAAGGGAGAAGACTCAAATCAACAAAATTAGAAATGAAAAAGGAGAAGTAAAAACTGACACTGCAGAAATACAAAGGATAATGAGAGATGATTACAAGCAACTATATGCCAAAAACATGGACAACCAAGAAGAAATGGACAAATTCTTAGAAAAATACAATCTCGAATACTGAATTAGAAATAAATAGAAAATTTGAAAAGACCAATCACAAGCACTGAAATTGAAACTGTGATTTAAAATCTTCCAACAAAAAATAGCCCAGGGCCAGATGTCTTCACAGGTGAATTCTATCAAACAGTTAGGGAAGAGCTAACACCCCTCCTTCTGAAACTCTTTCAAAATATAGCAGAGGGAGGAACACTCCCAAACTCATTCTATGAGGCCACCATCACTCTGACACCAAAACCAGAGAAAGATGTCACAAAAAATAAATTACAGGTCAATATCACTGATGAACATAGATGCAAACATCCCCAACAAAATATTAGCAAACAAAATCCAACAGCACATTAAAATGATCATGCACCATGATCAAGTGTGGTTAATCCCAGGAATGCAAGATTTCTTCAATATACACAAATCAATCATGTGATACACCATATTAAGCCACTGAAGGAATAAAAACCATATGATCATCTCAATAGATTGAGAAAAAGCTTTTGAGAAAATTCAACATCCATTTGTTATATAAACTCTGCAGAAAGTGGGCATAGAGGGAACCTACTTCAACATAATAAAAGCCATACATGACAAAACCACAGAAATTGTTCTCAATGGTGAAAAACTGAAAACATTTCCTCTGAGATCAAGAAAAAGACAAGGTTGCCCAATCTCACCACTATTATTCAACATAGTTTTGGAAGTTTTAGCCACAGCAATCAGAGAAGAAAAAGAAATAAAAGGAATCCATATCAGAAAAGAAGAAGTAAAGATGTCACTGTTTGCAAATGACATGATTCTATACATAGAGAATCCTAAAGATGAGAAAAGACCTGTATGCAGTAAACTATAAGACACTGATGAAAGAAATTAAAGATGGTACAAACAGATGGAGAAGTAAACCATGTTTTTGGATTGGAAGAATCAACATTGTGAAAATGACTCTACTACCCAAAGCAATCTACAGATTCAATGAAATCCCTATCAAACTACCAATGGCATTTTCAGAGAAGTAGAACAAAATATTTCACAGTTTATATGGTGAAACAAAAGACCCTGAATAGCCAAAGCAATCTTGAGAAAGAAAAACGGAGCTGGAGGAATCAGGCTCCCAGACTTCAGATTTTACTACAAAGCTACAGTAATCAAGACAACAGGCTAGTTGCACAAAAACAGAAATATAGATCAATGGAACAGGATAGAAAGCCCAGAGATAAACCCACCCACATATGGTCACTTTATTTTTGATAAAGGAGGCAAGAATTTTCAATGGAGAAAAGACAGCCTCTTCAATAAGTAGTGATGGGAACAATGGACAGCTACATGTAAAAGAATGAAATTAGAGCACTCCTTAACACCATACACAAAAATAAAGTGAATATGGATTAAAGAACTAAATGTAAGGCCAGGCACTGTAAAACTCTTAGAGGAAAACATAGGCAGAAGACTCTATGACATAAATCACAGCAAGGTCCTTTTTGACCCACCTCCTAGAGAAATGGAAATAAAAACAAAAATAAACAAATGGGACCTAATGAAACTTAAAAGCTTTTGCACAGAAAAGGAAGCCATAAACAAGATGAAAAGACAACCCTCAGAATGGGAGAGAATATTTGCAAATGAAGCAACTGACAAAGAATCTCCAAAATTTACAAGCAGCTCATGCAGCTCGATGTGAAAAAGACAAACAACCCAATCCAAAAATGGGCTGAAGTCGTAAATAGACATTTCTCCAAAGAAGATATACAGGTTGCCAACAAACACATGAAAGGATGCTCAACCTCAGCAATCATTAGAGAAATGCAAATCAAAACTACAATGAGGTATCACCTCACACCAGTCAGAATGGCCATCAGCAAAAATTCTACAAACAATAAATGCTGAAGGGGTTGTGGAGAAATGCGTACTCTGGGTTCTAAATGGGACGGGGTAAGAGCCACTAATGAAAACACAATGGAGGTGCCTTGAAAGGGTAAACATTGAGCTACCATTCAATCAAGCATCCCCTGTGCTGGGCCTATGGCCTGAGAGGATGAGAATCAAAAAGACACAGGCTGGCAATCCTGCACTCCAGCAATATTTACCAGAGCCGACACTTGGAAGCAACGAAAAGGTCCATCAACAGAGGAATGCATAAAGAAGAAGTGGTCCGTGTACACAATAGAATATTACTCCAAGAAAAAATAAAAATTGAGTTATTTGTAGTGAGGTGGATGGACCTAGAGACTATCATACAGAGTGAGGTAAGTCAGAAAGAGAAAAATAAATACTGTATGCTAACACCTATATATAGAATCTAAAAAAAAAAAATTCTGAAAAACCTAAGGGCAGGACCAGAATAAAGACACAGATGAACAGAATGGACTTGAGGACACGTGGAAGGTGAAGGGCAAGCTGGGATGAAGTGAGAGTGGCATGGACTTATATATACTACCAAATGTAAAATAGATAGCTAGTGGGAAGCAGCCACATAGCACAGGGAGATCAGCTTGGTGTTTTATGACCACCTATAGGGGTGGGATAAGGAGGGTGGGAGGGAGAAACAGAGGGAGGAGATATGGGGATATATGTAGATGTATAGCTTATTCACGTTATTATAAAGCAGTAATTAAGACACCATTGTAAAGCAATTATACTCCAATAAAAATGTAAAAAAAAATCTGACATCGTTTGCAATCAAGAGGGTTTAAATCCCTGGTAAAACATTTTGTCGCTATCATCAAATATCATATGTGCATATAAATGTACTTGGGTGAATTTTGTTTATAATCAAATGCTAATGTAAAAGGAAATAAGAAAGAAGTGAAAATTACAAGAAAATAAAATCCGGAAATAAATGAAGAATGTAGAACCAAAAAGACGTGATATTTTGAGAATGGCATAAAGGAGGAAATGAAAGATGATCCAAGAGGAGTAGGCTGGAGTTACTTAAGTTAATGAGGCAGATACTACTCAGATGAAATACTCTTTCATAGTGTGACAGTATTTTGCTTATAATTATCCTTGCCATTATATTATGAAAGCCTGTGACCAGTAGGCATTCAACTGTAGTCAAACAAAATTAGGTTCATTAAGCTTGTTGTTGCAAGGGTCACTACATAACTAGGAAAACCATTGAACTGGCAAGAATTAGAATTTGTAAACTAAGGAATTACTAAAACCACATGAGTGTGAGAAGTTAGTTTTCAGTCATTTTTGTATCTGAATGAGCTGATTTAAAAGAATTTGATCTTGTATAGTTTGTCTTCCATGTCATTATTTGGTACAGCTTAATCTGTTTTGAAAATCATAGTTCAATCTTTCAAGGTGGTTTCTATTTGAATTCTTAGTCCCCTGCTCATCCCCTAGCTACTAGCAGAACTGTTTTTACTTTATTAATGAAAGAAAGCACTGAATTATTTAATTTTTTATGGAGATCTGGCTGAAAATTTACACAAGCAGAACTTCAAGTTCCATTCAAATGAGAATTTCTATGATTCTTTGAAGCCTGTGGCAAAATATGTCAAATAGATTCTTCAGGGTGAAACTGTTGTTTACTTATTCAACAAAAATCAGAACTTTGAACTGCTATTGCTTTCTGTAATAATATAACAATCGACCATGATTGAAATTAAAATAAATGACTACACTCCAGTTCATAGGCTAAAGTAAATGAGAACTATTAAAAATTGTATGCATAATGCTAGTACAATTTAGTCTTACCTAAAATTTGGAATTATAAGTATTTGTTCAAGAGACTGTGGTGGAGAGTGAGCATAAATAACATGATGAAGCCTCCAAGTGCCATTAGTTGCCTATAAGTAACTAATTACTTTAACTTGTAATTTTAACAAAGGTTATAGATTCTTGCTGATATATTTACAGTGGCCTCATGACTTACTCTGCATTTGCAAGAGGTTGCCTGGGATTATCCCCAGGATCAATGGCCATGGACATGAGAGAAAGTATCTGGTCCCCAGGGTGACCAATTCCATGACTTTGGTATTACTAGAAGACTGGTGTGGACTTGATATCCATAAACACTTATGTCTCTGAAGTAATTATTGAGGGAAATTTTTTTCTCTTGCTTTTAATGAGAATACATGAAATCAATCTACTCAACCATGTAAATGAGTTCTGCACTCTCACTTTAGGGGCCTTCATCTTCCTTGGCCAGTTTACATAAATTCTAGGCTTTGTAAGACTTGCCCTGCATACCCACCCTGAAACCTTATCTGATGATAACCAGCACCTTGAAAATTTCTGCTAAATGTATTTTTAATATGTTCTAGTAGAATATTTGTTCATCAGAATCAATAAACCAAACACAGATTTTATTATAGGAAGGACTTTTCAACCATGCTCTTCAATTAAGCAGAGCTCTCACAAATATTGAAACTTCCTCAGTGAACCAAAATCTCACCTTCCCCCACTTAAACTCAAGATGATGAAATAATGTATCTTTCAGACTTCTTGTCACTTGCCATAACAATAAATGAATTTCAGTTAAATAATTATACTTAAAGCTTCTGATTTGGAAAACACTTCCACAAAACAGTTGTTGTAGGTTGAATTTTGTTCCCTCAAAAGATATGTTGAAAATCTCACCCTTGGAACCTGTAAATGTGAACTTATTTGGAAACAGGGTCTTTGAAGATGTCATCAATGAAAGATGAAGTCATTAAGGTAGGAACTATTCCAATACGGTTATAAGAGAATCCACAGGGAGAATTCCATGTGTCCACAGAAGAGATAGAAGTGATGTGACTGCCAGCCAAGGAAAGCCGAGGACTTATAGGCACTGCCAGAAGCTAGGAAGAGGTGAGGAAGGATTCTTGCTAGAGTTTCAGAGGAGGCACAGCCCTGCTGACACCTTGATTTCAGACTTCTAGACTCCAGAACTATGAGAGAATAAATTTCTATTGTATAGGGCACCCAGTTTGTGGTATAATCAAATTTGCCAAAGAAAGACTAGTTTGCTCTTGAAGAATAAATCTATTAAAATGTGGAATGCCATGATCTTATTTAATGAAATATAATTAACTCACCATATTCATAAGCAAAAACATTTAGAACCCTCCCACATGAATTTTTAATACTAATATTTTTATGTACAAATATTCTTCTTCAACCTATGGAAGTTGTCCTAATTTAATCACATATTTTCTACAACTGATATCATAGCTAGAAGTTAGTAGATTTCAATTTTCGTGCTACTATTTAAGACAATTTACCTGATATTTCTGTCATGGTCTCCAGAAACAAGGATCATGGAGGTGGCTTCTGAGATGCTAAGTAGAGACATAGGGGTATGAAAAAAGTATTTATCCCTGTGGATAATATGCAGCTTTTCTGAAAAAATTTACTAAACACGAGTTCTCTTGTTTCTCTACAAAGAATGTAAATGTTGCCCCCTTAATGTTGACTCTACTGCAAAGTGATGAAGATATTTCTTAAGAATTACATTTAACAGTAATGAAAACCAGCATTGATGATGGTGGTAAAGTTTTTTAAAAAGACACTTATTTTGGTGAATGATAAGATGAAAATCAGGGCTTTATGATTTTCTCGTGCCTGCGTAGCAGTCCAGAACTATCTTCATGCACATTAGCCTTCTTTATCCCCTACTTGTTACTTCTGTTGTCAAATATTGCATTAAATGCATTGTGATAGAACAGAAGAATGACAATTACAGAAATTCTAAGCACTATATTAAAAATTTCACAGTGTGTCAAATATCCACTGGTATATAGACTTTTTTTTTTCTATAGAAAATATCTAAATAGGTCTTCTGGAAGAAAAAATTATACATCAGATTTGAAAAACAAAAGGCTATGTTTTTAGATAATAATAAATACATATGGTTTGGGGGAAACTTCAGTTTAGAAAACCTCTCTTTATTTTTACCAGGAACTGTGGCTTTCCAAATATATTAGTACCAAGTCAAAGCTGTGGTTTTGTGCACAACACCCTGAAAGCTCACCCTACTAACCTTTACATAGACTACAAGACACTGGTGCATAATAAGTATGGCCTCCACTTAATGAAGCTAGATCTTTATATTTTTAACACTCATTTGGAAAACCAATTAACTCTAGCTCTGTTGAACAAACTGAATAGCAATTAAATCAAGTGTTAAAACATTGATGATGAACCAGACTTTCTGTAATTAGAGTGCTGATACGCCTAAGGTTGGAGTTCTATATTTTGATGGACACCTTCCACAGACTAAAGGTATTAATTTTTTTAATACATTGCTTCTATGCCCCATCTTGGAACCCAGAGACCTGAATTATAGGAAGAGAAAATTCCTAAAAATGCCCCACGATTTACAACAGGAATTTCACTTTCTATTTCATAATCATCTTGCCAAGATAATATCTACTGTGATAATTAAGGTGCAACTGTTCTCAAAGCAGTACCAATTCAGAAATGACATTTTGCTGCCTGGTTTAAAAGACATTCCCATTGTTAAAATCAGAATATTAGGCAGGGAAAGCATGTTGAAGTAAAAGAACGAGACAGCAGGCAACAGAAAGATAAGGGATGAAGAAAAGGATGAAAGAAAGAAGGATTTTGGGGACATTTAAGAAGGTGTTAAAAATTGGCATAAGATGAGAAGGAGAAGGGTGACTAAACAGAGAAGTGGAAGTTCCAACAGTAAGAACCAGGGAATATGAACTCTGCACTGCTCTTGAGAGTGTGAGTAACCAGCATCCAGCAGATGGAGGACCACAGTCTCTGGATGTGTGTGTATGGCTTGGGCTAAATGCATATGGTTTTATCAGGGTCTAGATGAAATACACTTCAAGACTGTATACCTAATTTTGCTGGTGTTCCATCTTCACCAGACGATTTTGACACTGGACAATGGAAATGATGTGATGATCATTGAAAATGTGTGCCTCCTTTTGTAAAGTACTAAATTGACACTTATATGTTCAGTCCTTTATTGTAGGTTTTGTTATTCTAAGCTACTTCTCTAGAACATGGGAAGTAATAGAAGGGTAGTGAAACTGGGCTTCTAGATGCACAAAGTGAGCAAAATAAGCATAAAACATTGTACCATGCAGTGTTGTCTCCTTCTAATAATTTTTCCTGTTTTTTATAGCAATTGTTGTCTGAGATAATGTCCCTAATAGTCTCAAAGAAAATATACATTGCTATATATGTTACTATGAATTCCTTTACTGAACCCCATAAGGTTTGGGAAAATCTATAATATCCTTCATAGTAAATTTAGTACCTAATTGAATTAACTATTTCCTCTAAATTTCTCCCTTAATTTCTCCCATTATCTTTTTCTTTTAAAGATGTTTATTTTAGCTCTAATATTTTAATGCATTTTAACAATTGAGAAACCTTTAGCCCTTTTCTAAGCCAGGCAGTATTTAATTTGTAAAATGTAAAATAATGGTTTTATTCATACAAACAATCTCAGGGAAACAAATGTGATCAATGAGGCCATTAGAGGGCATAAGGTAATAAGGAATTGAAGGAAGACTTTTCTCATCCTGTTTTCATGGGTAATTTAAATAAAAACTTTTAAATATTAATTCTTCAAAATATTGTCTAATACAGTGTAACTTAAGCAATTAAACAAAATCCTGGAGCTCACTTTGTCCCTACTGTGATTTTCTTCCTCTTTTTCTCTCCTTCTTGAAAGATATCCAAAATTCTGGGTTTGATATGTCTCCTCTTCCATGTTTATGCTAGATACAGATATATCTATAAATAATATCAACATTGTGTTTTCAACATTTTGTTTTGGTTTTCCTGATTAATAACTGAGGGCACTGCTTTTCTGTGGATTAAATGAGATCCACAAACACTCTTCTTTATTCCAAATAGGACTTCACAGTAACTTTGATTCCTGCCTGTCAGTACTATTTTTGGTATTAGAAAAAGCAAAGCTTCTACTCCCCTAGGACTTAGGTGAAGAAATATAGGAAAATAAACAAATGAACATGACATTTACTGATGAGGTAAATAAGCAGGTTGGTGAGGGAAGATGTTTCTGAGGGGCTGACTTCCAGCTGAGACCAAATGATGAGGAGATGGCCAAGCTAAGACTAGGAATGAACACTCATGGTAAAGGAAACAGCAGGAGCCAAAGTCCTGAAGAATGAACAAATGTGAGCTTTTTAAGAAACAGAAAGCATTCCCAAACCCCTCTGAAGTACATTCCATTTTATCATTTATTTTCAGGTGAGGTGCAGGAAGGTTCATTAACTTGCCCAACCTAGAAAATGGTAAATCCTGGAAAATGCAAACCTAAATAATCCACCTCCAGAAACTTGCAATTAATACACATACAGCTAATAGGTTGAGCAAGCAAGATAATTAATGGACACTTGTAGGAAAGGTAGCAGAAGGCCTTGATTTGCTGGTAAAGGATATTGTATTTTGTTTGTTTTTTCAAATTACAAGGGGAAGACGTTGGAGAGTTATAAGCAATTGAGCTATATCTGATTTAGGTTTGAGAAGAATGATTCCTGCTTCCGAGAAAAATGAATTATTGGAACAGGTTAGGAGTGAAAGCCATTAGAAGACTTATGGAATTGTAGGCAAGAAATGATGATGGCTCAGATCAAGCTATACAGATGGGTGTGGAGGGAGATGGGGAGGTTCAGGATGTTTTGTAAATGTAACCAAACAACCTTCTGATAGATTTGATGTGGGAGGTGAAAAAAAAGAAAATATACGGAGACTACATTTTTGGCTTGAGAAATGGGTGAATGAAGTTACTATACAGAAGATGAAGAATACTGGAAAAGGGATAGGTTTGACAGGGCTTGAGCTTGTACAAGAGAAATTCTAAATTAGCTATTTTGACCAGGAAGTTAGAGTAACAAATCTGGATCTTGGGGAGTGTTTAATTTTGGAAAATCAATTTAGGTTTGATGAAAGAGAAACTATTTAGAGGGTCAAACCAATCTATGTTTCCTGTCAGGAGTTATTTTTGCCCTTATGGACTCTCTGGCATTCATATTTGTATCTGTAACTGTTTGGGTAGATATTTGTGTATCACAAACTTACACAATCCATTTATGCAGAGGGATGATCTTTCTTTCTTCATTGAAGTGTACTTGCTTTAAAATGTTGTGTTAGTTTCAGGTGTACAGCATAGTGGTTCAGTATTTTTGCAGATAATATTTCATTATAGGTTATTATAAGATAATGGGTATAATTCCCTGTGCTTTACAGTAAATCATTTTTGCTTATCTATTTTATATATAGCAGTTTGTATATGTTAATCTCACACTCTTAATTTTTTTCTCCCCCATCTTTTTTCCCTTTGGAAACCACAAGTTTATTTTCTATACCTGAGTGTAATTCTGTTTTGTATATTCATTTATTTGTATTACTTTTTAGATTCAACATACAAGTGATATCATATATTTGTCTTTGTCTGGCTTATTTCACTTAGTATGATAACCTCTAGGTCCATCCATGTTGCTGCAAATGGCAGTACTTCATTCTTTTTTTATGGATGAATAATAATCCATTGCATATATATTCCACATCTTCTTATTCCAGTTGCCTGTTCATTGGTACTTGGGTTGCTCCCATGTCTTGGCCATTGTAAACAGTGTTGCTATGAACATTGGGGCATGTGTCTTTTCAAATTAGAGGTTTCATTTTGTCCAGATATAGACCCAGGTGTGGAGCTGCTGGACATTATGGCAGTTCCATTTTTAGTTTTTTAAGGAATCCATAATGTTTTCCATAGTGGCTGCATCAATTTACATTCTCACCACAGGGTACAAGCTTCCTTTTTCTCCACACTCTCTCCAGCATTTATTTTTTTGTGGATTTTTTTTTTGTAGATGTTTTGATGATGGCCATTCTGACCCATGTAAGTTGATACCTCATTGTAGTTTTGATCTGCATTTCTCTAAGAATTAGCAATGCTGAGCATCTTTTCATGTGTCTGTTAGCCATCTGTATGTCTTCTTTGGGAAAATGTCTAGTCAAGTCTTCTGCTCATTTCTTTGATTGGATTGTTTGTTTGTTTTTTGATATTGGGTTGTGTGAGCCATTTGTATATTTTGGATATTAACCCCTTGTCTATTGCATCATTTGCAAATGTTTTCTCCCATTCCATAGAGTTGTGTCTTCATTTTGTCAATGGTTTCCTTTGCTGTGTAATAGTTTTTAAGTTTAATTAAGCCACTTTTGTTTATTTTTGGTCTTATTTCTTTTGCCTTAGGAGACATAACCAAAATAATATTGCTACAATTTATGTCAAAGACTGATCTGCCTATGTTCTCTTCTAGGAGTTCTATGGTTTTAGTTCTTACATTTAGGTCTTTAAACCCCTTTGAGTTTATTTTTGTATATGGTGGGAGGGAATGTTCTAATCTCATTGTTTTGCATGTAGCTGGCCAGGTTTCCCAGCACCACTTATTGAAGAGACTGTGTTTTCTTCATTGTATATTCTTGCCTCCTTTGTCATAGATTAATTGACCATAGATGCATGGGTTTATTTCTGGACTCTCTATTCTGTTCCATTGATCTATGTCTGTTTTTGGGCCAATATCATGCTGTGTTGATTATTGTAGCTTTGTAGCATGGTCTGAAGTCTGGGAGTGTTATACCTCCAGGTTTGTTCTTTTTTCTCAGAATTTCTTTGGCAATTCTGGGTCTTTTGTGGTTCCATATAAATATTAAGACTATTTGTTCTAGTTCTGTAAAAAATGTCATGGATATTTTGATAGAAATTGCATTAAGTCTGTAGATTGTTTTGGGTAGTGTGGCCATTTTAATAACATTAATTCTTCCAATCCAAGAGCATGGGATAGCTTTCCAATTCTTTGAATTGGCTCTCTGAGTGTACCAGGTTGGTAATGAATTCTTACAGAGAATTGCTCTCCCATTCAGACTATCTTCATCCTCCAAGCTATGACATGGGCTTTAATCCCAACCTGCAATGTTCCCTTTCCTATCATCTAAGAGATCAGTATCTCTTTCTATGTATCCATGAGAGCTTGTGTTATTTCCATTGCTATCCTTGAAACAGTCTACTATAATTAGCTGTTTGTATAACTCTGTATTCCACCAGTTGGTCAGCTGCATGAGGACAGGCAGTATTCCTATTTATTTTTTAACTTTTTCACTGTTGTATCTCTGGTGCCTGAAATCATGCCTAAGTTAAAATATATATGCTGAATGGGTTTACTGAGCTGAGGTAGATTCTAAGCCTCTAATGAGTCAGCAGTTGCAGTTGGCAAAGGGGCAATGAGGATGGATTAGCCATGTCTGCCATGGATAAGAAGGTAGCAGTAGTGAGACATACACCACACAGTTGCCATCACATAGCTCTCACTAAGGGTTCCTACCAGCTCCCTAGGGAGAAGAAATTAGGAATTTATATTAGAATCCTCCATGAGTGGGATTTCTATGGTGATGCAGTGGATAAGACTCTGCGCTCCCAATGCAGGGACCCCGGCTTCGATCCCTGGTCAGGGAACTAGATCCCACCGGCATGCCACAACTGAGTTCGCATGCCACAACTAAGAAGCCTGCCTGCCACAACTAAGGAACCCGCCTGCCACAACTAACACCCAGTGCTACCAAATAAATATTTTTTAAAAATCCTCCATGAGTTGTATATAACTTCTGATATTGTTAAACTATTTTAAATAATTTTTGAAAAAGCATGTGAGTTCAGTCTTCATCATTGTTATTCTTTATAAAATTCTTATTTTAAAAACACTTTTCTAGATGTAGAGATTGGTTAGAACTTATCTAATGGTTACACATGCCCAATGCCCTAAGAGAGCAAACTCAGAAACAGAATGTCCCTTCCAAAATGTTGTCCTAACAAAGGTATTTCTCTCAGAATGTGATGCACATTAGAAGCAAACTAATTAAATGATTGTATTAATCAATGGGAAATTGTGTCAAAATGGTTTTCTATTACTTCTTTCCTGACTAATGAGAGGTATCTATGAAAAGATACTTCCTCATGACACAGTTTGCTTCCAGAGTATTTATATGTGCTTTAGTTGACTTTGTGTCGGATGTAACTGTTCCAATACAAAAATAAGTGGCTACTACAAAATCTGGAGATTACAAATTAAAACTGAGAAATTTGGGGCTAGGAAAATATGTATATGGGTCTCTTAATGAAGAAATGGTGCCCGAAATAACATGTTCCAAAATGTCAGATCTGTAATCCAATTTAAATCATGTAGATATGTTTACTTTCAAAACTTTCCTAATTTGGTGATATGAAAAGCATTTAGTTTTATCTTCAAAGTTTTCCCAGAAGGCTTTTTTCCTCCTTATTTCAATAATACAAGAGATGTATGACTTTAAAAGTCCAAAGAGTATTTTAAGAGCATCAAGCACATGGGTTTATGGCAATAAAGTTCTGAATTGAGAAAAGCTTATGCTCTTATTTTTACTTATCTTGTCTAAGCAACTATTGAAAGCATAGGACTCCACTTTGTACTAAAATCTGAGCACTGGAAGATATGCATTTTAGAAATTCTACTTTCAGATATATCAGGAAAATTAAGCTTCCTGAAAATTCATACAACAGATGTAACTGGGAAGGAGATCTGATTTTGAGTTTTGATAGTAAGACATTAAATCCTTTATGTTTTTTTTTCTTTTTCTCATTAATATTAAATACTTTAAATTTTGATTGTTTAGCAATATATATCTTTAAAGTTATATTCAAATAAAATCACATTTTATGATAAAAATAGCTTTCTAATATCATTACTAAATGGAACAACTGGGATAATTTCATTTCAATTATATTCAAAATGGACAAATTCTAATACATCCCTATAATTCAACTAACCTAATATATAGCTTTTAAAGTAGTGTTTATTATTGCATACAATGTTGTAAATGCATTAATGAAAATAATGGAAACATTATAAAGTATTGAAGGTTGCAAGATATATTATCAAACCATTCCAGATGGATAAAATAGTAAATTTATGTGCTACAAATTGCAAAACACTAATAAAAACAATTGTATTTCCTTGAGCCAAATCATTACTAAAGCTCTGCAAGCAAGATTTAAATATATTGTTTTAACTGTGCTGATTATCTTTAGATTTGTAGCTTCTCCCTAATGATAAGAACAATATGCATGACATCTTTCAATAATAATTATAAAAATACTACTAATTATTACTAATATATATGAAGTTGTATGCCAGGCCCAGCACTAAGTACTATATATTTCATTTAATTCTAATTTAATCTAATTCTCACAATAACCATATAAGAAAGGCACTATTATTTAATGCATTTTTCTTTGAATTTTATTTTATTTATTTTTTATACAGCAGTTTCTTATTAGTTATTTATTTTATACATATTAGTGTATATATGTCAATCCCAATCTCCCAATTTATCCCACCCCCACCCCCACCCCCACCCCGCTTTCCCCCCTTCATCTCCATATGTTTGTTCTCTGCATCTGTGTCTCTATTTCTGCCTTGCAAACTGGTTGATTTGTACCATTTTTTCTAGATTCCATATATATGTGTTAATAGACGATATTTGTTTTTCTCTTTCTGACTTACTTCACTCTGTATGACAGTCTCTAGGTCCATCCATTATGTTTGTTTTAAGTGATACTATGATGTGGTCCAAATTCAGTTGTTAGATTGTCTGCAAATGACTGCTTATGTAAATTGCTAGACCTTTACTGGAAACCTACACTTCCTAAAAATAAATTTACTAACTATTTTTAAAATGAGGTTGATGCATTAATCATAGACATGTCATTCAAATGGTTGATTGTCCACTTTGCCAATATCAAAACTGGGCAGATTTATTTTGCTGGGGATTTTAAATCTATAATTTCATAGCTCTTATTTGGAAAAAATTCATACAGGCTCATTATTTTATTATAAATTTAAATCAGTGCTCACTTTAATATTCATTTTATTTTAGTTGAAATCAAAGGATAAATTATTTCATTAGCCAAGAGCATGTGGAAATGGATATAACTTATGTTCTGAAAATTGAATTTATTTATGTTAAAAGCATATTTTTATAAAATGTCATTGAGGTCTTTAAAAATTATATTTGTCAATAATTTTCACATGACAATGCTAGTGTTTTCTTTCTTATGAAAATCAATGAATTATCAACCTAAAATAGTGTTTCCATAGTGGAAAACACATTCTGACTCTTTGGGACTGACGACATACATGTTGGATTTGGTCATGTTAATAGCTTCTATACCTCTGAAAATTATGAAAAGGGGAACGCTCACTGGTAAAGGCAAAAACAGGAAAGGTAGAATAGCATCCACATACAAACTACTAGGAAGGTTAAAAGACAAAAGTAGTAAAATTATCTGTATCCATAATCAGTCAGGGGATACATAAAAAAATAAGATGTAAAGTATGATATCAAAACCAGTAATTGTGAGAGGAGGAGAGTAGAGGATGTTTAAAATGCATTTGAAATTAAGAGACCAGCAACTTAAAGCAATAATGTATATTTATATACTGCTATATCAAAACCTCATGGTAACTGTAAATGAAAAATCTATAATAGATACACACGCAAATAAGAAAAAGGAATCCAAACAGAACACTAAAGAAAGTCAACAAATCACAAGAGAAGAGAACAAAAGGGGAAAGGAAGAAAAAAACCTACAAAAACAAATCCAAAACAATTAACAAATTGGTAATAAGAACATACATATCAATAATTACCTTAAATATAGATGGATTAAATGCTCCAGCCAAGAGACATACACTGGTTGAATAGATACAAAAACAAGACCTGTATATATACTATCTAGAAGAGACCCACTTCAAATCTACAGACACGTACAGACTGAAAGTGAGAGGATGGAGAAAGGTTATTCCATGACAATGGAATTCAAAAGAAAACTGGAGTAGCAAGACATATCATAAAAAAAAGTAGACTTTAAAATAAAGACTGTTGATCAAGAGATCAATCCAAGAAGAAGATATAACAATTGTAAATATATATACATCCAACATAGGAGCACCTCAATATATAAGGCAAATGTTAACAGACATAAGAAATTGACACAATAATAGTGGGGGACTTTAACACCCCACTTACATCAATGGACAGTTCATCCAGACAAAAAAATAAATAAATAAATAGGACACACAAGCCTTAAATGATACGTTAGACCAGATGGACTTAATTGATATTTATAGAGCATTCCATCCAAAAGCACTGAACACACATTATTCTCAAGTGCACATGGAACATTATCCAGGAGACATCATGTGCTGGGTACAAAGCAGCCTCAATAAATTTAAGGGAACTGAAATCATATCAAGCATCTTTTCTGACCACAATGCCATGAGATTAGAAATCAACTACAAGGGGGAAAAAAAGGCAAAAACCACAAACACATGGAGGCCAAACAATGTGCTACTAAACAACCAATGGATCACTGAAGAAATCAAAGAGGAAATAAAAAATACCAAGAGACAAATGAAAATGAAAACGATGATCCCAATGTTATGGGATGCAACAAAAGCAGTTCTAAGAGAGAAGTATATAGCAATACAAGCTTACCTTAGGAAACAAGAAAAATCTCAAACAAACAACATAACCTTACACCTAAAGCAACTAGAGAAAGAAGAACAACAACAACAAAAAAAAACCCCAAAGTAGAAGTTAAGAAATCATAAAAATCAGAGCAAAAATAAATAGAGATAAAAAGTAGAAAAGATCAATGAAACTAAAAGTTGGTTTTTTGAAAAGGTAAACAAAATTGATAAACCTTTCACCAGATTCTCAAGAAAAAAAGAGAGAGGGCTTAAATCAACAAAATCCGAAACGAAAAAGGAAAAGTTACAACTGACACCACAGAAATACAAAGGACTCTAAGAGACTACTATGATCAACTATATGTGAATAAAATGGACAACATAGAAGAACTGGAAAATTTCTTAGAAAGGAACCATCTCCCAAGACTGAAGCAGGAAGAATTAGAAAATACGAACAGACCAATTACCAGTACTGAAATTGAATCAGTAATTAAAAAACCCCCAACAAACAAAAGTCCAGGACCAGATGGCTTCACAGGTGAATTCTACCAAACATCGAGAGAAGAGTTAACACCTATACTTCTGAAACTTCCAAGCAATTGCAGAGGAAGGAACACTTCCCAACAAATTCTATGAGGCCACCATCACCCTGATATCAAAATCAGAAAAAGATACTACAAAAAAAAAAAGAAAGAAAGAAAATTACAGGCCAATGTCACTGATGAACATAGATGCAAAAATCCTCAACAAAATACTAGCAAACTCACTGCAACAATACATTAAAAGTAAAATACACCATAATCAAGTGGGATTTATCCCAGGGATGCAAAGACTTTTCAATATTTGCAAATCAATCAGTGTGATACAACACATCAACAAACTGAAGAATAAAAACCTTATGAATTTATTTATTTATTTTTGGCTGTGTTGGGTCTTTGTTGCTGCGTGCGGTCTTTCTCTAGTTGCATCAAGCAGGGGCTGCTCTTCATTCCACTGTACAGGCTTCTCACTGCGGTGGCTTCTCTTGTTGTAGAGCACAGGCTCTAGGCTCATGGGCTTCAGTAGTTGTGGCTTGCGGACTCTAGAGTGCAGGATCAGTAGTTGCGGTTCACAGGCTTAGTTGCTCCATGGCATGTGGGATCTTCCTGGACCAGGGCTCGAACCCATGTCCCCTGCATTTGCAGGCAGATTCTTAACCACTGCACCACCAGGGAAGCTCCGAAGAATAAAAACCTTATGATCATCTCAATAGATACAAACAAATAGCTTTTGATATAATTCAACATCCATTTATCATAAAAACTCTCCAGAAAGTGGTCATAGAGGGAACATAACTAAATATAATAAAGGCCATATATGACAAACCCACAGCTAACATCATAATCAATGGTGAAAAGCTGAAAGCATTTCTTCTAAGACCAGGAACAAGACAAGGATGTCCACGCTCACTACTTTTATTCAACATAGATTTGGAAGTCCTAGCCATAGCAATAAAAGGAGAAAAAGAAATAATAGGAATCCAAACTGGAAAATAAGTAGTAAGACAGTCACTGTTTGCAGGAGACATGATACTATACATAGGAAATCCTAAAGATGGTACCAGAAAATACAGTAAAGTTGCAGGATACAAAATTAATACACATAAATCTGTTGCATTTCTCTACTCTAACAAGAAAATATCAGAAAGAAAATTTAATGAAACAATCCCATTTACCATTGTATTAAAAAAGAATAAAATGCCTAGGAATTAACCTACCTAAGGAGGCAAAAGAACTGTACACTGAATACTGTAAGATGCTGATGAAAGAAATTGAATATGGTACAATCAGGTGGAAAGATATACAGTGGTCTTGAACTGGAAGAATCAATATTTTTAAAATGACCATATCACCCAAAGCAATCTACAGATTCAGTGCAATCCCTATCAAATTACCAATGACATTTCACAGAACTAGAAGAAAAATTTTAAAATTTGAATGGAAACACAAAAGACCCTGAAAAGCCAAAGCAATCTTGAGAAAGAAAAATGGAGCTGGAGGAATCAGGCTCCCTGACTTCAGACTATACTACAAAGCTACAGTAATCAAGACA
>NC_041231.1:62813825-62819691 GCF_002837175.3 Physeter macrocephalus
CAAAAAAAAAAACAACCTAAGAAATGGGAGAAAATAATTGCAAATAATGCGAACACCAAGGTATTGATTTCCAAAATATAAAAACAGCACAAACAGAAAAATATCAAAAAAAAAAATAAAATAAAGAATCAAAAAATGGCCAGAACATCTAAATAGACATTTCTCCAAAGACAACATACAGGTTGCCAATAGGCACATGAGAAAATGCTCAACATGACTATCAGAAAAATGCAATCAAAACTACAATGAGGTATCACCTCACATGGTCAGAATGGCCATCATCAAAATGTTTACAAATAATATATACTGGAGATGGTGTGGAGAAAAGTGAACCCTCCTACACTGTGGGCAGGAATGTAAATTGATACCGCCACTATGGAAAACAGTATGGGGGTTTCTTTAATAACTAAAAATAGAACTACCATATGATCCAGCAGTCCCACTCCTGGGCATATATTTGGAAAAGCCATAATTTGAAAAAATACATGCACTCCAGTGTTCATTGCAGCATTATTTACAATAGCCAGGATATGAAAACAACCCAAATGCCCATTGATAGATAAATGGATAAAGAAGATGTGGTACCTATATACAATGGACTATTAGTCATGAAAAAGAATGAAATAATGCCATTTGCAGCAACATGGATGGGCCTAGCAATTATCATACTAAGTGACAGAGAAAGACAAATATCATGATATCACTTATAAGTGGAATCTAAAAAAATACAAATGAACTTATTTACAACACAGAAATAAACTCACAGACTTAGAAAACAAATTTATAGTTAGTAAAGAGAAAAGGGGGGGAAGGGGTAAATTAGGAGTTTGGGGTTAACATATACACACTACTATATATAAAATAAACAACAAGGACCTATTTTATAGTACAGGGAACTATACTCAAAATCTTGTAATAACCTGTAAGGGAAAAGAACCTGAAAAAGAATATATATATATATATATATATATATATATATATATATATATATATATATATATATAACTGAATCACTTTGCTGTACACCAGAAACTATATATAACTGAATCACTTTGCTGTACACCTGAAACCAACACAACATTGTAAATCAATTATACTTCAATAAAAAATATTTTAAAATACAGTTTGAAAGCTAAAAAAAAAAAAGGTGCCATACCTCTGCATCTAATCACACTTAATCCTCGAATGTTCCTCTAAAATCTGTAGCTCTGACAAACAGCAACCGATTTGTGCCTACTTACATCAAAATATTCTTGAACAGTTTTGTATTTAGTTTGACTGTGAGTAGAAAATGCATCTTCTCTAAAGTTCCTACAAACAAGTCATTATGGTAGAGAGGGTTGTGAAAAGTCATGGTCAAAAAATCACCACCTCTGATCTGTTGATATGGTCATCCATTTAAAATTTATTTGTACTGGGAGTTTGGTCATGGAACAAGTCTCCCATAAAAGTGGTGACACACTGTGGGGTTTAGGAGCATGGACACTGGAGCGTAGAGCTGTTTAAGGGACAGCTCCACCACCTCCTGTCTGTGTAAACTTGGCAAGCACTTCATTTCTTTGGGTCTTAGTGTCCTCAGATACTGAATGAGGACACATCGCATTACCATATGAGGATTAAATTAAATTAGGTCAGCATTTGCAAAAAATTTTAGAGCAGCACCAGTCACATAATAAGCACTGTAAAATCAACTGTAAATTACATTTTAAAGAAATAGTGCTAGATTAGGATGTCACTAATTAAAGGATTTCTCTCCCTTCCAAAAATAGGAGACAGGACACCCTTAACCTGACAAAATAATGTAAAAAGCATGCAAACAATGAAAGAGGGATTCTTTTCCCAAATGTTCTGCTTATTTTCCAAATGATCCTAACTTATCTTCAGACTTGGCCCCAATCTTCATATAAAGAATTCTGGCATTTTTAGGGTTATTCTGACAGTTATTTTTGTTTGCCTTCCCATACCACTACTTTTGCCTTCTTCATTCTGTTCTGTGCCCCAGGAGGCTGACCTCTACAGGCTGTGTCCCTCAGGCTTTCTTGCCACCTGGTTTTCTCTTGGGCTAGGCCCAAGGGAGGCACTCACAAGAAATCAGAGGACAGAAAGAGAAAGAAATGAGGATGTTCATCCCCGTACCCTGCTCTCTTCTGCTGGAACCAGGTTTGACTGTGGCTCCTGTAGGAAGCCCCTTTCACATTGTGTGACTGCTTTCATAGACTCCATCACAGTGTCTTCTATTTGCCCCTTAAGGGTAGGGTTTTAAAGACTTCAAGCTGTTACACATTGAACCCTTGGTTGCTTCACCATCCCTAGTTGAAGTAGTCCCTTCATTGTGTTCTCTTGAATTACCTCTGTGAGTGTGTCATCTGGCCAATACTGGCAACCTGGCCCATACAGGCAATATTCATACATTAATTATAAATTTTCCCTTTCTAGCTTTTAAAGAAATTCTTTTTGAATTTTCAAAGTAATTGAACAATCTGCATCAAAATGCTTATTTACATAAAAATTCAGTGGTTCTTTGTGGTGATATTTTCTACCTTTTTACAACATTTAACTTAAAATTTGGAAAGTTTTATGAAAGCAGAATAATTTCATAATTTTTCTAGTGTGAGTCACAGAACCCAAAGTAATTCTAAAAGTCTTTACTTAGAAAAATAAACAGAATCAAGGAAAGATAAATTGAAGAAGCTTAGAAATCAAAAAGATCAGATGAAAGAAAATACATTAATCGTATTTATTAAAAAGGGTTTACCTATGGGTGTATTAAGCACTGTGGCAAAAAAAGCTATATAGTTATATTATAGGTAAGGTCAGAAGCAAAGTAGAAAATGGTCCACATAAAACTTTGCAGGTAGAAGGGAGTGTCACGATGTATTAATAGTCGTGAAAGGGAAAAACCTGGAACCTAGGGTATGGTACCCCAAAAGAATATAATTTCAAACAGAGAGATAAAAAAATTTTTCAGACAAAGAAAGACTTAAAAGATTTAGCAATACTAAACCTAACTTAAACGAAATATTGAAGGATCTTCTCTCAATAGAAAAGAAGAATCTATAGGAAAGAGAACATCTCAATAGGAAGTGGAAATATATAAAAGGATTGAAGAGCACTTTAAAAAGCCAGTAAAGAGATTAAAACAATAAAAAATTGTAAAAGTGATTATAAGTACAATTAACAGTAAAACAATAAGCATGGGGATGTAAAATAGGACAGCAAAATCACAAAATCTGAGGGAGGAAATATAAAAATGTAGGCCTTTTAGAATATGTTTGAACCTGTTAGAATATCTTTGAACTTATCTGACCATCAGTTTAAACTAAGTATATAAGAGAGGGGAAAGATGGTGGAAGAGTAAACCACGGAGTTCACCTTCCTCCCCACAGATACATCAGAAAGACATCTACACGTGGAACAACTCCTACAGAACACCCACGGAACTCTGGCAGAAGACCTCAGACCTCCCAAAAGGCTAGAAACTCCGCACGTACCTGGGTAGGGGAAAAGAAAAAAGAATAAACAGAGAAAAAAGAGTAAGGATGGGACCTGCACCTGTGGGAGGGAGCTGTGAAGGAGGAAATGTTTCCACACACTAGGAAACCCCTTCGTGGGCAGAGACTGTGGGTGGCGGAGGGGGGAACCTGCAGAGCTGCGGAGGAGAGCACAGCAACAGGGGTGTGGAGGGTAAAGCAGAGAGATTCCCGCACAGAGGATTGGTACCTACCCACACACACCAGCCTGAGAGGCTTGTCTGCTCACCTGCTGGGGCGGGCGGGGGCTGGGAGTTGAGGCTCGGGCTTTGGTCGGATAGCAGGGGGAGGACTGGCAGTGTGAACAGAGCCTGAAGGGGTTAGTGCACCACGGCTAACCAGGAGGGAGTCCTGGAAAAAGTCTGGACCTGCCAAAGAGGTAACAGACTTTTTCTTCCCATTTTGTTTCCTGGTGCACAGAAGAGGGGATTAAGAGCGCTGCTTAAAGGAATTCAGAGAGAGGCGCAGGCTGCAGCTAACAGCACGGACCCCAGAGATGGGCATGAGATGCTAAGGCTGCTGCTGCCCCCACCAAGAAGCCTGTGTGCCAGCACAGGTCACTCTCCACACTTCCCCTCTGGGGAGCTTGTGCAGCCCGCCACTGCCAGGGTCCTGTGATCCAGGAACAACATCCCTGGGAAAACGCACAGCATGCCTCAGGCTGGTGCAACATTATGCCGGCCTCTGCCGCTGCAGGCTCACCCCCACACTCCGTGCCCCTCCCTCTCCCTGGCCAGAGTGAGCCAGAGTCCCCAAATCAGCTGCTCCTTTAACCCCGTCCTGTCTGAGCTAAGAAGAGACGCCTCCGGCGACCTACATGCAGAGGCGGGGCCAAATCCAAAGCTGAATCCCGGGAGCTGAGCGAACAAAGAAGAGAAAGGGAAATTTCTCCCAGCAGGCTCAAGAGCAGCAGATTAAATCTCCACAGTCAATTTGATGTACCCTGCATCTGTGGAATACCTGAATAGACAACGAATCATCCCAAATTGAAGAGGTGGACTTTGAGAGCAAGATATATTACTTTTTCCCCTTTTCCTCTTTTTGTCAGTGTGTATGTGTATGCTTCTGTGTCAGATTTTGTCTGTATAGTTTTGCTTTCACCATTAGTCATGGGGTTCTCTCTGTCCGGTTTTTTTTGGATGTTGTTGTTAGTTAGTTGTTCTTTTTTTTAATTCAAAAAATTTTTTTGTAATAATTATTACGTATTTTAATAACTATTTTATTTTATCTTATTTTATTTTATCCTCTCTTTCTTTCTCTTTCTTTCTTTCTTTCTTTCTCTTTCTTTCTACTTTTTCTCCCTTTTATTCTGAGCCTTGTGGATGAAAGGCTCTTGGTGCTCCAGTCAGGAGTCAGTGCTGTGCCTCTGACGTGGGAGAGCCAACTTCAGCACACTGGCCCACAAGACACCTCCCAGCTCCACGTAATATCAAACAGTGAAAATCTCCCAGAGATCTCCACCTCAACACCAAGACCCAGCTTCACTCAACGACCAGCAAGGTACAGTGCTGGACATCCTATGCCAAACAACTAGCAAGAAAGGAACACAACCCCACCCATTAGCAGAGAGGCTGCTTAAAATAATAATAAGACCACAGACACCCCAAAACACACCACCAGACGCGGATCTGCCCACCAGAAAGACAAGATAAAGACTCATCCACCAGAACACAGGAACTAGTCCCCTCCACCAGGAAGCCTACACAACACACTGAACCAACTTTAGCCATTGGGGACAGACACCAAAAACAACAGGAACTACGAACCTGCAGCCTGCAAAAAGGAGACCCCAAACACAGTAAGATAAGCAAAATGAGAAGACAGAAAAACACACAGCAGATGAAGGAGCAAGATAAAAACTCACCAGACCTAACAAATGAAGAGGAAATAGGCAGTCTACCTGAAAAAGAATTCAGAATAATGATAGTAAAGATCATCTAAACTCTTGGAAATAGAATAGACAAAATGAAAGAAACATTTAACAAGGATGTAGAAGAACTAAAGAGGAAATAAGCAACGATGAACAACACGATAAATGAAGTTAAAAATACTCTAGAAGGGATCAATAGCAGAATAACTGAGGCAGAAGAAAGCATAAGTGACCTGGAAGATAAAATAGTAGAAATAACTACTGCAGAGCAGAATAAAGAAACAAGAATGAAAAGAACTGAGGGCAGTCTCAGAGACCTCTGGGACAACATTAAATGCACCAACATTCGATTATAGGGTTCCCAGAAGAAAAAGAGGAAAAGAAAGGGACTGAGAAAATATTTGAAGAGATTATAGTTGAAAACTTCCCTGATATGGGAAAGGAAATAGTTAATCAAGTCCAGGAA
>NC_041231.1:62820016-62820511 GCF_002837175.3 Physeter macrocephalus
AGAGAGTCCCATACAGGATAAATCCAAGGAGAAACATGACAAGACACATATTAATCAAACTGTCAAAAATTAAATACAAAGAAAACGTATTAAAAGCAGCAAGGGAAAAACAACAAATAACACACAAGGGAATCCCCATAAGGTTAACAGCTGATCTTTCAGCGGAAACTCTGCAAGCCCGAAGGGAGTGGCAGGACATATTTAAAGTAATGAAGGACAAAAACCTACAACCAAGATTACTCTACCCAGCAAGGATCACATTCAGATTTGATGGAGAAGTTAAAACATTTACAGACAAGCAAAAGATGAGAGAGTTCAGAACCACCAAAAGAGCTTTACAACAAATGCTAAAGGAACTTCACTAGGCAAGAAACACAAGAGAATGAAAAGACCTACAATAACAAACCCAAAACAATTAAGAAAAATGAGAATAGGAACATACATATCGATAATTACCTTAAATGTAAATGGATTAAATGCTCCCACCAAAAGACA
>NC_041231.1:62820615-62823416 GCF_002837175.3 Physeter macrocephalus
AAAGAAAGCTGGAGTAGCAATTCTCATATCAGACAAAATAGACTTTAAAATAAAGACTATTACAAGAGACAAAGAGGACACTACATAATGATCAAGGGATTGGTCCAAGAAGAAGATATAACAATTGTAATTATTTATGCACCCAACATAGGAGCACCTCAATAGATAAGGCAAATACTAACAGCCATAAAAGGGGAAATGGAGAGTAACACATTCATATTAGGGGACTTTAACACCCCACTTTCACCAATGGACAGATGATCCAAAATGAAAATAAATAAGGAAACACAAGCTTTAAATGATGCATTAAACAAGATGGACTTAATTGATATTTATAGGACATTCCATCCAAAAACAACAGAATACACATTTTTCTCAAGTGCTCATGGAACATTCCCCAGTATAGATCATATCTTGGGTCACCAATCAAGCCTTGGTAAATTTAAGAAAATTGAAATTGTTTCAAGTATCTGTTCTGACCACAGTGCTCTGAGACTAGATATCAATTACAGGAAAAGATATGTAAAAAATACAAACACATGGTGGCTAAACAATACACTACTTAATAATGAATTAATCGCTGAAGAAATCAAAGAGGAAATAAAAAATACTTAGAAACAAATGACCATGGAGACATGATGAACCAAAACCTATGGGATGCAGCAATAGCAGTTCTAGAGGGAAGTTTATAGCAATACAATTCTACCTTAAAAAACAGGAAACATCTCGAATAAACAACCTAACCTTTCACCTAAAGCAATTAGATAAGAAGAACAAAAAATCCCCAAAGTTAGCAGAAGGAAAGAAATCATAACGATCAGATCAGAAATAAATAGAAAAGAAATGAAGGAAATGATAGCAAAGATCAATAAAACTAAAAGCTGGTTCTTTGAGAAGATAAACAAAATTGAAAAACTATTAGCCAGACTCATCAAGAAAAAAAGGGAGAAGACTCAAGTCAATAGAAATAGAAATGAAAAAGAGGAAGTAACAACAGACACTGCAGAAATACAAAAGATCATGAGAGATTACTACAAGCAACTTTATGCCAATAAAATGGACAACCTGGAAGAAATGGACAAATTCTTAGAAATGCACATCCTGCCAAGACTGAATCAGGAAGAAATAGAAAATATGAAAACACCAATCACAAGCACTGAAATTGAAACTTTGATTAAAAATATTCCAACAAACAAAAGCTCAGGACCAGATGCTACACAGGCGAATTCTATCAAACATTTAGAGAAGAGCTAACACCTATCCTTCTCAAACTCTTCCAAAATATAGCAGAGAGAAGAACACTCCCAAACTCATTCTATGAGGCCACCATCAGCCTGATACCAAAACCAGACAAAGATGTCACAAAGAAAAAAAACTACAGGCCTATATCACTGATGAACATAGATGCAAAAATCAACAGCAAAATACTGGCAAACAGAATCCAAGAGCACATTAAAAGGATCATACACCATGATCAAGAGGGGTTCATTCCAGGAATGCAAGGATTCTTCAATATATGCAAATCAATCAACATGATACACCATATTAACAAATTGAAGGGAAAAACGATATGATCATCTCAATAGATGCAGATTCTTCATATTATCAAAATCAATCAACATGATACACCATATTAACAAATTGAAGGGAAAAACGATATGATCATCTCAATAGATGCAGAGAAAGCTTTTTACAAAATTCAACTCCCATTTATGATAAAAACCCTGGAGAAAGTAGGCATAGAGGGAACTTTCCTCAGCATAATAAAGGCCATATATGACAAACCCACAGCCAACATCTTTCTCAATGGTGAATAACTGAAACCATTTCCACTAAGATCAGAAAAAAGACAAGGTTGCCCACTCTCACCACTCTTATTCAACATAGTTTTGGAAGTTTTAGCCACAGCAATCAGAGAAGCTATTAGTGCTAATCAATGAATTTGGTAAAGTAGCAGGATACAAAATTAATGCACAGAAATCTCTGGCATTCCTTTACACTAATGATGAAAAATCTGAAAATGAAATTAAAAAAACACGTCCATTTACCATTGCAACAAACAGAATAAAATAGCTGGGAATAAACCTACATAAGGAGACAAAAGACTTGTATGTAGAAAATTATAAGACACTGATGAAAGAAATTAAATATGATACAAATAGATAGAGAGATATACCATGTTCTAGGATTGGAAGAATCAACATTGTGAAAATGACTCTACTAGCCAAAGCAATCTACAGATTCAATGCAATACCTATCCAAAAACTACTGGCATTTTTCACAGAACTAGAACAATAAATTTCTCAATTTGTATGGAAACACAAAAGACCCCGAATAGCCAAATCAATCTTGAGAACGAAAAATGGAGCTGGAGGAATCAGGCTCCCTGACTTCAGACTATATGACAAAGCTACAGTAAACATGACAGTATGGTACAGGCACAAAAACAGAAATATAGATCAATGGAACAGGTTAGAAAGCCCAGAGATAAACCCATGCACATATGGTCACCTTATCTTTGATAATAGCGGCAAGAATATACAGTGGAGAAAAGACAGCCTCTTCAATAAGTGGTGCTGGGAAAACTGGACCACTACATGTAAAAGAATGAAATTAGAACACTGCTTAACACCATACACAAAAATAAACTCAAAATGGGTTTAAGAACTAAATGTAAGGCCAGACACTGTCAAAGTCTTAAAGGAAAACATAGGAAGAACACTCTATGACATAAATCACAGCAAGATCCTTTTTGACCCACCTCCTAGAGAAATGGAAATAAAAACAAAAATAAACAAATG
>NC_041231.1:62823635-62873607 GCF_002837175.3 Physeter macrocephalus
AGACATAAAAAGAAATGAAATTGAGTTATTTGTAGTGAGGTGGATGGACCTAGAATCTGTCACACAGAGTGAAGTAAGTCAGAAAGAGAAAAACAAACACCGTATGCTAACACATATATATGGAATCTAAGAGGAAAAAAGGTCATGAAGAACCTAGGGGTAAGACAGGAATAAAGACACAGACCTACTAGAGCATGGACTTGAGGATATGGGGAGGGGGAAGGGTAAGCTGTGACAAAGTGAGAGAGTGGCATGGATATATATAACTACCAAATGTAAAATAGATAGCTAGTGGGAAGCAGCTGCATAGCACAGGGAGATTAGCTTGGTGCTTTGTGACCACCTAGAAAGGTGGGATAGGGAGGGTGGTAGGGAGGGAGACGCAAGAGCGAAGAGATATGGGAACATATATATATGTATAACTGATTCACTTTGTTATAACGCAGAAACTAACACACCATTATAAAGCAATTATACTTCAACAAAGATGTTAAAAAATAAATAAATAAATAAATAAAATAAGTATACATAATTATGGGTCAACATACTTGGACTCCACAAAACAAAATCAACAAGAGAGTCACACACACACACACACACACACACACACACACACAAACACACACACACAGAAAACCAGAAAAATGAATTTAAGCAAACTCCAAAAGAAAATTATCAGATCACAAAAGAAAAACAGAAGAAATGAACAAAGAAGAACTACAAAAACAACTGGAAAACAAGCTTTAAAATGACAATAAGTACTTACCCATCAATAATTACTTTGAATGTCAGTGGACCAATGGAATAAATGCTCCAATCAAAAGACTTAGAGTAACAAATTGGATTAAAAAAACCAAGAAGCTACAATATTCTGCTTACAAGAGACTCACTTCAGAGCAAAATACACGCACAGATAGAAAGAGTGAGGATGGAAAGAAATTTTTTTCATGCAAATGGTAATGAGAAGAAAGTGGGGATAGCAACACACATATCAGACAAAATAGACTTTAAAACAAAGGCCATAAAGAAAGACAAAGAAGGACATTGTATAATGATAAAGGGATCAATACAAGAGGAGGATATTACACTCATTAGCATATATGCACCCAATATGGGAGCACTTGAGTATATATAAAACAAATACTAACAGATGCAAAGGGAGAAATGGACAATAGTACAATAAGAATAGGAGACTTTAACACCCCACTGACATCAATGGACATATCTTTCAGACAGAAAATCAATACGGTCACCAAGATCCTAAATGACACAATACGCCAGTTGGACTTAATTGATATTTACAGGATACTACATCCAAAAAAACCCCTCAGAATACACATTATTTTCAGGTGCACATGGAACATTGTCTAGGATAAGACCACATACTAGGGTCACAAACCAATTCTCAAAAAATATAAGAAGATAGAAATTATTTCAAGCAACTTTTCTGACCACAGTTGTATGAAACTGCAAATCAACCACAGAAAGAGAAACAGGAAAAGAACAAACACTTGAAGACTAAAAAACATGCTACCTAAACACCAGGGGGTCAATGATGATATCAAAGAAGAAATCAGAAAATACCTCAACACAAATGAAAATGAAATCACAACCTTACAAATCTATGGGATACAGCAAATCAGTTCTAAAAGGAAAGTTCATAGCAATACAGCCCTTCTTCAAGAAACAAGAAAAACCTCAAAAAAACAACCTAACCTACCACCTAAAAGTATCAGAAAGAGAAGAACAAACAAAACACAGAGTCAGCAGTAAGGAAATAAGAAAGATCAGAGAGGAAATAAATAAAATAGAGATAAAAAATTACAATAGAAATGATCAAGAAAATCAAGAGCTGGTTCTTTGAAAAGATAAGCAAAATAGACAAACCTCTAGCCAGGCTCACCAGAAAAAAAAGAGAGAAGACCCAAGTAAATAAGATAAGAAAAGAAAGAGAGGAAATAACCAATACTGCAGAAATACAAAAAATCATTAGAGAATACTATGAACATTTACTTGACAAAAATTTTGACAACCTAGAAATGGAGAAGTTTCTAGAAACATACAGCCTGCCAACACTGAGTCAAGAAGAAACAGATACTTTAACAGACTGAACTCTAGAATCTGTAATAAACAATTAATTAATTAAAAAGAAAAAAAAATTTGCTCCAAACGAAAGTGCAGGTGTAGATGACCTCACTGAGGAATTCTACCAAACATACAAAGAAGAATTAATACCTATCCTGCTCAGATTATTCCAAAGAAGTGAAGAAGAGGGAACACTCTCAAATTCACTCTATGAAGTCACCATAACTATGATACCCAAACCAGACAAAGACACTACCAAAAAAGAAAATTACAGGCCAATGTCTTTGATGAATATAAATGCAAAAATTCTCAATGAATCATTAGCGAACAGAATCCAACAATGCCTAAAAAAGACATACATTATGATCAGGTTGGATTCATCCCAGGGTCACAAGGATGGTTCAAGGTACACAAATCAATCAATGTGATACACCACACTAACAAAAGGAAAGACAAAAACCATATGATCATCTCGTTAGATGCAGAAAAAGCATTTGACAAAATTCAACATCTACTCATGATAAAAACTTGTCATCAAAGTGGGTATAGAGGGAACATATCTCAACATAATAAAAGCCATTTACAATAGTACCACAGAGAACATACTATTCAATGGTGAAAAGCTGAAAGCCTTTCCACTAAATTCAGGAACAAGACAAGGATACCCACTTTCACGACTTCTATTCAAATAGTTTGGAAGTCCTAGACACGGCAATCAGACAACAGAAAGAAATAAAAGTTATCCAAATTAGAAAGGGAGATGTTAAAACTGTCACTATTGGCAGATGACAGGATATTCTATGTAGAGAACCCTGCAGTTTCCACACAAAAAAAACTATTAGAACTAATAAATGAATTCAGCAAGGTAGCAGGATACAAGATTAATATGCAGAACTTTGTTGCATTATTTTACAATAATAATGAAATAGAAAGAGAAAGTTAAAAAAAATCCTATTTAAAATTGCATTAAAAATAAAATAAAATACCAAGGAATAAACTTAACCAAGAAATTGAAGACCTATATGCTGAAAACTTTAAAATATTGATAAAGGAAATTGAAGATGATTCCAAGAAATGGAAAGACATCTCATGTTCATGGATTGGAATAATTAATATTGTTAAAATAACCAAAATACCCAAATTTAATGTAATTAAAAATTTAATGATTTAAAGATTACAGATTTAATGCAATCCCTAGCAAAATACCTCTGACATTTTTCACAGAACTAGAACAAATAATCCTAAAATTTATATGGAACAACAAAAGACCCAGAATTGCCAAAGCAATCCTGAGGAAAAAGAACAAACCTGGAGGTATAACACTCCCAGACTTCATACTATACTACAAATCTACAGCAATCAAAACAACACAGAACTGGCCAAAAAACAGACATATAGATTAATGGAATGGAAGAGAGAGCCCAGAAATAAACTTACACAACTACAGTCCATTAATCTGTGACAAAAGTGGAAGAATGTACAATGGAGAATAGACAGTCTCTTTAACAAGTGGTGTTGGGAAAGCTGGCAGCTGCATGTAAATCAATGAAATTAGAATACTCCCTAATATCATATAGGAAAGTAAACTTAAAATGGTTTAAAGACATAAATATAGGACATGACACCATAAAACTCCTGGAAGAGAACACAGGCAAAACTTTTTCTGACATAAATCATAGCAGTATATTCTTAGCTCAGTCTCCCAAGGCAGAAGAAAGAAAAGCAAAAATAATCAAATGGGACCTTATCAAGCATAAAACTTCTGCACATCAAAGAAAACCATCAACAAAACAAAAAGATAACTTAAGGACTGAGAGAAAATATGTGCTAATGATGCAATCAACAAGGGGTTAATATCCAAACTATACAAACAGCTCATACAACTCAATATCAAAAATAAAAAATAAAAAAATGGGCAGAAGACCTAAATAGACATTTTTCCAAAGCCATACAGATGGCTAACAGGCATATGAAAAGATGTTTAGCATTGTGAATTATTAAATAAATGCAAATCAAAACTACAATGAGGTATCACCTCACACTGGTCAGAATGGCCATCATTAAAACGTCTAAAAATAATAAATGCTGGAGAGTGTGTGGAGAAAAAGGAACCCTCTTACACTGTTGGAGGGACTACAAATTGTTGCAGCCACTATGGAGAACAGCATAGAGTTTCTTCAAAAAACTAAAAATACACCTACCATATGATCCAGCAATCCCACTCCTGGGATATATATGATGGAATATTATTCAGTCATAAAAAGTAATGAAATATTGGCATTTGCAGCAACATTGATAGACCTAGAGAATATTAGTGAAGTGAGTCAGACAGAGAAAGACAAATATTATATGATATCATTTATATGTGTTATCTACAAAATAATACAAATGAATCTATATACAGAACAGAAACAGACTCACAGACATAGAAAAAAAAACTTATGGTTACCAAAGGGGAAAGGGAAGGGGGTATGGACAAATTAGGAGTATGAGATTAACAGAAACACATTATTATTCATAAAATCGATAAATATCAGTGACTTACTGATAGCACTGGAAATTATATCAATATCTTATAGTAACCTAAAATGGAAAATAATCTGAAAATATATATATCTATAACTGTGTCACTCTGCTATACACCTTAAACTAACACAGTATTGTAAATCAACTAAAATTCAAACATAGAAAATGATCCCTATATACTTATATACCAAATCATTTTAGTAAGAATCCATACCAATGCATCAATTTACAACTGGAGTCATACAAGATATACTCAATGTTTAGTTCAATTAAAAATGGTCAGAGCAAACATTCAACCCATAGTTTGGGATCTTAGAGAGATTTCAGCCAGAGTGAAAGAAAAGTTGTTGGGACTGGATGAGCCCAGCTGGGCAGCAATGTGGAAGTTAGGACCCAAATTTTAACATCTGCTTTAATCTTTTATTTCCTATGCCCACTCACAAATTCCAGAGAAATTGCAAGGGGATTTCTTACAATTTCTACTTAAGTTGACTCCTAGTCTGAATCTGCTCTGGGTAAGTGGGGAAAAAAGACATGTTTATGCTGCATATAGATAACATCTTAAGAAGCTTGAAGGACAAGAAATATGGAATGTATGCAATGAGAAACCACACTTCCCAAGTCCTTTCTAATTAAATTCTTGAAGCAGATAATACAAGAAGCTTGAGTGTATATTTGTGAGTGTGGAGCCTGTTCTTAGGATATAGGAATGTGGACTCCACCTCAGCCTAGTCAGGTTTTGAGTAGTTTCTCTTTTTTTTTCCTGCTTAGGGAAAGACCACAGTGAAGTACAGGAATGAAATACTAAGAGCAATAATTTCAGGAGTTGTTGTTAGAGATCTGCTCTAACACCTATACAAGTCCTCTCCAAATTTGTTCTTCCTCAACTCACTTTTTGAAAGGAAATTGAAAGGAATAATTGGTGAGCAATAGAGAATTTTAACAGCGTATCTGCAATTTTTCCCTAAAGTGATGGAGAGAGATATGAATGCTGAAATCTACATTTATTATTGAATTCTGCATTTCTGTATCCTGTACAGAATTTATTTTTTGAAGCTTTTAATTCTGTTCCCTCTCTCTTCTTGTTGACATAGAATCTGGCAGTATAGCCTTTTCTCAACAGTCTGTCTGCTTTAACTTGGCACTTGTGGCCCTGACTTCTCATTTGCAGGTCTAATGTCATGACCTCGGTCCTCGTTAAAGCTTGCTTGCCAGTCAACCTCTGAGCCAAAGGGTAAATAGGATTTGAAATATATGCTTATTAATTGGTGACAATATACTCTAAAGGCTTGTTATTAGTTTCATTTCATTTCATTAGTTCGTTTCATTTTATTAAATAAATCTAAGGTAGTTATAAGATAGATCATAATTTTATGTACCATTAAGGAAGAAAAAAATGCTCCAACACTTGACTCTAAGATGAACCTCTTTTCCAGGGATATTAGAACATGAAAAATATGCATCTGAAAATTTGAGCAAAACTGTAGTTGGATCAGATATTTTTTTCTTAACATACTTTAAAAATGCACTGAACACAGTGACAGGTCAGAGGTTCAGTGATTCCCTCTTTTTAAATTTGGTAGACCTCTTTTATTAGCCTAAGGCTCCTTAAACCATTGTATGACATGTTCTATAGTTTCTATACTGAATGAATTCTTAGCCTTAAAGAACATCTGGCAATATCATTTTGCTGTTTTAATTCTGGAAGATTATCAAATTACTGGCTTGTAATTAATATCTTACTACATTACAGACTAAAAAAAACACAAATAATGAACAAAAGTGACATACCTATTTACATTTAACTTATCACTAGTTGTGCAATTCCTGAAGGCAAAAGGAAGGGAAAATATGTGTGTGTACATTAGAGATCAGAATGTACCCCTAGTTTTAATTAACAAAATATTATATGTTTCTACCAATTATTATTTTTTTCCTTCATCTATACTGTGACTTGAGACCCTTGAAGGGTATCCTGAGATCCTAGCCAATATTTCTGATATTTTCCAAAGAGAAGTTGAATTCCAAGCAACTGATTAATCTAAGAAACTTTGTAATATAACTCAATTAAAAGTTGGGAGATTCCTGTACTTTTATGAATATAATTAATAGATCGGTGCACATTAAATGTATATAATATGGTCAATAGATTTATCTATAATTTCTCAAATATCTTTTTAAACCTTACAGTGTTGATAAAGTTTTGTTAACAAAAAATTCCTTATTGTCAAACCAAAATGAAATTTTATAGCTATTCAAAGTACATCAAAATAAAATAACTTAAGGAATAATTTTATTACATAAAAATTTTCCATACAATTTCCAAGGGTAATCTTAATCATAATCAACTATAAACATATTCTAAGCATAATTAGGGATAATAAGTCATTATATGAAGTGAATATATTTGTACACTAATAAAGTGAGAAAAATATTAAATGTTTTTAATTATTTCTAAATATTATGAATAGATACTTCACTCAGGTCTGGCTTTAGAAATAAGGCCACTTAAATCATGATTTGGAGTGTGGCATGAATGCCTTCTTATTTAAAAGGCTCCTCCCTCTTGTCTTCTTTGTGTGTCTCAAATCCTCAAATAGCTTCAAAAATGTTAATAATATGATAAAGTAAATAATAGCTACAATTTGACTTCAGGAAATCTGAATTCAGCTGCCATTTCGGCATTGGAAAACTTGCAGTTTTGTTTTTCTCAAACCGGATAATTAGAATACTCATCTCAAAGTATTGCTAGGAGGAACAGAGGAGAAAACGTTTACAAGAGCCTGTTTTAAACTGCAAAGTGTCATGTTCAGCAACTAGCACTTTTTAAGAGATTAGGGGCAGCTGATGATAACCAAGCTTCATCAGAATGATTCCAATCGAGAAAGACAGTCATGAACTGGCTGCTGCTGACCCTTGGTATATTTGCAACCTAAAAGACCTGTGGGACAGAATGGGAGTCCCACAGTCTTCTGTAGCTAAATGGGCTGTTTGATTGAATCGTAACATTTTTGGATTTAAGTCTATAGCAAAGAATATAATTCTGAAACGTTTTTGAAGATCAGATTTAGGTTCCATATTTTTTTTTTTTCTTAGGTTCCATATTTTTATTTTTAAAATAGCAATTTGAAATTAATAGCAATTTAAAATTAGTAAATTAGTAAAAATAAGTTGAAATTAAATTTTGTTCATAATAAATTATAAACATCTAGAGCAGATATATGGAATATATGCTGATCCTCATTTATATACACTAGTCACAACTTGACAGTTTCTTTTTGTTACCACTTTCCAATAGAGCACCATCTTTTCTTTAATATTTCAATGGATTTACCAGAATAGATGCTTAAAGGACAAAATGGGCAGGCCGTTTGTATTAGATATCTCAGTATACCTATGAAATTACAGTTTGTGAGGCTATTATTGACATTAGTATGAATGATGCCTGTAGCACAACCACGAAAATTTGTTACCAATGCTTTCTGGCCTGAGAGACATTTTTTACATTATCTACATTCTTTATCCTGGAGTCTTTTCAAAGCTCTTACTGTTGATTGAATTCTAGGCCAGGCAATTGCTAACATCTCCAAAATGTAATATTTCTGAAATAGCTTTGAAAATGCTATTTCATTCACACATTCTGGAAGAGCTTCTTTTTCTATATAATACCATATGTTCAGCTTCTATCATATATTCCCAATTCAAAAAACCTACTGTCTTATGATGTGTCATATCAATCAACAAGGTGTTTATTTGGAAGACATTTGGTCATGAACTATAACATTCCTTCCAGATACAAATTAAATGAAACCCTGCATACAGCTCTCCATCATTTGTCATTGGAGGTAGTTGGACAAGGCAGGCTTTAATGACTTGAAAAGCTCTTCCAAGGACAAGTGCAGCTCTAAACATTTTGGTGTGAAAAACACTATGGTTACACTGAACTTGTGCCCAGTTTCTCTCCAATAAAATATATTTCTGGGACTTTTTGAGAAAACCTATTGAAAGAACAGAATATCCTGGGCAACTCTCAATTTCTTTAAAATTAAAAAGAAAACTCTCTCTGCATCTCTCTCTTTCTTCTGGCCTCCCTCCCTCCCTCTCTATTTTTCTTTCTCACCTCCCTCTTTCCCTCTACTCTTCATGTGAACTTTTTCAAATGATTGTTACAAGTGTTTCTATACAACAACCATTGTTTGGCTGAAGATTATACATGGACATAAAATAGAAATGGACAAACATCTGATAGATACCGATGACTTGATCTATACCTGTTGGAAGAATTTATAAATGGAAAATCATTTTACTTTTCTGTGCAAGCAAGCTTTTGCCTATACTGCCACTAACCTCAGGAGTATTTCTGTTTTGCTTTTGTTTACCAATCATATTATTTCTGTATATATTACTAAACATTAATAGCTTTGAAAAAAGAAATGCTCTTGTGGTAGAATTAATCAGACAAAGATTATGTGCAACCAAATGTATTCTCCTAGATTTTGGAACTGAAAGGATTTTTTGATATTGTTATTTAAAAACAAAAATATGTGCTTAATCAGCATATGAAATATGAAATACAATGAAACTACATAATGAAGAGAACATGTAAATGTAATTCACTTAGCATCATAAAACTAATTAACAACAGAGAGGATGAGATTTTTTCACCTTTGGTAATTCTGATTGTTTTAATTTTCTTTATCATAATTGCTGTAAAGAATATTCTCCAAAGTTAATTCCTTTTGGTTTAAGGGCATCTATTGTATCTGCATTCTTTATGTCTATTACTCTAGATGCAAATACAAAGATGTTACTATGTTAACATCTTAGCAGATGAGAATCATAAGGTAGAGTTGCCTTCTCAGGATTGTTAGTAGAGTTTACAATTCAATTCTTATTAGGAAGAGTATACTGAAAACAAGTCTAGTTGATTCAGTCTCAGTGCATATGTGTCTTTTTGTAAAAAAATTTAATAGAAAAAGTACAATTCTATTCTATGTTTACTTATAAATTTTATTCATATTTACTTATCACAATTACTTATAACAGTCATATTCTTTTCTTCCTTCCTCCAGCTCTCACTCTCTCTCCCTCTTTTTTTCAGTCTTCCTTCCTTTCTTTCAAACATTAAGCTCCCACAATGAGGAAAGCAAAGGGATACAAAGTGCCTCTTTATTTAACAAGGCCTCTAACTGGAATTCTTTCTGCCAGAATAATGCCTTCACTATCGCAGATTTTACTCTCATCAGATTTTTTAATTTGCCAATTTGTTTAGGAAAGTGAGAAAAGCTTGAGCTTCATCTTTTGAATATTTGAGCTTTTAAGTCTGTAGAGATACAGCCAAAATATACTGCTGACATTTTGTCTAAGGCAGATGGAGATAACAACTTCAGACTGTATCAGTTGCAGAAGGTTCTCTAAAAACACTCATTTTATGCCTGCATATTACTTCCATATTAAACGTTTCTTATTAAAGTGTTTTAGAAGCAAGAGCAGTGAGGTGTAAGAAGAGTCTTTGAGTAAGTGTCAGGGTCTTTTACTAATCAGTTGTGGTGTGAACCCCGGACACAGCTCATTAATCACCGTGCTGCATTTCTACCATGGCACAGAGACATTACCATCAGCTCAGCCCTCTCATAGTGTCATTACCAGGATCTACTGTGATAATGAATATGCAAAAGCTTTGAACGGGACAGCAAATTGTAGAAAGACAAGGACTTATTATTTCAATAAGAGTATACAGGTGTGTAGATTATATGTGTACATGTAAACCACATCCCCCTTAGAATAAAATAACATTTGTATTGACATCATTTCTAGATTCTAAAAATATAGATGTAAATGTCAGTAACTGCACGTAATATATATAATACTTCTAAGACAAACAAAAAATTAAGAATATACTGCAGCCTTATCAATGAATTAGTCAGTTTTGCAAATCTAATGACCATCATTTATTTCCTAAGCCCTTCATGCACATACTGAGAACTTGTATATCTCATTATTTTTTCCCAGAATGACAACATTGATTGTGAGCAACCATCTATGTTAATCTGTGCCCAGTTCTAAAGTGGTCATCCTGAGGTTCATGAAGGATTAAGTGCTACATACAAGGTCACCTGACTCAGTGAGAGTAGAGCTAGAATGATAATGTTTTCTGATTCTGAATTTCTTTTTCCTTTTCACCATCTTCCATATGGAATCAGAGCTGTTTAGGGGATTAGGTGTTTGCCTGATAATATCAGCTAGCGTCATCTGTTCTCTGCCACCATTTTGTTTAATGCACAGTGGCAATTCAGACTACTCTGGAATCTTCTTCTCTCTGTGTGGCTGTTTTGGTAGGCAATGTAGGATCTTAGCTCATGCATTCCATACATATTCCCAGATTTCCCTTACACACAGAGTCCACATAAGGCAAGTTTTGTATTTTTTCCCCATGAGACCTGGATGCATCTTGGATGGAAGCATGCATCACACATGCTGACAAAATGACAGGAAGATCAGACAGCCTGACTTTTTTTCATTTTATGAAATTTTTCATGTTTTATTATCTATCTACTCAGATAAAATTAGGTTGGACACATTTTTAATGCTTCCAATAAATAAGAAAAATGTGCCTGCAACATGAAAAATCCTGTGACTGCCTTATTTGCAAAAGATGAATCTGATTTATGTTCAGACATCAGTGCTATAACTAACTAGAGAAATAAAATAGATGTCTATGACCTCTCTTCAATTATTTAGTAAGGATGAAGTGTCAATTGGCTAAAAATAATGATGCTGTAGCTATATTTAGTGTTACACCTATTAGATAGAAATTCAAGATGGAATGTGCATATATACACACAAATACATAAAATAGATTAATAGCACCAAAGTTTAAGCAATCACCATATTACTTTTAGGAGACCAAAATATTTATACTTTAATTAGTTGGTATTGACAAGTGGCTTAAAATTCTTCTATCGTATTATGCAGATAGAATTCTATTTTTTCTTTAAATATTTATATATTAGAAAATACATTATTGAAGTTTAAGAATTTACCTGTTGAGCAGTAGTAGCAGAATGCATTCATCCATGACACAGTCCCTCTAGACTAGGGATATAAGGAGTCTTACAAAGATCTTAAATATATAATAAGGTGGACTAAAGCAGACAGATGGAGAGCACCATTCTGGGTTTACCCTAAATGCAGGAACTTTTGCGTCCCATACACATTCCCAGATTTTCCTCATGCACAGACTCCACGTAAGACAAGTGTAGTATTTTTGAAACTTGCTTGCATCATTGGATTGTAATTTTTAAGTTGCAATAAGAAAATATAATTCACAAATCAGAACATGCTTTATTCTATCACTAACTAAAGACAAAGCATTAGTATTTGAGTGTCACATAACTATTCAACACGTTCAATATTGTTCCACATTTTGGTAGCTACTGAAATAATAGGGAATGTGTGGAATATAACTTTAACACAGGATTCTGCATGCTTTCCTGCCTCTGTTGTCACCAAAACTTTTCCTCTAGAGACCACCCCTTCCTTAAGCACCAACAGCTAAGACACAAGTTAGCTACTCTTTCAGTGGAGGAGAGGGTCACAATAAAACCCCAAATCAAAGGCAACGAATCCATGACTCTGGAGTGAAGAAAGCAACCAGACTTAGTGTAAGATAGAAACAAGAGTGAATATTCCTGCTCTGTTTCCTCTTTCCTTCAATGTTGCAATCGTATGATTGGTGGGAACATGTGAGGGGTGACTATATTGGCAGGGATGACTCCTGACTCAATGATTAGTAGGGTCACGTGCCATTTTTCACCAGCACTAGAGACCATATGGAAACTGTGTTAGTCACCAGTTATAACTAGTTTTTTCTTCTGGTTGGACGACAAATTAACAACTTGCCTGATGTAAAGGAACACCCATTCTGACCAATTTCTGTGAAAAACCCTCATTCAACAGCTCAGACAATCTATAACACCTGTCTACTACCCATATCACACATGGAGGTGAAAAACCTGGACACTTTTAGGAGTAGAATGAAGCAGATGCCCTGTCAGCTGACCATGGAGGGGAGAACTCCCATTAATCCTAGATAATGGCAAAAAGATCCTCTTCTAGTACAAGAGTCAGAAAAAATTTAAACAGGGTACACTTTTCTTTAGAACTAAGAAAAGAGAAGGAGAACAATTTGCAAAAGGCAGAAAGGAATCACACTAATTTGACCATATTTTTTTCTCCCTGTATGTGGTTTTTTTCCATAAGAATTAATGACAGATGGTCTTGGTTCAGTGTTGACATGTAATACTTCTATTAAGTTACACTTGTATTTGAGTAATGCCTGTCAAAGATACAAAAAATTAAAGAAAGGACTATCATATGACTCTCATAAAAAAAGGACATGATGTTTTTCTTATTCTTAATATTATTTCATATATCTTTGAAATGTTTCTTCTATATACAATTTACCTCAAAAATAATTATATATACTGTTGTCATAATACAATAATGAAAACACCTTTTGTTTCTTCTAAGAAATCAAAGCTATTTAACTTATATTTCTTTCTTCATCTGTAGATGGTGTAGAATGCAGGAAAGGTATAAAGGAGACACTAAAACCTAGAATGATTTGTGATTTATTCAGGCTTCTGTGATTGCTTTTAAATAGAAATATACCTGAATCCACCTACATTTCACCATCTCCATCATCACCACAGCAAGCCAAGCTACTACCATCTTTCACTTGGACTACTATCATGGGTTCATAACTGGTCCCTATTTCTTCAGTTGCTTACCTCCAATTCATTTTCTATGCTGCAATTAGGGTGGTCTTTTAAAAATCCAAATGTGTTCATATATTCTCTTGATTCAAAGTTTTCTTATTGCATAAGGTAAAAACAACAGCAACAACGAAAACTTTAACGTGAGTAAAAGTGGCTGACTAATCTAGCTCTGCCTACCTCCCCAGGGTCATTTCTCACCACTTTCCTCCAGGCTTACAATGTTCCAGCAACTCTAGATTTCTTTTAATAGACCAACCCTTGCCGACCTGAGGGATCTTGCAGATGTCTTTCCTTTATCTAGAATGATGTTCCCATTGCTATAAATGGCTAATTTTTCACATCCTCTGGATCTCATCTTAAAGCCCTTTCCTCAGGAAAAAAAAAAAGAAAGCTTCACTGAGTTTCCAGTCTAAAAGAGTCACTCATATTGTCTCATAGAAATATCTATCTTTCTTACATAGCAGTTGCATTATAATTTGTAGTTATGTGTTTATTTCTGTGATTATCTATGTGATTTCTCTATCACCTCACTCTACTTTGTGACCATTTTCTAGTTGCTTTGCATTGGATACCCTGTGCCTAGCAAAGGCATGGCTAGAAGCAAAGGAATAAATATAACTATTTGTAAGAGAGTGAATAAATGACTGAAGAGATGGACCAGTGGATGAATGGACAGAGCCAGGGCTAACATCTAAGGAGGTGAAAGTGTTTAATCATCAAGTGTATATGGTCCATTGTTGTTGAGGTTTAAATCCCAGCTTTGAGGTGGAGTCAAGATGGCAGCAGGGGAGAACATGGAGTACACATCTCCCCACAGCTAAGGCACCTGCCAGACGATGGTGGGGGACCTCTATACCCAAGGAGATGGGATGAACCCCCAAGTGACCAAGTAGGATGTGGGGGGAGTGAGATGGGAGGAGAAGGTGGGGGTCATACAGGACTGGTGCCTCTGAGAAGTGGCTGGGAGGGAGCAGGGTTCCCACTCCTGGAGAGACCTTCCGGGGGCTTGGAGAATCAAGGCAGAGTGCACCTAGTGTTTCCCCTGCCAAATCAGCTCCGGGAAGCCTGCAGGGCTCCTGGACAAGGTCCTTGGCCCTCCGAGGCCCCCTACAGGCTGCGTTGGTCATGGGGCATAGGAAGGAGGCAGTAGGGAGGGAGAAGAGGAGAGGCAGGTGGGAGGGGCCCTCTGGGATCAGAGGATCAGAGGAGGTGTGGAGGGTGTTTTCCCTGCCCACTTGGGACCCGGGAAACTTGCTGGGCCCCTGGACCTGGTCCCCCATTCTCTGGGGCCCCCTCCAGCCTTGTGGGTCCTAGGAGTGTGGGAGAGAGGGAGGAGGGGAAAAGAGGAGGAGAGGCAGACTGTGGGGGGGGCACTCTCCAGGATCAGAGGATCGGGGGGAATGAACCTAGCCTTTCCCCTGCCCACATGGGTCTGGTGAGCCTGCTGGGGTCCTCCACCCTCCAAGGTCAGAGGCACCACCCTCCAAGGCCAGAGGCACTGGGCCTCCATCCTCCAAGGCCAGAGGCACTCCTGGGCTGCTCCTGCTGGAGCCTAAGCTCCTATTGAGCCTAAGCCCCAACCCTTATGTCCCCAGGGCCTTTTTAAACCCTGTGGGTCCTAAGCATAGGCCACAACCACAGCCTAAAATCCATCCCTGCCTAAGCCTTGCCCTTTTCTAGCTTTTTTTTTCTCCTCTTTTTCACCTTGTGCTTCTGTTTTACCTTCTGATTGTTGTTTCATCTATATTTTTATCTTCTTTATTCTTTCTAACATATTGTCTAGTTTTCTAATCCTATTTTATTTTTTACTCTTTGTTATTGTTCTGTTCCTTTTTTTTCTCTGCCACCCTGCATGGCTTACGTGATCTTGGTTCTCAAGCTGGGGGTCAGGCCAGAGCTCCTGCAGTGGGAGCTCTGAGTCTGTACCACTGGATTAACAGAGAACCTTGGACCCCAGGGAATATTGATGAGACTGAGGTCTCCCAGAGTTCCTCATCTCAGCACTAAGACACAGCTCTACACAACAGCCTACAAACTCCAGTGCTGGAAGCCTCAGGCCAAACAACCAGTAAGACAGGAACACAAACCCACCCATCAAAAAAAAAAAAAGAAAAATGACACAACAAAAAAATATATCACAGATGAAAGAGCAAGGTAAAAATCTACAAGACCAAATAAATGAAGAGGATATCATATCAAGCATCTTTTCTGACCACACACTATGAGACTGGAAATCAGTTATAGGAAAAAAACTGTAAAAAACACAAATACATGCAGGCTAAACAGTGTGCTACTATATAAACAAGAGATCACTAAAGTAATCAAAAAAGAAATAAAAAATACATAGAAACAAATGACAATGAAAACCCGAGAACCCAAAACATATGGGACACAGCAAAAGCAGTTCTAAGAGGGAAGTTTATAGCAATTCAGTCTCACCTCAAGGAACAAGAATAATCTCAAATAAACAATCTAAATTTATGCCTAAAGCAGCTAGAGAAAGAAGAACAAAGAAAACACAAACTCAGTAGAAGGAAAGGAATAATAAAGATCAGAGCACAAGTAAATGAAATAGAAACAAAGAAAACAATAGCAAAGATCAATAAAACTAAAAGTTGTTTCTTTGGGAAGATAAACAAAATTGAGAAAGATTTAGCCAGACTCATCAAGAAAAAAAGGGAGGGCTTCCCTGGTGGCGCAGTGGTTGCGCGTCCGCCTGCCGATGCAGGGTAACCGGGTCCGCACCCCGGTCTGGGAGGATCCCACATGCCGCGGAGCGGCTGGGCCCGTGAGCCATGGCCGCTGAGCCTGCGCGTCCGGAGCGCAACGGGAGAGGCCACAGCAGAGGGAGGCCCGCATAACACAAAAAAAAAAAGAAAAAAAGGGAGAGGACGCATATCAATCAAATTAGAAATGAAAAAGGAGAAATCACAGCTGACACTGCAGAAATACAAGGGATTATAAGAGACTAGTACAAACAACTATATGCCAATAAAATGGACAGCCACGAGGAAATGGAGAAATTCTTGGAAAGGTACAATTTTCCAAGACTGAAACTGGAAGAAATAGAAAATATAAACAGACCTATAACAATAATGACATGGAAACTGTAATTAAAAATCTTCCAACAAACCAAAGTCCAGGATGAGATGGCTTCACAGGCGAATTCTATCAAACATTTAGAGAAGAGCTAACATCTATCCTTCTCAAACTCTTCCAAAAAATTGCAGAGGGAGGAACACTCCCAAATCTGTCTTATGAAACCACCATCACCCTGATACCAAAACCAGACACAGACACTGCCAAAAAAGAAAATTACAGACCAATATCACTGATGAACATAGATGCAAAAATCCTCAACAAAATACTAGCAAACAGTATCCAACAACATATTAAAAGGATCATAAACCATGATCAAGTGGGATTTACCCCAGGAATGCAAAGATTCGTCAATATATGCAAATCAATCAATGTGATACAACATATTAACAAATTAAGACATAAAAACCATATGATCATCTCATACATGCAGAAAAAGCTTTTGACAAAATTCAACACCCATTTATTATAAAAACTCTCCAAGAAATGGGCATAGAGGGAACCTACTTCAACATAATAAAGGCTATATATGACAAACCCACAGCAAACATCATACTCAATGGTAAAAACCTGAAAGCATTTCCACTAAGATCAGGAACAAGACAAGGAGGTCCACTCTTGCCACTCTTATCCAGCATAGTTTTGGAAGGCCTAGCACAGCAATCAGAGAAGAAAAAGAAATAAAAAGAATACAATTTGGAAAAGAAGAAGTAAAACTACCACTGCTTGCAGAAAACATGATACTATATATAGAAAATCCTAAAGATGCAACCAGAAAACTATTGGAACTAATCAATGAATTTTTTAAGGTTATAGGATACAAAATTAATGCACAGATAACTCTTGCATTCCTATACACTAACAACACAAAATCAGAAAGAGAAATTAAGGAAACAATCCCATTTACCATCGCAACAAAAAGAATAAAATACCTAGGAATAAACCTACCTAAGGAGGCAAAAGACTTGTGCTCAGAAAACCATAAAACACTGATGAAAGAAATCAAAGATGACATAAACAGATGGAGAAATATACCATGTTCTTGGATTGGAAGAATCAATATTGTGAAAATAACCATACTACCCAAAACAATCTACAGGTTAAATGCAATCCCTATCAAACTACCAATGGCATTCTTCACAGAATTAGAATAAAAAATTTTACAATTTGTATGGAAACACAAAAGACCCTGAACCGCCAAAGCAGTCTTTTTTTTTGTCTTCCTGTGACTGGTTTATTTTACTTAGCATAATGTCTTCAAGTTTCGTCCACATTGTTGCATACTGCAGATTTTCTTTTTTGAGTTTTTATAGTATTTCATTGTAAGTTTATACCATATTTTCTTTTTTCTTTTTTTTTTTAACATCTTTATTGGAGTATAATTGCTTTACAATGGTGTGTTAGTTTCTGCTTTATAACAAAGTGAATCAGCTATGCATATACATATATCCCCATATCTCTTCCCTCTTGCATCTCCCTCCCTCCCACCCTCTCTATCCCACCCCTCTAGGTGGTCACAAAGCACCGAGTTGCTCCCTGTGCTATGCAGCTGCTTCCCACTAGCTATCGGTTTTACATTTGGTAGTGTATATATGAACAGGCCACTCTCTCACTTTGTCTCAGCTTACCCTTCCCCCTCCCTATGTTCTTAAGTCCATTCTCTAATAGGTCTGCGTCTTTATTCCTGTCCTGTCCCTAGGTTCTTCATGACCTTTTTTTTAGATTCCATATATATGTGTTAGCATACGGTATTTGTTTTTCTCCCAAAGCAATCTTGAGAAAGAAAAATGGGGCAGGAAGAATCAGGTTCCCTAACTTCAAACTATACTACAAAGTACAGCAATCTAGACAGTGTGGTACTGGCACAAAAACAGAAATATAGATAAATGGAACAGGGTAGAAAGCCCAGAGATAAACCCACACACATATGGTCACTTAATTTATGACAAAGGAGGCAAGAACATACCAATGGAGAAAAGGCAGCCTCTTCAATAAGTGGTGCTGGGAAAACTGGACAGCTACATGTAAAAGAATGAAATTAAAATACTCCCTAACACCATGTACAAAAATAAACTCAAAATGGATAAAGACCTAAATGTAAGACCAGACACTATAAAACTCTTAGAGGAAAACATAGGAAAAACATTCTTTGACATCAACCACAGCAAGATCTTTTTTGACCCACCTCCTAGAGTAATGAAAGTAAAAACAAAAATAAACAAATGGGACCTAATGAAACTTAAAAATTTTTGCATAGCAAAGGAAACCATAAACAAGACGAAAAGACAACCCTTAGAATGGGAGAAAATATTTATAAATGAAGAAATGGACAAAGGATTAATCTCAAATATATACAAACAGCTCATGGAGCTGAATACCAAAAAAACAAACAACCCAATTAAAAAATGGGCGGAAGACCTAAGTAGACATTTCAACAAAAGAAGACATACAGATGGCCAGGAGGCATGTCAAAAGATGTTCAACATCACTAATTATTAGAGAAATGCAAATCAAAACTACAGTGAGGTATCACCTGACACTGGTCAGAATGGCCATCATCAAAAAATCTACAAACATTAAATGCTGGAGAGGATGTGGAGAAAAGGGAACCCTTTTGAAGTGTTGGTAGGAATGTAAATTGATACAGCCACTATGGAGAACAGTATGGAGGTTCTTAAATAAACTAAAAATAGAACTACCATATGACACAGCAATCCCACTACTGGGCATATACCCTGAGAAAACCGTAGTTCAAAAGGACACATGTACCCCAGTGCTCATTGCAGCACTATTTACAATAGCCAGGTCATGGAAACAACCTAAATGTATGATAGATGAATGGATAAAGAAGATGTGGTACATATATACAATGGAATATTACTCAGCCATAAAAAGGAATGAAATTGGGTAATTTGTAGAGATGTGGATGAACCTAGAGTCTGTCATACAGAGTGAAGTAAACCAGAAAGAGAAAAATAAATATCATATGTTAATGCATATATGTGGAATCTAGAAAAATGGTACAGATGAACCTATTTGTAGAGCAGGAATAGAGACATAAATGTAGAGAATGGACATGTGGACACAGGGCGGTAAGGGGAGGGTGGGAGGAATTGGGAGATTAGGCTTGACATAAATACACTACAATGTGTAAAATAGATAGCTAGTGGGAACCTGCTGTATAGCACAGGGAGATCAGCTCAGTGCTCTGTGATGACCTAGATGGGTGGGATGGGGGGGTGGGAGGGAGGTCCAAGAGAGAGGGGATATATGTTTATATATAGCTGATTCACTTCATTGTACAGCAGAAACTAACACAACATTGTAAAGCAATTTGACTCCAATAAAAAAAAATAAGTTAATTAATTAACATACCCTAATATATTGGCTGAGTTTAGGGGCAGGCTCTTGTTCTGTTATTTGAGTTCAGTAATGATTGTAAAGTTATGATGCATGCTGGCAGGGGGCAGAGGACAGGCGACAGGGAAAGAGGTGAGACAAATCTGTTGTGGAGACTAGCCTGGGATCATGGGGGGGGGGGGGGGGGGGGGGGGGGGGGGGAGGTCCAAGAGAGAGGCGATATAGGTATACATACAGCTGATTCACTTCATTGTACAGCAGAAACTAACACGACATTATAAAGCAATTATACTCCAATAAAAATAAATAAATTCCAGCTTATCTATTTATTTTCTTTGTGAGATTGGACAAGTAAATAAACTTTCTAAGTCTTTTTTTTTTAAGTTTATGATTTTGGTTTTACTATGATTGTAAAATTGAAATGATTTGTTGAATGAGAAATTTAGCCAAGAGATAAAAGTGACAAAGATATAGAAAAAACTGATATATTAGTAAGTTACTGAAAGTCAGTGAAAGATCAAAAACACAGATGTTTGGATAGTCTTACAGTAGAAAGAAGCAAAAATATTGCCTGAAAGGTGGACGCATCATATCATATGGATCTTGAAAGAAGGAGGTAAGTGTGGATGATGAAGAAACATGGAGAAGGAAAGAAGTGTAGAAGTTCATTACTGGCGCTTCTAGTTTTGCCATTTCTCCTCTGCTGGAGAGAATATTTATTTAAGAATGAAAATATCCACATATTGTTTGTGCATTAATTTTAAACAAATATTTTCAGTGAAAAAATCTATCCAGGTTTGTGTTATCTTTACATAGTAATATTTGTCCTCAGTTATTACTAGGGCAAGAAAAAACAAATATCGTGAGTAGAAACAAAGGGCCATTTTCACAGAACTTTCAAATGAGTGTTGCAACACTGTTTTCAATTCAAATTGTAGAAACTTGAACAAAAAAAACTAAATTTACATTGCAAAATGACATTAAAATAGCTTATATTTAAGTATATAACATTTGTTATGTCAAACTAGTAGCAAGTGATCTTTTTTTTCTACAGTATTACAAATAATGACTTTTGACATCGTAAAAGTAGACAATACAAATATGATTTTGTTTTGTTGCTTGCAATATCTCAGTTCATGTGGTCCAAGATTCAACTGTAGCACACAGTCCAGTACCTTTAAATAAAAGCAATATTCTGTTAAAAATTGATGTAGCAAAAAATAGTTAAAGCTACCATCAGTTCTTTGGACATGTGCTTCCTAAAAACAAACAAAAAAACAAAAAAAAAAAAAGGAAAGGGGTAACAGTTTGAAGCTTAAAATCCTCTGCAACAAAAACAAAGAGCTAATAGATAATGATAAACACATGAGCTGATTCTAACACGTTTATGCTGAGCTGGCTTTCTCGCAGAAGTTCTGGGCACCAAGTGAGACAAAAGCAATGATGGGTGCTCACAGAGACAGAGGGAGAAGTCACCTTCTCATCCAAGGTGGCAAAGCTGGTCTGGTCATACTGGCAGCTTCTGCTCTCACCTCATTCCATCGTGAACCCTCAGCGTTGGCGCCCCAGCTGAGCTCATTAAGCTCAGAGGTTTGACTCAGGGAGAAATGAAATTCTCATCCTGCTTCTTTGTGGGAGGAGAAAAACAGCTCTGTCTAAGCTCACATCTTTCATTGCCTGATGACATAGAAAATGATCTTTATAAACTGAAACAGGCATGCAGCCCAAACAATAGGCCTCAGTGACTCTTGGGGACCATCTGTTTCATATGGATTTGTTATATTCCGGAATTAAATTTGAGAGTTAAGATTTTTATCAAAATAAATCTGAATTTGTGCCTTATAGTAGCCCTTAAAACAATGTACGGTCCAAAATCTCAGGGCTGTCTGAGTTCTGCTAGTACTCATCACAAGAAATGGTAGTTTTCTTATTTTTAAGGTAAACCAAACATCTAAACAAGCTTTCACTGGAACTAACCAGTCTCAGTTTTGAATTTTTTTCTAGCTTATTCTCCCTTACTGCTATTTAAAAACTCTGACAATACGTAATAAAATAAATGCACAGGCATCATTTTGCATGGTTTCTAGCAGGATCCATGTCTTTAAATTTATCTCTTTTCTTATAATGGTGGTTTTCATATGGAAACTATTCAGTAAATACTTCTTAAATACATTTATAACACAAAAGAATTGAACCTTTAAAATTTTCATTATTATGTTTAAAATAAAGCAGCAGATTAGTTATAGATAGTAAACAAGATCAAGAAGATTAATTTGGCTTTACAAAGATTAATGTTGCTCTCTGATTTTGTAAGCAAGCTCATTAATAAATATGTATTGTGTCCTTACTGATGACAGGCCCGGGTCTTGGTACTATGGATTAAACTCTTGCTATTTCCGTGCATTCTGCTGGGACAGGATTGACTGCATCTTTCCAAATGAGCCCCACACTTGCATCTTCTTGGGAACAGTATGAATCATTTACAACAGTTAGCATTGAAAAGCACAGTTGATGTGGTAGCATTTATTATAAAACATACTCATTTGAAGTGGTAATTATTCTGCTACCAGGGCACAACCCTTTATAAAATCACTTAAACAGTTTTTTTATGAAGATGGAGCTTTAATTTTTTCAGCAGCTATCAAGTGCAATACTTGAGTACATTTCCTCATTTGTTTTTCATCATGTATCACTACCCAGAAGCAATCATTAGTTAATTTGCTGATTTATCGTTGCAGTTTATGAGCTTTAAACAGTGCTAAACCATTTTTGTTTCTTCCGCAGTGCATTGGCAGGTGAAGAATGTCCGTCCTTTATATTCTTGGCTGTGTAAAGAAAATTCGCCTCACCCTATGTGTTCTTGGCTTCTATGACAACTGAAATTGCTGCCTTATTACTTTCCTGCTTGATCTTAACCAAAAGCAGTGTTTACCTAGCCACCAATGTTAAAGCTGGTAAGGTATTTCGTGCTGCCACCTATGACAAAACAAGGTCAGAACACCAGGTTAGCATAGGAATCTAACAGCTATTACTTATGCAGTTTTCTAGTGACATACATACTGAAAAGAAAAATTGGTTACTGCTGTGCAGCGGACAGGGCCTGGCATCCCAGCTGTGTGAGGCATGGTTTCTTTATTCAATGAGACACAAACATTCACATTTAACACTTGTTTTGAATAATGACAGTCTACATTACCTTTGCATGTGTGACCCAAATTTCACAGTAAAGAAGGGAGAGATTTTGAATGCTTCCTGATATTGACCTGGTGATTGTGTCTTACATGTCTAAAGAGCTAAAAAGACCACAGTGTGAAACAGCATAAGCATGCTTCCAAATTTGCTGACAAAATACACATATTAGCTGGATAATAACAGTGCTGGCAAGGAAGAGGAGTAATTGGAACCCTCAGACATTGCTGGTGGGAATATAAAATGGTGCAGCTGCTTTGGAAAACAGTTTGGCAGCTGCTCAAGAGTTAAACACAGTTATAATATGACCAAGAATATACCCAGATAATCGAAATCATATGTTCACACAAAAATCTGTACACAGATGTTCATAGCAGCTTTATTCGTAGTATGTGAAAAGTGGAAACAACCCAAATTTCCATCAACTGAAGAATGGATAAACAAATTGTGGTACATCATTACAATGAAATATTGTTCAGACATAAAAAGGAATAAACTACTGATACACAATACAAACAGCATGAACCTTCAAAACACTATACTGAGTGAAAAAGCCAGACACGAAAGGCCACAGGTTACATAATTCCATTGTTATGAAATGTTCAGAATCAGCAAATCCATAGAGACAAAAAGTAGATCAGTGTGGGCCAAGGGCTGGGGGAAGAGCGGGTGGAGAGTGACTAATAACGGGCACAGAGTTTCTTTTTGTAGTGAGAAAAATGTTCTGGAATGAGGTTGTGCACAGCTCTGTGAATATACTAACATCCACTGAATTGTCCCTTTAAAAGGATGAAAGGTATGACATTTGTATTATATCTAAAAAAATTCACTTATTATTATTGACATCTCCATGTGATATGCACCTTCTTATTAGACATTATTAGGCCATTATGTTTTCCACAGGCAAATAGAAAGATTACTTGGATGACTTTCTTTTAAGAAGAGTTTCAATTATAATAACCATGATTCTACATTTTTATCAAAAAGCCCAGGATTTATTTTTTAATATATAATTGTCAGTGTATCTAATTATCATTTGACCTATCACATTTAATATTTTCACTTCTCTTTTCATTGCATTTACCCTTAATTCTCTTTTTAGAAAATGTCTTTAATGTGTTTAATATGTCAATCTTTTCTGTTTCAAATAATGAGAATTAAGCCATTGTTAATATTCACACTGGTTTAAAATCTGAGCTGTTTTTGAATTTCTCCTATTGCCTTTGGGTAAGGGGATGAAGGAAGGGAATGATGCCGTTTCTAATTTGTGTTTCTATTTCTAAAAGTCTACTGGATATAGAGTGCTATCTCTAAGACAAAAAATAAATAAAGGCTTCAAATCACCATATTTATCAAAATCTTTTCCATGATTTCAGATACTTTATTACCTTTCACTTGGACTATAAAAATGATCTCAACTAGCATCAGCGGACTCTGGCCCCACCTCTCTCATTTATCATCACATTTAATCCTCACCAAAGCACCTTCTGTTACAGTGTTCCTCTCCTCTAAAACCTTCAGTAAATACCACTTTCCTATTGATCCTACTGGTGTTTCAACTCCTCTTCTCACCTTAAATTCTACTAATTCCTGTATGTATCTTACACTCCAGCCAAATAGTTTCCTTCCTATTTCTTATTTTCTCACACATTTTTGCCAGGATCCTTGGATTTCCCACTACCTGGAACGATTTCACTTCATTTACCCTTATTGATACTCCATCCACTTCTTAAGGCTATAATCAATCACATGTAACAGGGAAATTTCCTAAGAGCAGGAAATTTGTCTTGTTCCCTAGTTTAACCCCGGTGACCAGAACATTGCCAGCACAAAGTAGAAATTCAAACAATAAATAAGCAAATAAGTAAAAATAAATTTACACTTAAATGAAGGAATGAATAGCTTCTGTATACCTTCCTGATATCCCAATTCTCTCTCCTTCTAAAATCATGTAAAATTTTTTCATTGTATTCAATATCCTGTTGTACATTTATCTGAGTATTTATCTTTATATTCCTTGTCTCTTATTCATTTCTGCATTTTATTATATCTCACCTTAAAGCTTAGTCTCTGTTCAGTCAATACTGGCTGAATTAAATCAATCAACAGAGCCCAATATCCCCACTTTGGAAACTATATCTACTTTGCATTTTTCCCCGGCAGGCTGGTCTACATAAATATTACATGCTTAGAAAGAGAAAAAAATTACTTAACAATGAACAAGGAAAATTCTCGGAATTTTAATTATTTAGTTTTTATTTAAAATGATATACATCATGATATTTTCGGGGGAGAAATTTTGAATTTTTATAGAATGTGTCTTTTTTTAATTTTTAATTTTTATTTATTTATTTATTTTTGGCCAAGCCACACGGCTTATGGGGTCTTAGTTCCCCGACCCAAGATTGAACCTGCACCCTCGGCAGTGAAAGTTCAGAGTCCTAACCACTGGACCACCAGGGAATTCCCCGCATGTGTCTTTTAAAAATAAGTATGACTGACATATGAGCCCACGTAAATAAAAGTCATTCAAAACACTTGTGGCTTTTAAAGGCAGACATGGATATTAAAAGCATTTTCCTACTTTACCAATAGTCTGATGTCAAAGATTATCATTTCCCAGTTCTGATTCACCTCTGAGATCGGAGTGGATCCCAATGGAATTTTAGAACCTTTCTCACTAACTGCTACTGGGAGGTTGTGATGATGGTGGACTTGGGGAGAATAAATCTGAGAAAGCCTCTCTATCTACCGATCTCTCAAAGAAACGTAGTATTTCATAGAAGATGTGCACCCTCATTTCCCTACTATTACTTTAATTACCATTTTTAGACAAAGGCAATATAGACCAAATTACAGACTATGGATCAAATTACATTTTGCATGAAGAATATTTTGTATATCAATTTATAATTCAATTTCTGATATAATAGAGACTCTAAGCCACAGTTGCTACCCTTATTTACCCCAAAGTGGCTACAATTTCCATAGAATAAGTCATATAGACATGTTGCATACATGTGTACTGCCTTCCTGGTTGGTCACAGTGCATGACTGGTGTCTACCTCTTGGCAATGAGGTCAGAAAAATCTGACCTGAGCTGGGTTTTGCTCTATTTTAAATATTTCTCTATTTGAGTATATTTCCATATGAGAAACTAGAGTTAAAACTTCAAAATATTAAGAATAAATTATTTGCAAATACAGTTTTCTCTATCCACTAAGAAGTCCTGTAATAATTACAGAGATTTATAATTCATTTCTCAAAATTAGAAGATATTCCTTGTAGGCTTTAAATTGTGGCATGAAGTAATCACTCCAAAAATAAACACTGCAGAATCTAGTGGTTCTAAAAATATAAGATAGAGCCCTTGCAGAAAAATATACCTGATAAGCAAAATTTATTACATAATAACAGTAAAAGATCTTTTAAATTGCATTTATAATAAATTTTCCTTCAGTGCCTTTAAAAAATAGAAACAAATGTTATAGGTATATCTCATTTTATTGTTTCGCTTTATTGAGCTTTCCAGATATTGTGTATTTTACAAATTGAAGGTTTGTGGCAACCCTGCATTGAGCAAGTCTATCAGCACCGTTTTTCCAACAACATTATTTTTTATTTAAGGTCTGTACATTGTTTTCTTAGATATAATTCTATTGCACACTTCAGAGACTATAATATAAACATAACTTTTATATGTGCTGGGAAACCAAAAATTTCATGTGACTCCCTTTATTGTGGCATATGATTTATTGTGGTGTTCAGGAACCAAACCCACAATATTTCTGAGCTGTACCTATATTTTGTTCCAGAAAATGATAGTTATGACAATTCATGTATGATGGTTTTCAGTGTTGTAAAGACAGAATAAATAAATTATAACTATCATAAATTTTCCTGAGAAATGTACTTTTGTCATAAATTTACTGAGTAAAAATTTTATTTTATGTAAAATGTATTGTGGTCATTTAATACAAACCACAAACATTTACCTACCTGGAGAAAGTGGTTCTAATTTTATTCTGGGTATGCTCAATCCCTTATATAAAATGGTGTAGTATTTGCATATAACCAAGGCACATCCTCCTATATAGTTTAAATTATCTCTAGTTTACTTATAATACCTAATACAATGTAAATGCTATGTAAACAGTTGACAGTGCATACTAAATTCAAGTTTTGCTTTTTGGAACTTTCTGAAATTATTTTTTTTCAAATATTTTCGATTCTCAGTTGATTGAATCCCCAGAAGAGGAAACTGCAGATAAGGAGGGCTGACTAAAATTTAGAAAACTTGTGATTATTAAGCATTTTCTCCTCTCTTTGAAATGTATATAAATCCTTTTGAAGCCTAGATAGGCCTTTTGTCAGCTTTATGACCTGAAGATGTCTTTCTCAAAGACTTGGAAGCCATCTCTTTGAAATGCAAGCATCAAGATAGATAACACCCCTACCTCCCAGTTTCTCTTGGGAGGTAGGAGCCTAACTTTAGTAGGGGCCTTGCTCCAGGTTGTAAAACTACTTCCTGTCATAAAGATATGGGTTTTTTCTCTTCTGGATAAAGCCAATTAGCCAATACAGATGGTTACCCCAATAACCAGATAAAGTTAGGATGAACTCTGTGTGACGAATGATGCTGTCAAATCCTCTTACTTGAGGACTAGCTATTGTCCATCTTGAAAACGTATGTGGAATGGGTTGTATTGGTTGTATATAAAAGGGTAAGATTACTTTCTTGTTTTATATTCCTTTAGTGGTTTGCCTGTGTTGCACATATCATTCTTGTTTAATGCTTATTCAATAATAAAACTATTTTCTTTCTCTACTACGTTTGTGGAGAGGGTTTCTGGATTGGGAGAAGATTTTGCTTTTAATTATATTTCCCCCCAAATTTGTAAGTTATTTACATATATAGGTATGTTATTTCAGAGCAATGAATATAATCAATTAATTGTATTTTACAGGTTAGAATATATTTGATAAAATTCTTTAAAAATGATTGCTTCTGCTTAATGTTATAAACTGATGTTATTGTTGTTAAACTGAGAAATCACTGCCTTTCCATAATTGATATTTGTTATATACTTTTGCATTCCTCTTCTCCTTGGTTTCCTCACTGGTACACTTTTGGTAATCTCTAATCCCTTAGTGAAACATCTATTACTGTACTAAATCTTAAAGTTCAGTTTAGAAAGTAATTGCTTACATATCATTATGTGCCTGACTATATACAGGGACTGTGGGTACAAGACAAGGCAAGATGGTCATAGGGAAGTGGCTTCAGGAAACTGCCTTTTAAACAATCCTCTTAATTCTGATGCAGGTGATCTGGAGCACACACTTTATGAAACACCATTTTTGAAACTGACTATCCTGCCTCTATTTCCTTCCACATCCAAAGTCCAAAAGCTTAACATATCTATAGAAAATTTCTTAATATATATACAAGTGAACAAGCAGGTCACAATATTATATGTACAACATTGTATAAAACTGCCCATATAGAAATGAAGATAGAAGGAAATCCACCAAAAATTTAATACTGAGAGAGATAGAGGTATATTTTCTTTTTACCAAATTCCATGAGTCTCATACATCTTATCTGTTCTTCAGTGTCACCTCTTTAAGGAATTTCCCTGATCACCAAGACCTGAAATCCCTGGCCCACTTCAGAATCCTACCATCACTCATTCATATATCTTTTATTGCACTTATAATACACTGTATACCTATTTGTTTCCCTTTTATACTGTAAGGTATTTGCAGACAGGGAAATTTTCTTATTTATATTTTCAGCCTATGTTGAGATGAAAAGTAGACACATGTATACAATTTTGAATACTTAAATAAAGGTATCTGCATACAAATTTGCATTTAAGCATTTCATTGCCACAAAGATTATTCAAAACTTAGAAAAAAAGCAAAGAGATGGGCAGCATCATCTTTAAATATCACATAGGAGCAACAGCTACCCAAGGATTGTCCAGGGAGGAATTTGGTTCCTCTCACTGTTACTCTTCATTAAAGGTCCCAGACTTTGCTTGCTAATTTGTATTCAATAGATTTCCTCCAGTAGAGATGCAAATTATTTCTGTCTAGTGGAACAGATAACTATGATTGATGGCCTGTTAGATACTAACCAGTTTGTATCTAACTAATCACTTGTATACTATCTTAACATTTCTTCATTAAATTACCTATAAGTACCCTAATTTCCTAAATGCTCCTTGAGCCAATCACAGTATCACTGCTTCCCTCGTTAATTAACGGGTTAAATAGAACCTTTGACACAGATTTCTGTAATATTTGCCTGAGAGTAATGATTTTATCTCTTTGAAAATTGAGCTTTAACAGTAATACTTTTTTCTATTAAAGGAACTATTTCTGTTTTCAAACATCACTTAGAAGTTATTTACATGTTAATAAAATCAGGCTATTTTGAAATAATTTCCTTATAAAAATAAACTAAAAAGTATACAAACTTAAATTTTATTCAAACTAAAAATCTCTTTAATGTGCTCTAAAATAGAGAATTTAGCATCCTTCTTAGGATTATCAATAATGGGCTTATTTTAATCATCAAATTTCCAAGTCTGAGATAACGTACCTGTCCTCAGCGTTGACTTTGGATGTCAATGGCTTGACAAGTAGTGTTCCTCAGAGAAATGAGGTATTTTTTTAAACTAAATCTTTCCCAAAGACACAGAAGGAGCTTTCAATGAGATTCATAAAATGTTATTAATTGGCACATCATTGTAAATAAACTATACTTCAGCTAAAAAATGCAAATATGAATCATAGACCATGATTATCATCTTCAGAATATTATAGTGGATAAAGATCTCTTAAGCTCCCCCTTGTGCTTAAAGGTTTATTAATCTTAACCTTACGGCAGAAACAGCGACCAGCATGAGGCAATGCTTTCACTGTGGTAGGACCCACGACTCACTGGCTGAGGTGGCAGTGCTGGTACCCACGGGACATCTTAATGTAAATAAATTTATTAGCATCTCAGTTAAATTAGTCTGTCTGAACTTTGAAAAACAAAAGAATGTTCAGATATGAATGCTTCCTAAAATCAAAGCTCCTCAGCAGGGCAGGGTCAGTTTTGGAACCCAGAGACCTCGGTCAAATCAAGGCCTTGACACTTACTAACTCTTCATCCTTGAGTAACCTTCAGAGCCTCAACCTCCTAACAGGAAGGATGCAGATACAAACCAGCATTTCATATCGTCAACTCCCTAGCACAGAGCTCCTGTCAGTCCAGCTTAGGCAGTTGCTGAGGGCAGGCTGAGGCAATGCTCCTTAAGGGAGTGTGGGGGCTCTGGACGGGGGGAGCTAAGAGGACCCAGGACAGCAGGGATGCTTTAGAATTTTGCCCTTCCACCATATCATTGTTGTCACAGCCACCATAACCAAAGGGCTTTGTTATACCCTCCAGGCCTGTTCTTGTTGGAGAAGGTTGTAAATAACTTGTCTAAGAATCAGAAAATGCTTACTGAACAGTCCTCTTGCTCTGTCCACTGGCTACAACATCATTGAGAACCTCAAGGTTACCTTCCTAGGCTGTTCCAAGAGTCTTCCAGCTGGTCACTCATTTCCATTTTTTCTCTAATCCAGCCTACCTTCAACAATGTTGTTAAGATTAACTATCCATGAAACAAATATTATTTTAACTTCCTTGTCTAGAAACCTCTTCAAGAAAACTGAGCAAAAAGTATCCCCTACTTGCTTTACAATGTAAATCCCATCTTTCAGTATTTGGATATTATAAGCTGAATTGTGTCTCCACAAAATTCATATGTTGAAGTCCTAACCTGGCCCAGTACCTCAGAATGTGAATGTTTTTGGAGACAGGGTTTTTCAAGAGGTAATTAAGGTGAAACAAGGTCATGTGTGTGACCCTTATCCAATATGACTGGTGATCTTATAAGAAAAGATTAGGACACAGACAACACCCAGACTGAGGGGTGAACATGTGAGGACATGGAGAAGAGGTGACCATCTACAAGCCAAGGAGAGAGGCCTCAGAGAAAGCCAAACCTGCTGACAACTCAGTCTTAGATTTTCAGCCACCAGAACTGTGAGAAAATAAAATTCCTGTTGTTTAAGCCACCCAGTCTGTTGTATTTGGTTAGGGAAACTCTAAGCAAACTAATACACATGTCAAAAAATATTCACTAAGTTTTGTCCCTTATGTACTACTGCATAAATAAATTGGATTGCAGTATGTGTTTGACAGATAGGCAAAGGATATTAATATTTATTGAAGAAGAACTGAAATTAGTATATAATTGTAAGAAAATATCTACTTTCTATATTAATCAAAGAAATGTAAATCAGAATAACATCGATTTTGTCACCCATCAAACAAAGATTGTTTTCCTTTTAATTATTTCTGATAATACCCAGTGTGATTAAAGAAGAAGGTCAAATCCATTACTGGTAGAAGTCTTATTTGCTAGAACTTTTATGGAAAACAATTGAGAAAATTTTATAAAGAGATTTAAAAAAACATAAAATGGACTGTGGCCCAGCAATTCCATTTCTCCTAAATGATTCATGGAAGTAATCTCAAAAATCGAATGCATGAGTGTGTTTGTGTGTGTGTGTGTGGGGGTTATGTTTACTTTTCTTTATTGAAATATCATTTATAAAGAAAAATTAAAAGCCACTCACAAATGTGACCATAGTATATTAAGGATCACTTTCATCTTAGCTCTGCCTGCCACACCTAATCACTTAAGTGAAAACGTACTGAAATGCCAAGGCCCTGTTCCCTCCATCCTTGTACCCATGCACATGCACACACACACACACACACAGGCACACACATTTTGGGGAGTACTTATCTGTTAGGATCCTGCCCTTGAGCTGTGAGCTCCTGGCTGTGACCACATCTTGCCTTGCTGTTGGCCTTTACAGAGCTGGTAGTGTTTGATGGTTTTATGTTCTTTGGCTGTGGGTTCCTCCCTCCTCTATAGATTCAGCCTTTGTATCCTCTGCTCTTCAGGCTGTATGTTGTTCCAGTGAGTTCTTACTACAGCCATCTAGAGTCTATCCCCATATCTGGTCACTGAGTTTGTTGCCTAACAAAGCTATTCTTACAACTTCACACTTTATAACCTTTACTTTTACTTCCCGTATACTTTAACAACTTATAGCAGTTAAAATTTATGTGTTAAGACTATGTAATACCATAGAAAAATAATTTAAAAGTTGTGTAAATATAATAACAATTATGTGACAAAAAGCCTAGTCATTGGAAAAAAAGACTCAAAGGAAATAGACTAAAATATTAACAATGATTTTTGTCTCCTACCTTCTTTCATCCTGCATCAGTTGGGAATATAAAAATGTCTTGAAAAGCAATGGCTACTCAGGGAACTTCTTATACATATATATGTGTATATATATCTCAAATGTAAACTAATATATACACTGATATATATATCAAATATACATCAAATATATGTGTGTATATATATATAAATGCTAATTGATATAAATCTGCAGTAGCAGTAGAAACACTTCATATTTGCTGAATTTTGTCTCTATATCCAGTAGGATTAGGTTCAGTGGCAGGAAACATAAAGCCCCAGAGATATTTTAAATATTGCTCTTTTGCCTAAAAGTCAAGGTGGATGGTTTAAGTTTCAAGTAGTTTTCTAAATGTCAGCCCCTTCTATTATTGCTGCAGGACTTTGACCCCAAAGTCTACTAGGGGTGGCATCTGCTTTTCTGAGAGCTGGATGAATGAAATGGAGAAGAAGAGAAAAAAGATCTCATATACTGTCTTAAGAAAGATTTTTAGAAACTCCCATAGAACATTCTATACTGGCCAGAACCTATTCATAGGTCTCCCCCTACCTGTAAGGATGTCCATGGTCCCAGCTAGCTATCTCTTTTTATGAAACACAGAGAAGAGTTATTGAAAAGAAAACTCAGCATTTCTGGCACAGTCTCAATAATTCTACAAATTTCAAAATATAATTGTTGAATTCAAGTTGTGGAATTTTCTTCTCTCCATGGCAATCTTACTATATACTCTAATTTTTCTTCTGCCTCCTTATTCTATTAATATCGCCTTTGGCTCAGAGCATCTTGATTTGAATTTGTTAATTATTTTAGAATTTTATTCATTTTCTTTTCTCCTTCTTTAAAGTATGCCTTTTGTAGCTTAAATATTTGCTCAGAACCAGACATATATGCCTGAGTTTTGGTTGTTGCTGTTTGCTCCTGAAACCTGGGGAAAGCACTCAGTCCACACAGGCACTCAGGACTCTGGGAACAGCATTTCATACGTTGTCCCAACCCCCATTTCCTTTGGTGGGATGTCCCTGAGGTGTCTTCCACGTGGCCCTGTAGAGGGCACCAGTGAGAATGAGCCACAGTAGTAACCAGTTCTCAACACACCTTTTATGACTTTGTGTTCTCTTTTCTTTCAATCAGCCTACTCCTTAAATTTTGGTTATTGGGTAAACTACCTACACTTATATCCTTGTAAATAAACCATCTGTAGCCAACTCCTTGTTTCCAGCTCTGGTTTTGTCAGAACAAAAATTGAGAGCAATATTACCATTCTCATGTTCAGTCTGAGCTACATCTGAGGTTTCTGTCCACCACCTTCCAGTCTCACTACCTTTTCCCTTCTCTTGTGTATAGTGGTTTTTACCCAGTTAATTTTTCCCATCTCTCTCATGTTTGATGTTAAATTTTCACTTTGTATTTTAACTCTCCATTTAATATTTTAATTTCTCTGTGCCTCTCCTTCCTGCCCCTTTATTACACTCATGATCCACGCTGGGATACCTGACACTCATACTCACACTTTAGTGTCTGATCTTCACCACTAGTGCGGTGAAGAGCAGATGACGCTGATTCAACCGAAACCTGGTGTTTGGTATATTGCCCTGCTAATAACAGAAACAAAGCCACCTTCATTTTTATTTCTTTGTGATCATCATAAAGGGCAGAGGACTGAGTCTGAAGGAAGTTCCCCAATCTTTATAAATCTTTTAAAATGCCTCCTGGTTTTAATTTACCTGAAAATAGAAGTATACTGTGGGGTATGACGAAAAGCCCATGTTACAGTCACTTTATTTTGACAGATAATTGTGAAGTATTTCTTATTTTAGAGGTAAGTTTTATTTTGAAGAGTTTCCTTTCCTTCTTATGTTAGAAGATTGATCTAGAAGATTCCTTCCCAGGTTATTGAGTTAGTGTGTGTGTTGTTTTGTAAAACCATCATTTTTTCCTTGTGCTTTTCCCTAGGTGTATACATGTATTTTCTGCTGACACTTCAAAAGCAGTGTCTTTTAAGACTTGCAGGTGCTTGAAGAGGTCCAAGCACACTCCTGGGATTTCTGAGTGAGGCCAGCAGTACAATGCAGTGTTTGTTCATCCTTCTGTGTTTTTGCAGTTTTTCTGTCCAGAATATGAGAACAGTCATAAGAGGCAATAACCTGGTCTCCTTCAAATATTGTGCTGATGAGCACAGCTTTAATCTTGCTTTGGGACACATTTAATAATACAATTTAGTAATGATAATATTGTCAAATAGACTTTCATTAAGTGACTAGCCTTCCTGAAGTTGACTTCCCCACCTTATTTTTCTTTAAGACTCATGGATTCCAGTAACTTTCTAATTACATCTTTCAGAAATACATGGAAAATGTATACTAGATGAGTCTTGGATATAATAGCACACTCATTTCAACTTATGAAGTGAAATACATACATTGACTAAAAATAATTTGAAAATATAACTTTCACTATATAGGTTTAAAGAATGATTAAAATTTTCTCTTAAATTTCCATCACTTTTTCATGGTGTCCCTTTTTGTATGTCATCATTTAACTATAACTATAGCTTAAAAATTGTCACAAATGATCAACTAGCATTCATGATAAAGAATAGGCACTCATAGTGAAGAAAGAAAAAAAAATCAAGGCTGGCATAACAATCTGATTTTCCTCTGGAGCCTGACAGAAACTATAATCAATCTTTCCATGGATAAAGGAAAATACAACTATTTATTACACATTTAAAATAAATAACAATTGAAATTGTCACAGCTCTTTTAAGAAAAAGCCATGTTAGTAACATACTGCAGGTAGTTTACCCAGTACCAGAGTGAACCCCAGCAACTTATATACATGGAGCTTCCCTTTGTAGCTTTTGGAATTGATTGAACAGTATGATCTCATAAACCTCAAGCAGGGCAATGCTGATGAGATTATAAATCATTTGTGGCAACTCCTGCCTCTCTGTAATACTTTGAAATTCTTGGTGTCTGATAACCTCATTTATTAAAAATAGGACAACATGACATGGAGATTTTACTGTCAGAATATAGCACACATCTATGTATATGACAAATCTATTCAACTTGCTAAATGTATTATTTAAATTTATACTATGTTGTCTTATTATGACACAGTATGTCATATTTTAATATATTGAATCATATCATATCATATTATATTATAGTTGTATAAAACTGAAAAAGTCCAGAGTCAACCTGTACTCATAGGTCAAGTAACATGTACTGACTGTGAAGAATTAAATGCCCTCAAGATTGGCATCATGGCATGGGTTTAAATTAGCCATATTGCCAAATAACCAGACTTATTTTGTTGATGTTTCTATCTCTGAAACAACCGAATGAGCACTTCAGAAGCATTTATTCCTACTTGCTATTTTACATTCCCTTAATAGACATTTGTATTTGAGAAACTTAATATTTCACTTCCAAGAATCTTCCTTTCCATTAAAAAGCAAAAAAAGATATGATGTAATGCAACAGTTTTGTTTCTTTATAATCTGTAAAGACTAAATTTACTCATTAGGGAATATATGACTCAATATTGAATCTTATTATTTCATTTTCTATTTTTATCAATTTTGTAAAAATTACTAACTTTGTAATATTATATATAATGGCTAGTTTCTACATAAGAGCTCTATATTGACCAGATTCTCTAAGAACCTATGCAAGTGACATAATCTATTTGATCACTACTCAACTCATCATATATATTGTAATGTATACATTTAAAATTATGTATAGATGTGGATAAAGACTTTTAAAAAAAAGGAAAAATGAAAGTTATTTCCTTCTGCATATTGGATACTATGGATGAGAAATTCAGTAAAAGCTTTTTAATATATTAGACCTAAACATGAGGGACAAAATATATTTTAAAATATTTTAAAATTATATAGGTGAGTAGTAATAAAAATAAAGGAGCCTCAAATGGTTAGAAAATGTGATTTCAGAAAAGTTAAAAATCTCTGTGGTCAAAGGTATGGAAGCAACCTAAGTGCCCATCAACAGGTGAATGAATAAAGAAGATGTGGTACATATATGCAATGGAATACTTCTCAGCCATAAAAAAGAATGAAATTTTGCCATTTGCAGCAACATGGATGGACTTGGAGGGCATTATGTTGAGTGAAATAAGTCAGACAGAGAAAGACAAATAGTGTATGACATCACTTATATGTGGAATCTAAAAAAATATAACAAACTAGTGAATAAAAAATAAGAGTAAAAAATAAAAGATGCAAACTCACAGATATACAGAACAAACTTGATGGTTACCAGTGGGGAAGGGAAGGGGATCAGGGCAATTTAGGGGTAGGGGGAAAAAAGGTTTTATTATGGGATTATATGAAATCATGTGTGTGAGACTTTTGAAAATTGTAAAGCACAAAAGAATTTAAAGACTCTTTTATTCATATTAAAAACAAACAAACAAACCACTATGGACAAACTTTTTCCTTGGACAATCTACTTACACATGCTTCCTAATGCTTGATTTTTAAAAGCCTGCATGCATGCCTGGGGTAGGAGATATAGTACCTTTTAGGACTAGAAAGATAAAAATCAGGTAAAAAACCTGAAAAAATTTTAGGACTCCTTTTAGGATGACACATTAGTTGGTAAGTAAGGGAAAAAGAAATCATCTAACAGAGAAAACCAATGCAAATACCTTCCTGAAATGATGTTATCTCTGAGTGAAAGTGAAAAAAAAATTTCCCATTCATATGGGATTTGGGACTATATTCATAATATCAATTGGCCCAAAGACCTTCAAGCCAAAAATTTGGTTAACTCGTCCTGTTTGGCAGTGCTCCCAGAAGCCTGGGAAGCATCTTTGGCCTCAGTGTAGTTCCAAGGGTTCTGAGCTCTCATTTCATCAAACACATGAGAGAATAAGCCATCGTGAGTATGAATCAACACAGACATCAAAGCACAGAATGACTTTCAGAAGACTTCAGGTATCAGAATTGCAGAAAGGGTGTATGTGTGTTCAATACGTTTACATAGATAGAAGAGGGTAACTGAGAAGAAGTAGAAGGCAATAGAATCTGACTGGATTGAAATATAGAATGTTTATAAGTTAAAGATATAATTATTAACATAAAGCAAATAACATTAAATGAAGTAAACTCAAAGAAATATCTGTGAACTTACACAGATTCATGCAAATGAGAGGAATAAGGGACAATGTTTAAGAGCCACAGTAAACAAGAATGAGAAAATTCCATATATTATAATCAGTGTTTGAAAATTACATAACAAATAGAATAAGAAAAGGACATTTCTGAAATGACAAGAGCTTCTAGAATTGTTGAAAAAATCTAGCCCACAAATTTAGTAAGTCTAAAAAATCTAAAGTAGAATACATAAAAATAAATCCACATTTAGACACTGCAGGGTAAAATCAGTAGTATATCAAAAAAGAGAACATCTTAAAAGCAACCAGAGAGAAACAGATTCCCTACCAGTCAAAGCTGACTTCTGAATAACAACTATGGAAGCAAGCTGAATATCTTCAACATAATGAGAGAAAATATTTGGTGACACAGAATTCTATGTCAAGTGAAAGTATCTTTCAGTGACCAAGGGTAAAATAAAAACATTTTAGACAGATAAAAACTGAGAGAATTACTACTAATAGGCTGACAAAATTAGCTTCTAAAGAATATATTTTAGACAGAAGGAAATTTGTCCAAAGAAGGTTTGAGATCAAGAAAACATGAAAAATTCAGAAGTAAACTGAGAAATTAGTGGAAAGTAACATAGGATTTGAGAAGAACATTGGAATTAGTTAATTCTGCATTCCTTGTGTTATTCAGGAGGAGTTTTAAAACATTGAGAGACTGTATATTTTGTTAAGTTAAATGTAATGCACACAGCTCCAAATTTCTAGGCCCAAAGACTCTTCAGACAAATTATTAGAATTAGGAAAAAGTTTTGTAATATTTCTGGAAATTATGTTAATATATAAGAATTAATTAAATTGCTATACAATAAAAAATCATTTAGAATAATTTAAATTTTAAATATTTAACATGCATTATATAAGCCTAAAAGATGGTAAAGACTAATATAGAAAAACATAAAACTTTTTGAAGGAAATTAGGGCAAATTTAAATAAATGGAGAGATATGCCATGTACCAAGATAGGAAACTCAATCTCATAAAGATGTTAATTCTTTCTCAAATAATATATCAATCCTATTTATATGAAGGAAAACAGGCTCAAAGGAATCTAAGATGGTCCTGAAGAGGGAACAAGAGGACTTGGATGACTACATGTTAGGACTCAATGAAAAAGTTATGAAAATAAATTGGTATTGTATAGGCTGGCAGAAAGAAAAATAGGGACCAGAGAACTTGGAAACGGATCTGTCCATACCTATACACAAGCCTGACACATGATAGCATCAGTATTGCACACATGTAGGCAAAGAACAGACTGCTCAATATATTGCACTGATTTAATTGGTGACCATGAAGGGGAAAAAAACTCTCTTCACATACCATACATAAAATCTGTTGCTGGGCAATCAATTTGAAAGAAAAACAATATCATTTTTAAAAGAAACTTTATGGGAAGATTTTTACTATCTCAGAGTAGGAGAGGATTTCTTACATAAAACACAAAAATTATATTCTGTAAAAGGAAAACTAATAAATTCTACCACATTCAAAGAATAACCTATATACACCAAGCATCATAAAAGAGAATGAAAAGATAAACCAAAAACCAGGGGATGATTTAAAGAATAAATATAAATGACAAAATGTTACTAACTTATATATAGAGAGATAATTCTTACAAATAAATGCAAAGACAACCCAAGAGAAGCAAAAATCATGCAAACATTACCCAAAAGAGAAAATAGCAAGTCAATAAATATACGAAAATATAACAAATCTCATTAGTAGTCATAAAAATACAAATTAAAACCATTATAAAATTTGATTTCATTTTTGATTAGTTGGCAAGAAAGTGGAGTAATAAGGACTCTAATAATATACTGGATAATTTATCTCAAAAAGCTGAATGTTCCCTATGCCACAGCTCCAGGAAACAAGCATAAGAATATTCATAAAAGCAAAAAATGAGAAACTATCCAAATGTTTATACACGGTAAAATGAATTTTTAAAATTCTGGTATATTCATCAGTGAAAATGAACCTGTATCAATATAAATATACCTTAAAATTAAGAATATGCATAGTCTGTGTATAAAGTTTAAAAAGAAACAAAACTAAACAATACATTTTTTAATACATAAGTGAATAAGTGACAAAGGAAAAACAAGGTGATGATTATCATTCAGTTCAACCTATTTCATGTGAAGGGGGTATGACTGGATAGGGATGCATGGGGAACTTGTAATGTTTCATTGTTTTAGTCTCTGTGTATTTATTTTATGAATAATGTTATTCTTTAAACTACACATTAATGATATAAACTCTTATATGCATAAAACTTTTCACAGAAATAAAGAAAAATAAAAGCAGTTTAGGATAATGGGATTACTGCATTTTTAATTTTTGAAAACTGCCTTTGATTTTATAATGCTGTCTTTATATTAAATACCAGAGGAATTGATTCATTTGTGTGATATTTTTTCAGATAAGAAATAGTAACTAACATTCATTACATGTATACAGGAAACATAACTTTAAAAATAAATGTCTTCACCAAAAATAAATGCTGATAAGTAATTTTTTCTAAGAAAGCTAATAATTGAACCCTTTTCCACAAAGTGCTTCATTTAAAACATTTGTCAATATCCCATATGAGAATTCATACTGATTAAACAGAATAGTTGGCAAAACAAACAAGAAAGTAGTCTCTAATTTACATCAGGAATTAACTAATGTGATTTAGCCTCCTTCTACCTAAATGTCTATACTTTTTATTTTCCTCCTTCTCCACCCAAACCAGTAAATACTACTAAGAAATAATTTACCTAATCAGTAACTGGTCTAACTATTTGTTCAGTTGCCTCTTTATTATTTATACCTGCACCACAACATTGACCCTGCTAGAGAAAGTGGTGTCTTACAAGAATATATAGTTCAACACCAGTGACAGGATGAGCACCTCATCTAGATGCATCTGAAGATCTCAGGGATGAGTGTCAAACACCCTCTGAACAATCGAAGAAACTTGGTAGAGGGCAGCCTAGATGTATATGGCCCAGCCTTTTCCACCACACCTATCCCCAAGTCAGTCCTATAGTCCAGTCAGAACTCCTGATGCCACAGTTTAAAAGCCTCTTGCGATTTTTACATCATTTTATCCTGTCTCTGGGGTTTCACATCTCTTTTCAACTGACTGGCTAGATTGATAAAAGTCATTCGTGTAATTGATTTTTTTTTGTTGACCACTTATTATTTGCAAGTAGTGTAGGAAATAAATGAGAATAAGCCCTACACTGTCCTCAATGGGGCTTACAATCTAGCAGAAGAGATGCGTAAGTATGTAATTAATTATATTAAAGGCAGATCGAACCAAGCATCACTTTTTAAGGTGCTAGTTAAAGGAATGCTGGTGTGAATTCTGAGTTGAGAACCTGAAAGTCTGAGTAGACCATGTCATGTGTAAATGTTTGTGTGTGTGTGTGTGTGTGTGTGTGTGTGTGTGTGTGTTTGAAAGGTAGAAAGAATTACATACAGAGTAAACGCAGGAGGTGTGAAAATGCATATTGTGTTCTGGGATAGTAAATAGATCGGGCTGAAGCTAGGGTTTATAGAATCAAGATGCAGGGGAAAATGAAGCAGGAAGTCAATCTTACAATGAAATCCCAGATCCAGGGTAAACATAAACACCTTATCATATAAGCCTGTAACAGGTGCCAATAAGTAAAATCATTCCAATCTGTTTCACTCAGACCCCACTCTTGCTTGAAGGTGACGTTCTTCAGAAATTTGCAATCTACACTTTCAGGACTGATTCAGGCTTAACTTTGAGAAATTGGTTGCAATTACATCTCTATAGCTGCCTGTCCTTCACAGACCACAGGGAGCCTTGAACAAGGAACTTGCCACTTTTCCACAAAGTATTACATCTCTCCTTCCATTGAATTGTGTCATGACTACTTCATGTGCCATAAAATCAATCTTCTAACAGGCATCAAGTACAAATATGAATTTTTCACCCTCTCTTGTCAACTTGATAATTATTTTAATCTCCACACCCATAATAGATTCTATATTACTTTATTTCTGAAGTCAAACTAGCCTATTTTCTTATAACTCTCCAAATTTAAATTTAATTATAATCATCTTATTGTGCTTATTTATTAGATTATTATATTCTTTTAAAAATCATTTGCTGCATGATTCTGTGTTTTCCTGCTGACCCTCTGTTAAGATGGATTAATCTTAAAAGACTCAGGTCTATTCCCCTCATATTTAAAAAAATGCCAGAAAGGAAAACATTGTTTATTTATTTGTTTGTACATGTGGAGTACCCTAGAGCAGGAGCAGGTGACAAATAAATGACCAACTTGAAAGATTAGGTTTGTAAGCTGTTCCAATTTCTCACTTTATGGCCTCAGAACTATTACCTTGAAATTCAGTTGTCCCTTCTCTGCCTTACTGATTGCTGAAGTCTCTAAGTGGCCTTAATATCAAATCTAAGGTTCTAAATTTTATAACAAGATCAATTTCCACAACATTTTTATTGCCAAATACATTTTTTAAAGGATGCATTAAATTTGAGTCTGTCTGAGGTACGATGGCGAACAGGTTCTTTCAGGATAAAACAAGTAGTGCACTTGTGTGAATATTTATCTGACTGCAACTTACAATACTGGATTATTACAAATGGTGGGGACATAACACCACCAGTGAGGTGACACAGGAGAATTTATCATCAGGAGTATGTAGCTTTATAGAATATTGGTATTACTGTACCTACATTCTTCTAAAAAATATTTGGATCGAAGCTCATTTATCATTTAACAAGACACTCACCTGCCCAGTGCCTCCATGCCCCCACATTCAGAAACTCTGCTGAAAATGAGATTTTTTCTTTAGTGGTATTTAGCTGTTGTTGTGAGCTTTTTCGCAGTGTGCTACATCACAGTTGCATCTTTAAAAGGGGAGAAGGGGCTTGAAATGAATTAATTTTATTCAAACCACCGTCTCTGAGAACTGATGGAGTAAATTCTATATGGTTTGATGTAATATCTTACACCTTTTCTTTGGCATGCAGCTCCTATGAGAACAGGAGTGGCCTCAGGTAATTCACATAAACTAAAACTCCAGGATCTTCTTTTTGCCACCATTGCAGAAATATGTTTCTTGTAAATTTGGTTCTGACATTTGTCATGGGATAAATACAAAATGCATTGGATGCTATACATTAAGCCCATGGACCAAATCAGCCCCGCCACCTATTTTTGTAAGTTTTATTGGAACACAGAAGTCACTCTCACTCATTTGTGTGCTGTGCATGTCTGCTTTTGTGCTACAACAGCAAAATTGAGTAGTTGTGACAGATACTATGTTTCTCGCAAACCAAAAATGGTTACTTTCTGGCCTTTATAATTAGAGCTTGCTGACCGCTGAGTTGGACCAGCTCTGTTGTGTACTCTCTAGATTTCCCAGTGGTTCTGGCTGAAGGACCTGAAGGAAGAGAAAGAAAGGTAGGGAGCCAGAAGGAATGCAAATGCCTAGAAAATACCCTGGGATAAAGACAGTTCCACAATCCCTAAACATTGAAATGTTCTCCTCAGAGTAGAAACAAAACATAATGGAGGTGATGTGGAAGAGGAAGGGGTCTTTATTAGTCATCAGAAAGTCCTGGCTTTCCTTCCCTCCCCTTCCTCACCCACATCACTTCCTCCCTCAGACTGAGCCCTGTTCCTCCCCTCAGAGGTCACTGCTCACCAGCCCACAACACCCCCAGAGGGGCTGCAGAGGCTCTGCAGGGAAGTGACCTCTGACACATAATAAAGATTAAACTACTAAACAGAACTAAACAAAACAGAAAACTCTTTCCCCACTATTATGCAACAAGAGCAAGGGCTAAAATTGCCTTTGACAGATGGGTGCTCTAAAAAGAATTAGTGTAAAAACCGTGGTGTTATAGTAATGTTATGTTTAAAACATCACTTTAGAAAGTGGTTCAAGCATTTGGCTGAAATGAAATCTGTAGTCATTATAGGACTACATTATATTATTTTACTTAAAGTAAAAAAATGAATATCATTTTTCTTTTCTAAATCTCTTTTCTAAATATCATTTAAAGATTGTGGTTTTCATAAACAACTGTCTAAAATGTGTCTTAATTGAAGCTTTTATCACAATGTAGATAAATTGGAAAGCAAGATTTACAGTAAAAAAGGGTGACAAAAAATAATATTGAGGGAAGATGTACTTAATTATATTAGTTGTTTCTACTATGAGTATCATCATTATTTATTGCCATCATTGGGCTTTTTTGCTATTTTTAATATTCTATAGTTCCAAAGAACTTGAGGATGTGCCTAATTGTCCTAGTCTTTTCTATCCTACTACTATAGAGTTGAAGATTATTGGTCACATTCCCCCCTAATTTTTTTTAATTTGCACTATATCAAATAGATAGCATTAGAACTAATCAGTTCTTCAAACTTTCTGAGTGGAAGAAAAGCAAATAAAAAATTACAGGTATGTTTAGTTAATGGGATTTCCAGCAGGTGTCATAACTACTTTAAACCCAGTTTGTGAAGTAAGTCAGAAAAATATTAGCATATTTCTCACAATGAGGTCTTGAGTCCACTCTCACGAATTATACTCTGCCTTGAACCTGTGAGTTTGGGGGTTTTTTTTTGTCCAGGTGTGTTATCTGTTGCCCTTTTAAAGCCAGAAGCTTTGCCTTTTACATATTCATATCCAAAAAATATGTTAATTTTGAAGACAGAGCTGTCTGGCTCTGCTGTCAGACAGGTGACTAATAGATTTCTCTAATCCTCTGACCCCACAATTCCCTAATGGAAAAGCAAGGATTATACCTCTTACCCTTTATTATTGTGAGATTATATATCTATAAGTCCTAAAATACAACAGCCACCTATTAAAGGTAACTATATATATTTTTTTATCTCTCATTGCCTCTTCCTGTGGAAATTCACATAATATAAAATGGGCATTCAATAAATGATAAGTTAAATTGAATCAAATAGCACAATACATTTTAATAGACTAAGAATTATAAAGATGCTGATAACTGGATTAGCTACATAAATTTAGAATTTTTCTCTCTTGCTTGTTCATTTATTTTATTCATGGTCAAAATCTCATTTGAAAATGAAACACAGTTAATAGCAAGTAAGCTCATAAAATTAAAGTACTTCATCTTCTAATAAAATTAGGAAGTTGGAATTTTATTCTTCAGGCAACAGGGAGAGACTGATGTTTTCTAACAAAGAAGTCACATTATGAATTTAGTATTTTAGGAAAACAAACGTGAATTTAGCATTTAAAACAAAACCAAGAAACAAAAGATGAGTGTATATTTTTTGATGTTCAACTAAATAGAAGGAGACAAATCAGAAGGAACCCTAACTGGGGAGACACTGATGAATGGTTTAGATGTGTGAGTGTAGGAAGAGAGGTAATGTCTGAATGGAAAAGTCCACAAATAGTTGGAGCCTCTCAAACAAGTAGGTCCATAGCGACAGTCAATGTTTAAGATAGTTTTGGAGATGAAAACTGAAAATGTGATGTTATTATAGCCTTGTAAGGAGCTTAGAATAGGAAAAGGGGAATACAGCTAGATGAAACTTGGTAGTTTGGGAAAAAATTTTAGTGGAGATTTTTTTAATGGAGGAAGGGGCTTTGGTAGATTTAGTTTGGAATGATATTTGCTGCCTAAGTTACATATGAAAACTATCATACAATATGGTTTCATTTAAAGGGAAATACAGTTTCCCATCTTCAATAATGAAGAGAAATTACCTTAATTCAAATAATGAGATTATTAAAAGTTATTGCAAAGAACATTTGTAGCTTCCCCAGTAAAAGCCTTTAGCTCATATAACAAAAAATAATCACAAAAATCTGTAACTGATGGAAAGATTTAGCAGCCATTATTTTCCACTGAATGGAGAAACCATAATGGAAGACAGCCAAAATGTGGACAAGGACTTAATGCAATGTAACCATTCTTATTTGGAAAAGCCATTGATAATCAAACTATCCATGCAAGTCGTATTTAATTTTTTCTTTGACAGAAAATTATGAGAGAGGTGTTGGCAAAACACATAAAACAATGCTTTTCAACCAGCAAAAGAAAAAATGAATTTTGGGATTCTTAGGTATGCTTAGGTATTTGTCACCCTATACTGGGTCTTAATTTTTCAGTGGGCATATAATAGGCAAACTCATAATCAACTCAGAAGAAAAAAAATGATATAGAAACTATTAACTTGTACCCAGCACAGCCTTTTAAGAACATACCTATAGAAAAAAAGTAATGCTCAACTCACTTTCATTATTAATCCTTAAACCATGCTGTATATAAACCATAGATTAAAAACACCTAATATATACTAATAATGTAAAAAACAAGAGAATGGTAGATCTCCTTAAGGCTGAGGTGGCAGTTTTTGCTCTCTTCCCCCTGTATATAGCAGACACTACAAAAAGATCACAGCTGCAGAGCCTGGAGGAAACTTCAAAATACATTGTGATATAATATTTTCCATCAGCTAAAATTCACCTTAAAAAAGCTTCAGAGAGAAAACCTATGTTCATCCTTGTAAGTGTTAAAAAAAGACCTTAGTCATCATGTGAATTATAAGGTACAGGTTTGGATACAATCGTAAGTGTGTGGCCAATAGAAGAACCTGCATCTGTACTAAAATGGCTTAAACATGTAAAACACGATGCTAGAAGAAGGATGGCTTAATCAAGCTTCAACTTTAGATGAAAAATACACACAATTTTAAAAGACAGCATCTTATATTATTTGGGCACATAATTTAATATTTTAATAGTGTTTAAATACCACTAACTTTCTATGAACATTTGAACCACAGGTAGTATTATGCCCATTCTATTCTATAGTTTCAAAAAGTATTTCATTAACCTTACATGTTTTGGTTATTGTAAATATTAGTTACATCTCACAAAACAAAATCCTACAACACATTCTGGTAAATTACTCTCTGTTAAGAGGAGACTTGAGCATGAAACTTGAACAAGAACGTTTAATGGAATACAAATATCAATCTAGAAACTCTAATAAAAATCTCCCTTCGCTGGGTGAAGGCTCTTAGCTTTTACACAGAAAACCACCACATGTGGAGCCCCTCGAAATGCATTATAGATCAGGCTCATAATCTTTCCTTCCACAAAAATGGCACAAGAATTGATTTCAATTATCATTTAATACTTATTTCCCTCTCCTGTCAAAAAAATGTTCCATACACATGAAACTGAAGGTTGGCAGCCTGAATTCATTTATGGAACTTTTAAGGACTATTGAATTACAGTGAATTTTCTAGTTCTCTCATTGTTACTGGGAGGATGCCTCAGAGTCTGAAATATATGGTAGGATGTGCTACAGTGCCAACAGGCTTAGTAAGACCGATGGGAAGAAAAGCTTCTCAACAATATGTCAAAATGCATTTTATAAATTAGCTTAACATGACTGATTATACATGACCAGCACCTCTCCTGTAGAACTGAGCTGACATCTCTCTTTGCTTTGTTTGCCCCCATACAAGTCCCTGTCTGGGTATGAACTGTTGGAAAAACCATGAGGTAATTTAAAAATAAATTAGACCTATGTCTTTCGAAACTAGAAACTATTTTGCATGTCTGAGGGTTTTGGTTTTTGTTTGTTTTCATGCTATACCAACACATAAGATGCAGGGGAGTATTTATGATGTTGTCAGTATGTTTTCATACAGTGTGATGTTCTGGTGGGCACTCCCAGAAGTTGTGTGCCTTTACTTGCACATTCAATTCTCTCACAAAAATTTGTTAAAAGGACAGCATTTCCACAAAGGAACAGCATACTTATCAACAGTACCATCATGGTTGTAACTAAGGACAGTGGAACAGACTTGCAGTACTAGAAACTAAGGTTACACAGTTTCTTTCTTTAAGCAATACCCCACTGGACCCCTCCAGCCCTATATATACACTTTCCTATAAATGTTGCCATTGTTTTCCTCTACAGGATCCAGAGTTTATGGGTTTGAAGATTATATAATTTTGCATTCTATCTTTAAGAAAAAGGTTACAAAATTATTAATATAAATTAAACATGAGAGTGAATATTTATTTTGAATGAGTAAAGCAATCATGACCAATTGCAAAATTTTAAAAGCTGAAAATACTACAAATATCACAAATTCCAGAAAATAATATAGCATTTTTATTAACTGCCTGATATACCCTTAAACGACTTTTCCCTACTTTTTGAAGCACAGTTTTTTATCACCTCTAATATGACAATGATTTTATAATATTTTCTATAGACAGGTGAAGAAATTCAGTTTTTTCCCTCTAGCATGGTTGATAGAAAAACATTGTTAACACTGATAGTTTTGAAACATCTTTCAGTTTCACATCTCGTTGCTGTTTAGTTATAGACTGTTAGAATTGTCACATTTGGGGAAGCCCCTATCAAATTTCTTTCACAGTTGAGCTAAGTGACATAGAAGAATTTTTGACAGAACATTTCCAGCCCCAAACCATTCAGTTCCGGTTCCTCCAACACTAAGCACGCGTCCCAGCACCAGTGCCGAGGGCACAACTAAACAGCAGACTCAGATCTCCGTTCATGAATACATCGGATGAGCCAGGAAGAGTATCCCCGGAGTTACTTCTACAACGCAATGTTAGCAGTACCTAACTCATACAAGTAAAACCAGTCGACTAAACCCAAACTTAAAGAATCTCCGACACAAACGCCACTTGGCATGCTCTCACAAACAGCCTTATCCACTCCAACACTACCCCACCCGTGGGAAAGTGTGACAGGTAGGCAAGTGATAGCAACTGATAGCACGTAAAACACCTTACTTTTGCAACAAAGGAACATGACTGTGTGAGCAATTCCCGAGCCTGTAAGGTCAGTTCTTCCAGCACTGCCCTTCATCCTCCTGTCCCCCGTGCACCCACCCCCACATGACACACCTCTCCCGGGGCCTGGGCTGCCTGTCCCGACTCCTCCCTCATCCACTTGACAGCAGACCTTAGTGTTTCCATTTTCAGTGTTACCTTTGCCTTGATTCTTCCAGTCGCTTTCCTGTGCTCATAGCCAAGGCCACCTCTCACTAAGTTTCACCATTGTGGTCAAATCCCTAAATCCACCCTAACCAACTGAGAATTATAAAATTCTCCCAAACCTTAGTTTATCCTCTGCTTAAAAACCTTCAAGTGGGGCTTCCCTGGTGGGGCAGTGGTTGAGAATCTGCCTGCTAATGCAGGGGACACGGGTTCGTGCCCCGGTCTGGGATGATCCCACATGCCGTGGAGTGGCTGGGCCTGAGAGCCATGGCCGCTGAGCCTGTGCGTCCGAAGCCTGTGCTCCGCAACGGGAGAGGCCACAACAGTGAGAGGTCCGTGTACCACAAAAAATACCAAACCAAAACAAAACAAAACCTTCAGGTGGCCCTTTATTATACAATCAGTGGCATTATAACCTCAGCCTTCGATATCATCTGTAACCCCAATTATTTCCCCTGCTATTTTAAATGAACTTTCTTTCCCCCAATTATTTTCCTGTATGCTTTGGGTTTGCTTTGAAAAGTCCCTCTTCCTGCCTTCCCCCTTTTTTTAAACATCTTTATTGGAGTATAATTGCTTTACAATGGTGTGTTAGTTTCTGCTTTACAACAAAGTGAATCAGTTATACATATACATATGTTCCCATATCTCTTCCCTCTTGCATCTCCCTCCCTCCCACCCTCCCTTATCCCACCCCTCCAGGTGGTCACAAACCACCGAGCTGATTTCCCTGTGCTATGCGTCTGCTTCCCACGAGCCATCAACCCTATGTTTGGTAGTGTATATATGTCCATGCCACTCTCTCACTTAGTCACAGCTTACACTTCCCCTTCCACATATCCTCAAGTCCATGCTCTGGTAGGTCTGTGTTTTATTCCCCTCCTACACCTAGCCTCTTCATGACTTTTCTTTTTTTTTTTCTTAGATTCCATATATATGTGTTAGCATACGGTATTTGTTTTTCTCCTTCTGACTTACTTCACTCTGTATGACAGACTCAAGGTCCATCCACCTCACTACAAATAACTCAGTTTCATTACTTTTTAAGGCTGAATAATATTCCATTGTATATATGTGCCATATCTTCTTTATCTATTCATCTGTTGATGGACACTTAGGTTGCTTCCATGTCCTGGTTATAGTAAATAGAGCTGCAATGAACATTTTGGTACATGAGACTTCTTGAAGTATGGTTTTCTCAGGGTATATGCCCAGCAGTGGGATTGCTGGGTCGTATGGTAGTTCTATTTGCAGTTTTTTAAGGAACTTCCATACTGTTCTCCATAGTGGCTGTATCAATTTACATTCCCACCAACAGTGCAAGAGGGTTCCCTTTTCTCCACACCCTCTCCAGAATTTATTGTTTCTAGATTTTTTGATGAT